>NC_133769.1:319813544-319881053 GCF_003597395.2 Chelonoidis abingdonii | reverse complement strand
AAAAAAAAAAAAAAAAAAATCAAATTCTGAGGCTGTGTTTTAATATAGACCTTTGTAACTTGTCTTCAGGGATTATTCAATTCAAACTTGGAAGCAAAATATTATTCCTTATTCCAAGTAGTAAAGCATAACAAACTCTTCAAATTTGTAAATACATCTGGAGAAGCCTCTGTAGAAAGGCAGTTAATATTTATTTTCTATTTTGAAAGCAGGCTTTTAGTTATCCTGTATTCATTTGTAAGTCAGGACAACCATCATCATATTGGATCCCCTAAATGCTGTAGAATTACATTTCATCTGGCTGTGGAAATCCAGAGACAGAAATTAATTAGATGCTACCATGAAACTTGGTGTTAGCAATGATGGTTCATATATTATTTACCCTTAAGAACAGCCATATTGGATCAGACAAATGATCCATCTAGACCAGTATCTCATCTTCTGCGAGTGGCCAGTGCCAGATGCTTTAGAGGGAATGAACAGAATAGCTCAATTTTTAGTGATCCATCCCCTGTCATCCAGTCCTAGCTTCTGGCAGTTGAAGATCTGGGGAGACCTAGATCAGGGGGTTGCATCCCTGACCATTTTGGCTACTAGCCATTCATGGACCTATCCTCTATAAATTATCTAATTCTTTTTTAATCCAGTTTCACAATATTTCCATGGCAGTGCGTTCCACAGATTAACTGTGAATTGTGAAGTACTTCCTTTTCTTTTAAATATGCTGACTATTAATTTCATTGGGTGAGCACAAGTTCTTGTGTTATGGGATGGGTTAAATAGCACTTCTCTATTCATTTTCTCCATATCATTCATAATTTTATAGAGCTCTAGCATATCCCCATCAGTTGTCTCTTTTCTAAACTGAACAGCCCTAGTCTTTTTAATCTCTTCTCATAGACAAACTATTCCATACCCTTAGTCATTTTTGTGTCCCTTGTCTGTACCTTTTCTAATTCTAATATATCTTTACTGAGATGGGGTAACTATTACTGCACACAATATTCAAAGAGTAAGGATACCATTGATTTACATAGTGGCGCTATGATTTTTTTCTATTTTATCTACTCCTTTCCTAATGGTTCCTAAGATTCTATTAGCTTTTTTGACTGTCACTGCGCATTGAGCAGCTGTTTTCAGAGAACTATCCACAACAACCCAAAGATCTTTCTTGAGAGGTAACAGCCAACATAGAACTCATCATTCTCTATGTATAGTAGGGATTACTTTTTCCAACATGAACTACTTTGCACCTATCAACACTGAATGTCACTTTGTTGCCCAAACATCCCAGTTTTGTGAGTTCCCTCTGTAACTCTTCACAGTTGGCTTTGATCTTAATTAGCTTGAGTACTTTTGTATCACCTGCAAATTTTGCCACCTCACTATTCACCTCCTTTCCCAGATCATTTATGAATATGTTGAACAGCATAGCTCCCAGTACAGATCCCTGGGTGCCCCCCTGTTTACATCTTTTCATTCTGAAAACTGGCCATTTATTCCTACCCTTTGTTTTCTAACTTTTAACCAGTTACTGATCCATAAGACAGCCTTCCTCTTATCCCATGACTGCTTACAAGCCTTGGGTGAGAGACCTTCTCAAAACTTTTTCTGAAACTCCAGGTATGTTATATCAACTGCATCAGCCTTGTGCATATGTTTGTTTAACTCCCTCAGAGAATTCTAATAGACTGAAGCATGATTTCTCTTTACAAAAACTCTTCCACAACATATCCTATTTATCTCTGTGTTTGATAATTCTGTTCTTTACTACAGTTTCAACCATTTTGCCTGTTATTGAAATTAAGTTTACCAGCCTGTAATTGCCAGGATCACCTTTGAAGCTTTTTTAAAAAAGATCACATCACATTACATTAGCTACTCTCCAGTCATCTAGTACAGAGGCTGATTTAAGTGACAGTTCACATAGCACAGTTCTGCTATTTCATATCTGAGTTCCTTCATAGCTCTTGGGTGAATACTATCTGGACCTGGTTCCTTATTACTGTTTAATTAATCAATTTGTTCCAAAACATCTTCTACTGACACATCAATCTGGGACAGTACCTTATTTGTCACCTAAAATGAATGGCTAAGGTATGGAAATCTCTCTTACATCCTCTATAGTGAAGACCACTGCAAAAAAATCCATTTTGCTTCTCCACAAAAGCCTCATCTTCCTTGAATTCTTTAAAACACCTTGATTGTCCAGTAGCACCATTGATTGGTAGGCTTACTGCTTCTGATGTAATTTAAAAAATGTTTGTTTGTGGCATTAGCTAGTTCCTCTTTGAATTATTTTTTGCTTTGCCTTATTATACTTCACTTGCCAGAATTTCTGCTCCCTTATAATTTTCCTCACTAGGAAAATATCTAATGCAGTCTCCAATTTTCCTACAAGGGTGGCAAACTGGTTAAATGAACCTGTGTTGCATGGTGAAGCCTTTCCTAATGATTACTAGGAAGTCTTAAAACATCCCTTTTCCACCTACAGCTTTAATTGTTCTAATGCTTGTTTCAGTAGATAAGGAAATATTTTAAGAAAGGGGGCTCAGAATGATCCAAAATATCTTCAGAAGAGAGATCCACCTTTGAGAATGTATCCACATTTTGAAGCCTCTCTTTGCACAGCTTATGTAACTACTGTTGTAGGAGAGACAGGAGAGATCCCAAGAAGTCTGGGAGCATAACATTAAAAGGGAAGAGGAGTTTCCTACTCCATGATGATGTCTTCCATGACAGCTGGATGTTTCCAGGATAATGAAGACTGAAGGGCTATGCTAATTAAATGTCAATATAGTATAGAAGAAAGGGGACTTCAGGGCTTGGCTAAAATGCTTTAGAAAAGGGCCTAGCTCAACAAACGAGCAACTAACTATCTGTTAAAGTCTCACAATGGCCAGTTCTCTAGGGCAAGATTCTAAACCATTAATGTGTGTTCAACCAACTGGATGAACATTTCTAACTTGCTGAGAGCTCCATCATACACTTTTTTGTCAAGCAAAACCTCAAAGTAAGAGGGTTAGGACTAAGCTTTCTATGATGGCCTAGTAGGGTATGTTTACACAACCTGCAGCAGCAAGTCTCCCAGCCAGGTTGACAGACTCAGGCTTGTGAGGATCATCCTACCACACTAAAAAGAGCTGTGTAGATGGTGAAGCTCAGACTCTGAAGTTTAGGGAGGGATGTGGGTTTCAGAGCCCAAAGTCTAGCCTGCGTTACAACATCAAAGTGCTGTCTACAGAGTAGTTTGAGCCCTGTGATCCTGAGTCTGTCAACCTGAGCTAGGAGGCTCACTGCCACAGTCAGCATAGACCTACCCATAATGACTAGCATGGTATAAACATCTAGTTATTATTTGAATTACTGTTGTACCGAGAGGCTTTAAGCCTGGGACCTATTGTGAAAGTCACTGTAAGACATAGTAGGAGACAGTCCCTATCTTATGGGGTGGACAATCTTATTCATAGACAAAACTAGCAAAGGATGGCTGGTGAAACTGAACTATATCACACAGAAAGTCAGTGGTTGAGATAGGAATGAGGCTGGTTAGTGTCATATCCCTCAGATCACATGCCTAGCAAAATAGATGGATTGAGCATGATATAGTTGAAGTGTCTTTAACAATGAACTACTCCACTGTGATTGGGGGGAGTATGGGAAATTGCTAGTTATTTCAGAGTCTTACCTGCGCTCCAAAGGAACATTCTGAAAATAATATTGAATTTAATAAAATAAGTATGAGGAATAGAAATCGAGAGACCCCTTGAGACACATACAATTTTTGGAAGGCTATTCATTTTCAGTATATAAATTTTACCCCACAAAGTGAGGGTTAACAGACTTCATCACTCCAAATCAATAGCCACTTAGGCAATAATTGGTTCTATATTTATCTTTGGATAGCCTAAATATTTCTGGGAATTGGTATTCCTAAATATTTCATATAAGATTGCCATTGACAGTCCCAATTTAAGAAACGATCTTTGTGGGTATATTTAATGCCTGAGGCTTTTGATTTACCCCCAACTAATTTTATATCCTGAGGAGTTCTAATATATTAATGATGATTAGAAGGTAGGAATGGTAACCTGGGGGTTAGATATGAATAAAAGCATCTGCATAGAGCATAATTGTGGGGTTTTTTGGTCCACCCTAATGTCATGAATATGTTTATCTGCTTGGATGGCAATGGTTAAAGATTCCACAGCTAAAATCAAACAGAAAGAGGGCACCCCTGCCTCATACCTCTCTGCAATGAAAATGGGGAAGAAATAATACCATTGGTAACTATCCTGGAAGTCAGGTTAGCATACAAAAACTTAATCCAAGCAATAAATTAGTAGCAAAATTTAAATTTGATAAACACATGAAAAAGAGTTCCATGTTATGCCAACAACGGCCTTTTTGGTATCTAAAGAAATGACAGTTAAGGGTTCTTTAGAAACTCAAAGAGGCAATAATATCAATCATTTGATGCAAAATATCTGAGCTACATCTATTATAAAGGAAGCCTACCTGACTTGTGTCTGATGTGTGAGAGAACTTTGTCCAATCACATAGCAGGAGCTTTTGCTAAAATCTTATCACATTTGATTAAGGAAATTGTCCTTGTCATAAACAGATAGCTAAGGGTTAATATCTCTTTCACCTGGAAAGGGTTAACAAACAACACCTGACCAGAGGACCAATCAGGAAACAAGATACTTTCAAATCTCAAGGGAAGGAAGCCTTTGTTTGTGGTTTTGGGGTTTGGCTTTGTTCGCTTCTCTCTGGGTCCTGGACAGGACTAGAGGCAACCAGTTTCTGCCAATCTCCCTGCTACAGTCTCTTATCTATTCAGAATAGTGAGTAAGTAAAAAGCGGTTAGTCTTTTAAATGTGTTTTCTTTATTTGCAGATGTGTATTTGCTGGAGTATCTTAAATAGTATTCTGCTGAGAGAATTTCTTCTATTGTCTATAAGCTAAAAGACCTGTAATATTTCAACTTGATTAAGAGACATTTTTTATGTTTTTCCTTCTTTTATTAAAGTTTTCTCTTTTTTAGAATCTAATGGATCTTTTGGTTTCTTGGGTAGACTCCAGGGAAGGGAGTCTGCACTCAACAGGGAATTGGGGAGGAAGAAGACGGGGGAGGGAAAACCTGCTCTCTGCGTTATCTCTTTGTGTTAGATTCACGGAGCTTGAATCTGTCTACTCTTCCTAGTGTACCCAGGGCGGGGAGAATCTGGAGGAAGAAAGGAGGGGGAAGGGAATGGTTTATTTTCCCTTGTGAGACTCAAGGAATCTGAGTCTTGGGGTCCCCAGGGAAGGTTTTTGGGGGAGACCAGAGCTTATCAGGCGCTCTACCCTAAGTCCTGATTGGTGGCAGCACTACAGGATCTAAGCTGGTAATAAAGCTTAGAGGATTCATGCTGGTACCCATATTTTGGACGCTAAGGTTCAGATTTGGGAATTATACCATGACAGTCCTGTAATTACTACATAGTCCAAGTTCTTTCCCAGGTTTAGGAATAACTGAGGTTACAGCTTCTCGGAGTAGGTGGGAGAGTTTGCTCATTCTTGGCCTCATTGAACATATTCAATAATCTAGGTGTTAAAGTTTCAGAGAACATTTTGTAAATTCAGTTGGGAATCTGTCTGCACCAGGAGTCTTTCCAAACTTGATTTCTTTTATAGCTTGAGTCAATTCTGTGATTTGTAGAGGGACATCTAAAAGTTCCTTTTGACAGTCAGATCTGGGGCAGAGAATCCACTAAATATTTTATCTAGGGCCTCTGGACTGATTCCTTCTTCAGCTAAATATAGTTTTGAATAAAACTGAAATTATTGTACATAATTTATTACTGCTATTTGCAACATCAGCAATAATTTTATTTCTGTTAGGGGGCAGAAGTAATGGACATCAAGACCTTTGCAAGGGTATCAATTCTATGTTCTCTACAGTCCTTTTTGAAGGAGGCATAGGATCATGGGACTGGAAGGGACCTCGAGAGGTCATCTAGTCCAGTCCCTTGTACTCATGGCAAGACTAAGCATTATCTAGACCAGGAACTGGCAACCTTTGGCACACAACCTGCCAGGGTAAGCATCCTGCCGGGCCAGGCTAGTTTATTTACCTGCTGCGCCTGCAAGTTCAGCTGGTCGCGGCTCCCACTGGCTGCAGTTTGCCACTCCAGGCCAATGAAAGCGGCAGCCAGCACATTTCTCGACCCGTGCTGCTTCCTGCAGCCCCCACTGGCCTAAAATGGAGAACTGAGGCCAGTGGGAGCCATGATCGGCCGAACCTGCAGACACAACAGGTAAACAAACTAGTCTGGCCTGCCGGGATGCTTACCCTGGTGGGCCACTTGCCAAAGGCTGCCGATCCCTGATCTAGACCATCCCTGACAGGTGTTTGTCTAACCTGCTCTCAAAAATCTCCAATGATGGAGATTCCACAACTTCCCTAGGCAATTTATTCCAGTGCTTAACTGCCCTGACAGTTTTTTCCTAATGTCCAATCTAAACTTCCCTTGCTGCAATTTAAGCCCATTGCCTCTTGAGAACAATGTTTCTCCCTCCTTCTTGTGACAGTTTACAAGTATATAAAAGGTTATGTCCCCTCTCAGTCTTTTCCAGAAGAAGCAAACCTATTTTTTCAATCTTACCTCTAGACCTTTACTAATTTTTTTGTTCTTCTCTGGACATTCTCCAATTTGTCCACATCTTTCCTGATATGTGGTACCCAGAACTGCACAGAATACTCTAGTTGAGGCCTAATCAGCACAGAGTAGAATGGAAGAATTACTTCTTGTGTCTTGCTTACAACACTCCTGCTAATACATCCCAGGATGATGTGTGAATTTTTTATTTTTGGGGTTTTTTTTGGCAAGTGTTACACTGACTCATTTAGCTTGTTGTCCACTATGACCCCCAGATCCCTCTCCACAGTACTCCTTCCTAGGCAATCATTTCCCATTTTCTATGTGTGCAACTGATTGTTCCTTCCTGAGTGGAGTACTATGCATTTGTCCTTATTGAATTTCATCCTATTTACTTCAGACCATTTCTCCAGTTTGTCCAGATCATTTTGAATTTTAATCCTATCCTCCAAAGCACTTGCAACCCCTCCCAGCTTGGTTTCATCCGCAAACTTTATAAGTGTATGCTCTATGCCGTTATCTAAATAATTGATGAAGATATTGAACAGAGCCAGACCCAGAACTGATCCCTGTGGGACCCCACTCATTATGCCCTTCCAGCATGACTGCGAACCACTCTCTGGGAATGGTTTTCCAACCAGTTTTTCACCCACCTTGTAATAGCTCCATCTAGGTTGCGTTTCCCTAGTTTGTTTGACAAGGTCATGCTAGATAGTATCAAAAGCTTTACTAAAGTCAAGATATACTATGTCTACCATTTCCTCCTAGCCAGAAGGCTTGTTGCCCTGTCAAAGAAAGCTAACAGGTTGGTTTGACACAATTTGTTCTTGATAAATCTATGCTGACTGTTACTTGTCACCTTATTATCTTTTAGGTGTTTTGCAAATTCCTTAATTTTTTGCTTCATTATCTTTCTGGGTACTGAAGTTAAGCTGACTGGTCTGTAATGTTATTTTTTCCCTTTTTATAGATGGGCACTATATTTGCCCTTTTCCAATCTTCTGGAATCAGTAAATCTTCCCTCAGTGTCAGACATTGCAGCTTTTTATGTATTAGTATATGATGCCCCTCCCTTTAGAATTAAAGAATCTAGAAACCAGGAGACCCACCCAATCTCTTTTCAGTTTACAAGCTTCAAGTTTTGTCATGTGCATCTCCTAGGACACAGCAATGTCAACATTCTTTTTTAAAACAATGAGTATATTTTCTCTTTAATAGGCTTATTAAAACCCTTTTTATTCCAAGAGATGCATTTAATTTTTGGAGCCTTCACTGTTAAAATATACCAGATAAAATATAAAGTCACTTTCTGAAGAAATGAGAAACTGCAAATTTTCCTGATCAGCATACAGTTTTCATATCTAAGCGAAAGCTATATAATCCAAAGGTAGGGTGTCACTTCCAAGTACATATTCTAGAGGAGTATGAAGGAAATTGCCAGCAACAGGAGCGGGACAGAGAAGAATAAAATAAGTGGGGGAAAAAAAAAGCAGAAAAGATAGTGGAGAGAGAAATACACATTACTATCATACAATCAAAAAGAAGAATCTGTTTAAACAGTTCAAAAACAAAACACAAACTACCCACCCTTGCCCAGCGGGGCAGCCAGATCAGGTAAAACCTGAAGATTTTCACAGCCTGTGGGGCCCAAACATCACAGCTATAGTAATCCTAGAATCTTGATACATTAGTTCATAAGGAAGCATCATCTAACAAAACAATGCTAAAATATACATAATTTCTAATCAAATGTTAGACTTTCAGATTGATGTTCCTTTTCTGTGAGTTAAGGCAATACCAAGTAAAGTGATAACCCTTCCACTTCAATGTAAATTACTTTTCTTTTCTCTAACATATCAGTACCAACTAGCACCCATCAACTTTCTTAAAGAAACTATATCAGATCTCAGAAAGCAATACATATACAGTTCTATACAGTCTGATCATTCTATAGACGACTCCTAGTGGGGGAGGAGGTTGCACATTTTTTAGGCATCTTTCTGCCTCCTGAGGGGAACTGAATGATACTATCTTCTCACCATTCTTAATATGGAGCATTCTAGGTACTTCATGTCCATCTTCCTGACTAATTATTTTGCTTGGTTAAAAGCGGCATTCACTGCAACCACATCACAGGTATAACTTTGAAAGAACAGTATTTTAATTGTTGGTTCTCCCCATAGCAGCTCCTTTTGTGCCCTCTGGCTTTCTGCAGCATAAGCTCCTTAGTGGTAAAGTTCAGAAATTTCACAATCAGTGCTCGAGGCCAACCTCCTGGAGCTGGCTTGGGGCAATAGTCCGATATGCCCATACTATATAAAAGCAAATCTACCAAAAGATCCAGCAACTTAGGGAATGTCTACACTAGAAGCACTACATCACCGCAGCTTCATCGGTGCCATTGCACTGCTGTAGCATGTCTAGATAAGATGCACTATGTCAAAATACGGAAGCTACGTCTCTCCCACTGACATAGCACCGGTGTGGACAGCACTTAGGTTGCTGTAACTTGTATTGCTCTGGAGGGTGTTTTCTTCACACCCCTGAGTGGTCTAAGTTAGATTAACTTAAGCAGTTGTATAGACCTGCCCTTAGTTTAGCAGTTTAGGGACAAATTCAGGGAGTTTACCTCTCTAGTCCTTCAGGGACACCCACAATCCTGATGTTACATCATCTTGAGTGGCTTTCTAGATCATTTAGCTTGGTCTTCAGTCTTGATATCATTACACTTCTCCATAACCTGTAATTTGTTCTCTTTGAAATCTTCCACTACAGAAAGGGTGTTCTGCTTCACCCATTCATCTGGGTAGACATTTCAGTGTGCTCTGAATCTCAGTCATGGTGTTCAGCAGGATGGAAACTGTAGATTTTAATTTCAACAGTATCTGCAGCAAACTACTGTGGTTCAGCCATCATCGCTTTCCATCTAGCTCAGGCACCATTTGGTTAGAGGAGGGAGCATGCATGTGGCAGATCTTCTGTGTTTTCAGATTCATAAAGGAAGATGCAGAGCTAGAGGGCATCTTGGAGGTTTCAGCAGTTGGATGCAAAATTTCTTGGGGTTGGATGCAGGTTTTAGGCCACAATGTTTGGGGGTTACCTTTGGGCCATTTCCAAGCTCAAGCACCCTACATCCACCCTGGTCACAGAGCCTCTGCTGTCCCAAAACCATAATTTTCTTTCCAGTTCTGGAGTGACATTACTGCTTCAGAAATGCTCTGGACTGGCTACAGTAGCCCTCTAACACTCAGAACAGGTATTGAATAGCAGGAAAGGAGAGGGAATTGTTGCTCACTGTGCTTGAACCACAAGCTGAACGTAGTACCTCTTTGTGAGAGACAATAGCTTGTTTTGTGTCTATTCAGTCCTTGTCCTCCACATTGGAAACTGTCAGTTAGTCCCAGTTGTGATGTAAACCCTTGTCCACAAGGGAATTGATTGATCCCACCATCTCATTCCACATGGGCCATAGAAAAGTCGTCAAATGGCAATGACTGTTGGTCACCCTTTATAGTTGGCTATAATATTTTATAACACCTTCTACTGAACCTTTATAACGACCTCATTTCTGTAAAATTCCTATAACAGAACTAGCCCCTTATAAGTCATTTACACATTAAATCTTAATATAAAATGTGCATGACTTTTGTTCATTGCAGACCTACTCTGGATCTGAATTACTGATCTCATGGTAACTAGCATTAGGGATTGTGCCTCTAAGAATTGAGATTCCAAGGCAAAGTCTGGACAGGCCTAAGTAAACCTGTTGTGCTCAGCCAGCTGGAACCATAAACAGAGTAAAGCAAAGCTCTTGTGAGCACTTTGAGCAAAGAGTGATCACTGAACACCACAGAGTCTATGTACCAATACCTGACCCCTAAGCCATCTAAATCCCTTATCAGGTTTGGCCTGCTCTATAATAATTTTATACATCACTTTGAGAGTCACTCATTTTGAAATGAATGGTATTTGCTGCTTTGATTTTCAGCCCTGTGGGCCTGTATCTGAATTTCTCACAAAGCCTCTGTTAATTGCAAAAAGAGGTAACCTTAAAGTAGTTACAAAGTAAAAAAAAAGTACATTTCTAACTAGTTACTGCCGACATTTTTCATTTCTTTAGGATTTAGGATAGGTTTAATTTCATTTTAACAGTAATTTTGAAAGTATGACAATATATTTTTATTCTAATTCATTAGCAGCAGACATTCTTGGATCTATATTGTGACACAAAATGACAGTCACTGCCATGAAGAGTTTAGAATCTAAATGATGCTCACAGCGATAAACAGATGCATTTGGAAACACAGTTCTAAAACACGTCAAGTCAGTGGTCTGGACTTTAAATCTTTGTCATACCTCTATGCAAAGGTTGGATGTCGATCTTTCAGTTTAAGGATCATGAAATGTTTTGGTTCTCAACTTAGAATATTCCTTCCAAGTGATTCCACAGTTCATTCTTGGGCCTAAATTAAGAATCAGAACATTTCTTGACCCATAACCCTACAAAGTGAAAAATCAACATCTGCCCTATATAACAAAGACTACGGAAAGAAGACTTACAGCCCGAAACATAATAAATATTATTTTAAAATAAAGTTTAGAAAGTGCAAACCTCAGGAGATGACAGCATTTACAGTTTTCTCTGATTTTTTAAGACAATATCTTCACATGAGATAGTGGCAGAAAGAATCCCTGACAAATTTCTGCTATAATGGAGTGTGCACTGGTGTTTGTATAACAATGTAGCCCAGTAGACAGAAACCTTAATTTTGTATCTTCAATTATACATTTTTGTAGAGTTTCTTCAGGCCCCACATCTCTCTCAAGACAGAGGAAATAATAGAATGTTATGGGTGAGTGCTTTGGTAACATTTCTACTACATTTTGCTATTTCTAGTACAGATAGTTACCAGTGGGCTTTGTCCTTCAGATGGATGCTTATATATGAAGTATTTCTATTTTTGGACATTATCCTCCAGCACCAAATATTCCCATTCCCACACAACAGCCTTAAGGACATACAGAAGAGCAGCTGAGGAAACACAGAAGACTATGACAAATTTTGTTTAGAAACAATTCTGCCTACATGTCATGTGCACAAGTATAAGCATCCCATGGTAAATTTACACCTTAACTAGTGCATCTTTAATAGGAGATCAGATCTATAACCATCGTAGTCCCATGACAAATTTATTCTGGAACAGATAACACCTAACTCCCAAACTGAATTTACTGTCATTTTGAGGCATTGAAGATATTTTTGTGAGAACAGTGTCATCTTAAGAGTTCATCTGTTTCTGCTGCTCATTGCTTAATGCATCCTCCAGGTCAGTGGCGGGCAGGTTGTTTTTTTCCTCCTTTGGGATAGGTTTTGGGGTTATTAAGCAGGGCCAAGAGAACTCTACTAGGTCCTTTAAAACATTTAAAGAGCCCTGAAGCCGACCTAAATAGACTATCCAGGCAGAAAATTTTACAGATTGGGAACTGAGGCACAGAAGTTAAGTAAGTTGCCCAAAGTTAGACAGGAAGTCTGTGGAGCAGATGAGAATTTAACCCAGATCTCTTAGGTTAAATCTTCCCTCTCTCCTTATTTGAGCACACATTGAAACTCAGAACTACTCATCTCTGTGTGATTAGATAAAAACCTTAAAACTGTTCAGAAATTATACAATAGTCTTTTTTTAATTGATCAATGAGAATTTGTCCTATGCGTGGAATAAGCTAAGTCTCATCTACAAATGTTAATTAATAATATGAACTGAAAACAGGGGCTCCTGATGGACGTGCTGGCTGACAGCTGTTAACACCACCTTAATTATAGACTAGAATAGGGAACAAGATGCTGCAGTAGAACTACCTAAGTATCATTCTTCTCAGATGAAGCGGTGGAATATATTAGCACAGGCAAGACTATATTTAATAAAAAATACTATGAGTTTAAAAAGACTCACTGTGTTGCTCACTATCCCGTTACAAGCTGTGCAAGGTGAAATGACAAAACTTTGCCTCAAATTGGTGAGAATAAAATTATATATCTCAATGGATCGAGGGACTCAGTAGGTCTTTCTTAATGAGGATAAATTTGTAATGAGTTTTGGGTGGCACTGAGTCAGGAATGATCTTGAGGGTGGGGGGAAGTGTTCAGACTGGAAATATAATTTTTTTGTGTGTTCCCCTATCCCACCCCACCCCTTGCCCTGCATGAATTGAGAATTCCTCTTATTAATGATAAAGCAATCTTGTTAAATAGAACCTGAACAAGCAAAGTAATCTGTTCATTAGTTTTTAAAAATGGGATTGATCACAGAGATCTGAAGAACTCAATTACGGACCATCTTTTACAGTCCTCCTTCCTCAGGAAAGGCTCCAGTTAGCGTTCTGAGTCTGATTTATTATGTGATTGAGGCTATTAGCAAAAGTAAACTTAGTTGTGATACTAGAAAATTATCCATACCTCAGAGAATTGCAGCCTAGCTCAATTCATTTTGGGGGGCTTGATCAAACTCTCATTGACATCAATGGGATTAACTGGAATCCACTTTAAACACTCCACTGATTTCAAGGGATATTCAGTCAGGTAACTTTTGGCTAATTTGAAGCAACTTGTTATAAGGAAGAAGTCTGCTCTGCCTTACATATCTTTGGATTTAACATATACTGCAGATCAAAATGTACTATATATTCTAAGGTAAAAAAGAAACTTTGTGAAAACAAAGCTAAGATTGTAGACAAGTCTCAACTATTTAAAAATAAAGTTAGAATGCTAATAATTAAAAAAAAATACCAATATTTGAAAGTAAGAAAATGAGAAGGTTGTATCAGTTCTTGAAAAAAAAATGCTGAAGGTCAAAATTTGGAAATACTTGATTAAGGATATAATGGTTAAATGCCAGTGGTTAATCTGCACTAGTTTTCCCTGTGATAGTGGTGAGACAAGGAAATGTTAAGGAAAATACATGTAGTGGGCACACCATGTTCTGCCTTTCCTCCTCATTCTCACTTAAGAAACCCATCAGTTCAAAATTATACAGCCCTCAGCACAGCAGGGGCTAATTTAGATAGCCCTAAGCATTGACTCCCCTTGTCAGAGACCATGGATCTTGGACCCTGATCTTCTGGGCTCTTAGGAGATAGTAAGTTCCAACCAGCCACCAAATGACCAGCTAGCAATTGTCAGAATTGAAGCTGAACCCTGACAGTGGATTCCAGTCGTGGAATCTGATTGGCGGAATGCTGGGGGTCCTGATTGGTTCACAGCTTTTATGTAAACCCAGCACAAGAACAGGAAGTTGTCCATGCAATTGGGATCTCCCTGCTTCTGTTTTCATAATAACCTGACCCTACCCGCCTCCTGACTCCTCATTGGCTCTCTAGCTTGTCTTGGACTCTAACCTCCTGTTATCTGACTTGGCTTTATTCTCAACTCATGCTCTGAGCACTAGATCAGACTGCTCAAGCCTCAGTCGTAACACTCCTTTCTTCTCTTCAGTGTTGTGCAGTTGCTCTGTGTACGGGGAGATGTCAGCAAACTAGTAAAGTGCCTGAACCCACTATGGCTTATTGTTAAAAACAGCCATCAGCAGGCTGTAAAGTGGCCAGGTAGCAAGCTCAGCTTGAAAAAGGCAGGAGCACAGGGGGTTTTGAGTGCCACAGGAAGGGCAGCTTGAGCCCACGTCCTTCCTGATAAGAATTGTATTGAAGTTTCTGATACATGCATCTTAGAAGAACAGGCTATGCCCTCAGGAATGTGTCTAACAGGGTCACAAAGCTGCAAACTCTGGAAAAACCCACACCTAGTTAATCAATAATCAGAAGAAAACCTCTTGCTTGACTAATGTATAAAATAAGGGGGGAAAGTTTGAGGTAGGGGGACTCTTCAGGACTGGATTCTCCCTCTGGATACATCTTGTGTTCCTCCCCGGCAGCCACTGTGCCATTTGAGAGCCACACTCAGCTTTGGTAATTATCGAGGGTTGGGAGTGTTTTACTAACCTGCTGTGGACATGTATAAGTGCTTGAGACATGTAAAGTTTAGCTTTAAGTGAAAGCACTCTTGTGGTGTTCTGTTTGTGCCAGCCATCTATCAGTCGGACAGCTGTGTCTCCCCTGATTTATTTCTTGACACCACCTCACACAGAATAAAAATTATCAAGAGCTTTGGATTGAAAGAACCCTGGGTAACACTCTGCATGTCAAAAGTTCTCTGCAGACAGGTTCAGTTACAACCAATTCAAACTGAAGCCATCTTCTCTTTACCTGCACAGACTGCACTTGAAACACAAAAGTCCCTTAATGACTGACTGGATATGGTCTGGGTCATTTGAGCACGGGTCTCTACACTTAACCCTCCCTATGGAGAACTTCATACTGAGTGTGTGTATCTCTCTTTATATATCTATATCAATAATTCATAATATGCATTTCATTAAACCTTTGCCATAACAATATAAAGATTGTGCAATTGTTAGTGGCTGGAATCAATTCACTTCTGGAATTTATGGGCTCTCTTCTGCAATCTGCTGCCAAGAAGCTAAATGGAAAATTGAAGGTTTATAATTCTTAAAAGGTCTCTCAGGTTAGGCCATTCCTTAACTAGTGGAGTGAAAAGGCAGATGTATGGAACACACTTATTGGTCCTGACTCTGATTTCACTAATATGCTGGTGTCAATTTGGAAGTCCATGGGGTCATACTATTACAAAACCAAGTGATAGACTAGATAGAACAGGCCAGATAGAATAGGCCAAATTATCCAACAAATATTGGGCATGATTCTCATCTCTCCTCTCAGGATATACCTTCTCTATAACAGCACAGCTATGACATTGCACCTGTGCCACTGTAGTGCCATAACTTAGAGGCATCCTACATCAACATAAGGGGTTTTTGCCTCGATGTAGTTAATCCACCTCTCCAGAAAGCAGCATCTAGGTTGACAGAAGAATTCTCCCATTGACCGAGCTGTATCTATATTGGGAGTTAGGCTGACCTAACTGCAGCGCTCTGGGCACAAAATTTTGCACAGCTCTGAATGACGTAGGTAGGTCAATCTAATTTTTAAATGTAGACCAGATCCCAGTTTTACACTAATATAATTCCATTGACTGAATTATACTGAATAAAGTTACTCCTTATTTAGACTAGTATAAATTAGATGAATCACACTCATTAACTGTTGCCTCGCAATACACTCCAGATGCACTGACATCTGTTTCTTTACTTTCAGTTTGTAAAAGTATATATTGCCAAAGTCTATAGACAATATCAGCACTTGGGGGGGGAGGGCGGGGGAGAGGCGAGACTCCTCCACTCCCAACTGATGAAAATAATACCTCAGCAAAGGTAATGTTATATCTTGTGGCTTTAACAGACTGAATCTATTGTAATTAGACTAATAAAATCATGAAAACTCCAGTTCTCTGTGATGTGAAGGAAGATTTTGGATCAAAAGGTAGGCTTTAAGATGTAGCATATTTAACATTTTTTATGAATTCCAATTAGCATGACTGTAACTTGGGTATCTAACTATGGCTCCATCCTATTACAAATGACACATTAATAAGAGATGAAAAACCCTCTTCCTTTTATCTTGAAAACTGTCATCTCCCTCCCACTCTCTTCATAGTCCTTGAATCAACAAAGCTAGTTGAACTGCATCCTGAGATTCCATGCTAATTATGCAAACTATGCAGATTAAAAGCTTCGGAGCATTCAGGTGTTCCCCCATAAAGCACAGACAGCACCCTTAGGAAATGCTTGTTACAATTTCAGAGAATCAGAATTTATTAGAAATCCAAGTGTCTAAATTTAACTGCATGAAATGTGCAATGATCCAAATCTTGCTGTACTCATTCACTTCTTCAATGGATGTTGAAGTAAGGTGACAATAAGGTGCATAGGATTTGACCCACAGGAATTATAGAGCCAGATGCGTGCAGCAAAACATTCCCATTTGTTATTCACTGGGTTTTTAATTGCAAGCCCTCATTCACTAGAGAGTACGGGGGAGAAAGATACCTCTAGGCTTCTAGGAAGAAGTGATGACCCTCCACTCCTCCCTAGTCCTGTCCTTGGGGCTTTGTGCTATGGCAGGGTGTAGGGTCCTTCAGTCCCTACTCCCAGTTTGACTGCTCATTTGTGTATCATGGGGGTGATTTCCCAATGTCTTTCCCCATTTCCCTGCAAATACATGGTAAAACCTACAGCTAACAGTATAGGTCTTTCACATTCTGCAGCCCTGGCGGTGGGATTTGTACCGTCGGTGTCATAATTGTGGAACCAGTTGACAATGCAGCTTAAATGATTATCAAGGGGTTGCTGATGCAGTCCCAGCCAATGGCTGGGTGGTTCCTGGCAGGACCCTTACTGCGTACTACAAATCGAGGGATGGGCTTCACTGCCTGATGCGCACCTTGTCTAAGCCTTCATGCCTTGTATATAAGGAAAGGGAAGGGGGTCTAA
This sequence comes from Chelonoidis abingdonii, assembly GCF_003597395.2. Taxonomy (NCBI): domain Eukaryota; kingdom Metazoa; phylum Chordata; order Testudines; family Testudinidae; genus Chelonoidis; species Chelonoidis abingdonii. The sequence goes on along the minus strand of NC_133769.1, from coordinate 319,863,949 downwards.
GGACTTCGTTGTCCTGAACACTGGGGTAACCTTCTGTTAAGAATTACACAGCTTTTATGGACTTTTGGTTCGAGAACTGCATGGGATTGATCCTGCTGGGCAGAGGCTATCTGGCTCCTCCTCTCCTAGACCTGCTATATTGTACAGCTAATAAAAGCTGTGGCCTTTGTTCTTAACAAATTTCTTTGTAGAGTCTTCAAGTTCATTGCAGTGGCTGAGCCATGCTCAGGCCCTTGTTGAAGTAACAAAAACTCATAGTACATATTTTTTTTTAAAGCAATCAATCACGCTGCTCTTCTCCATGGGGAAAGGAATGGAGACAAAATCACACAAGACAGAGCCTAGTCATACTGCGTTATTCAACTTTGTAAGGTTCTCCACTATCCCAGTGGCAGGTACTATAAAGGAATCTTAGAAGAACCAAACAGAACTCAGATCCTACTGATTCAAATTAAAAATATCTAACGCTTGATCTAATGAAAATGTTCATAAGTTCTCGGCACAGCTGAGCAATTCCAGTTACAGACCACGCAGGGCAGTAGTACACATAGAGTATGTCTACACAGCAATTAAAAACCTGCAACTGGCCAGTGCCAGCTGACTTGGGCTCATATGGCTTGGGGGCGGTTTAATTGCAGTATAGATGTTCGGGCTCAGGTTGGAGCCTGGCCTCTAGCATCCTGCGAATGTCCACACCCCAATTAAACAGCCCTGCCACCTGAGCCAGCTGGTATGGACCATCTGTGGGTGTCTAATGGCAGTGTAGACACATCTATACACACTAACCTGCTTCTTACAGAACCCAGGCTTCACTGAGGTAATCGGTGCTTCACTGATCTGCAGAAGAGCTTCTTTGTTATATTAAGGAATGCTCAGGTGTTTCACAGTGGAAATTAATTTACAAATGAGTTCTGCCCTGTCAAAAATATTGAACAGTTGGAGTTGAGGATAGTGTCTAACACTTCATGCTGTGTGAAATGAAAGTCTTGTTGTACAGATTACTTCTGTACATTGGTAGAGGGGGTTGTTGGGTGTGTTCTGCTTGGTTAAAATTTGTGAATCAATTTCTGTTGCCTCAAGGACACAAAACTGTGTGCAAATATGAATCATAAATAAACTGAATATAAGTAACTATAAGAACTATACTTGGTCGAGTCAAAAAAAAATTTGCGGAAAAAGTCTGCTAATGGCAGAAGTTTTCTCCCTAAATTACTGCAAATAGTAAATAAAAACCTTTAAAAACACATGACTTACAACTGGCAAATAATTAAGAAACAGCAACAATATTGCTTTAAAGTTGCATTAAATTAGAGAGAGAGCGCGCTAATAAAAACAAAGATGTGAAATAAATGCTGCTAGTTTCCTTAACTTATCCCTACATGGGGCAATATAAGACTTCATGTTATTCTGAATATCTTAGTACAGGATAATGGAACAGAGTCCTAATTAACAATATCACCACTGGTGCTATTGAGAGGTTTGCACTATAGTTTTCATTAATTTCCTTCTTATTCTTTTGCTGTTTTTTCTTATGGACACTAACTCCCTTTCAAATCAATGGGGTGCTCAACCAACATTTATTTGCCCATACAACATATGGAGGTAACACAATGCGAAGTCGAAATGTAAAGTCTGTATAAGCATAAGACATCACTCACTTGGGGAGCGATTCCCTTTCCCACACTTATTTTTCAGTCACCAAAAAGTAAACAGGTAATTTGATTTATTTTCTTGCCAGACTCAGAAGCAGGACTATGGGCTGCATATGGTCCCTATCAGAAGTGTTACTTGAAGAGCAGTCAGAAGTAGCCTAATTCTGGGTCCAGTTTTAAGATGCTGGCTGACAACTTGAGATATTCCCTCACAGCAGTATTATCTTGACACACTTATTCCCGGGTACCTGCTGTTTTGTATTTTGGTATTCCTCAAATAATTGTTTCTATCTTATTTATTATTAGTTTGTTTATATTACAGCTGCCTACAACTCCCAACTGAGACCAGGCCCCATTGTGTTAGGCACTGTACATACGCAAAATAAGAAATAATCCATGCCCTTAAAATCTTACAGTCAAAACAGACACAGAGTTAGATGAAAGGAATATCAGTATCCATTATATTATACATGGGAATCTGAGGCACAGAGAGATTGTGCTGTCTTGCTCAGTGTGACTAAAGAAATCTGTGGCAGCATTGGGAGTTCAAGCCAGATCCTCTTCAATTCTTGTCCAATACCTTAAAAGACAAGAGCATCCGTCCATCCATGTGTTTACTGTTATTTAGATGAGGGGAATTTGTATTCTTTTCATCTCATCTTGCACCTAGGAGGTTAACAGATATTTATAAGGGCATGTTGCTATATTGGGTTGAATTTGCTAAGATGCCCAAGGACTTGAGAGCATGCAGTGCTGAAGAATACAAAAATAGTAGCAGTAATAGGAAAGGAAAACAACAATTACCTGTTGAACCCGACTATTTCTCTTTCTGCTGTTGTAAACTAGTAGACACAACAATTTACAGCTTATCACAACACTGGACCTGTCACACTTGCTGTAGATTTCCTGGGCAAATCATCCTACAGAAGTAACAACTCAATCGCTATCACTAAGGGAAAGCAGTTCAGTCTAAATAAAGCTAATGCAGCTTCAGAAAGAAGTGGGAGAGAGGATCATGCATGAAATGCTAATTTTATAGGCTCACAGGAGGATTCTGAAGCTGAAAAAATATTGTCTCTGCTTGGAAAATCCCCTCTCATTTTACACATCATGTGATTTTAATAATCAGGACTGTCTTTTAAGGGCAGTTCAAGAATACCAATAGGGATGAGTTTATAGTGAAATTTGAGCTGCCTCCTTTCCCTAGGGATCTACTCAATTCCCAGTTAAGAATACCAGTCAGTCAGTTAGATATGGTGAGATGCCATGTTTCTTTCAAGGGTTATATCAAAGGTTGATCTCCTGGGAAAGACAGATGTTTAACGGCCATTTCTGGGAAATGTCCTGGCAGTTCTGTATTTGAGGCAGTATTTATAGGAATGACAAATGTAAATGGCAGCAGCTACTGATTCAGAAGTTGATCACAATCTACCATACAGAGCTGGGGAAAGCTGTCCCTGATTCAGTAACACACTTTAGCATTTCCTTATCTCCCAGTGACTTAAATGGTACTTAAGCATGTGAATTGGATTGCTTGTCATGTTTAAGTGCTTTGCTCCTTCAGGGCCATTATGAAGGACATTGTGACTGGCAGTTCCAAAGGTACTCATAAAAAGAATGGATGCAAGGATGCATCCTTGACTTGTTGGAGCCTCATTGGCTTCATAGAGCTTCATCCATTTACACCAGCTGAGGATCTAAATAATATTTTTAAGGAAGCTATCAATTCAGGTCATTTCCCTGTGTACAGCCCTGTTCATCCCTGTTTTAGATTTATACCATTTCTTGTCAGTATGAATAATGCATGCCAGAATTTACCCAGAAAATTGTGTAATGGACGTCAAAAAAGTCACGTTTTTTCAGCCTCTTAAATGCCTAGTGAGATGCCTTAAATGTTAAGTATTTACAGAAGAATTGACTATAGCACAGTCTGAGGTTTCTTCCATCTCTGAGTTGCAGGTGTAATGGTGCAATTTAATATAAAATGAAGGCATGTGCCATTTAAAATGCAAACGAAAGCGTTATAAATCTATCATTTCATTTGCCCAATATCCACATCAATATCCACATCAATTACATATCCAGCGATTTCCTCTTAGCTGTTAGGACCAATGGCTTGATCCAAAGGCCACATCTGCATCATAAATGAGGCTGAGTAGAAAAATGAGATTGCTGTGCTAATTGAAGATGGCTAGCATGGTAGCCAAAAAAATCCGGTGGAGGGGGAGCAAAAGGCCATCAGAGTTATGCTTGTGCTCTGCAGCTGGCAGGCTTTTGAAAGAAGTTGAGTGTTTTGGGACCTGATCCAAGGCCTACTGAAGTCAGTGGAAGAGCTGGCACTGAATTAATTCGACTTTGGATCAAGCCCTTGGTCCTGTGTGCACATACACACTATTCTCACCCTCAACCTATTGTTCTACTCAACCACATTTTTAAGGATCTCCAAAAATAAACACTACTAAAAATGAAGGTTTTCTTTACACTTCCCTCCCCTCCAGTTGCCAGTCAGATGCATAGTATCTCCATCACAATACATTCATGCTCATCATTAGAGCTGAGAGAAAGCTTAACAGTTTCCTTGATGAAACTTTGCAGAATGTCCATGAGCAGGATAGTGAATAGTTACAATTTATTTGTTATTTAACAACATTTTCATGTATTTTGTTTACTTACTGGGTTGCTATTTGAATCTCAGTAGCTGAATTCAAGTAATATTGCTCAGTTATGATTCATTGCATGGCATTTTTCCTGTTCCCTGATTGGGTGGAGGCCAAGACTATAATAGGGTTTAAAAAAAGAACTGGATAAGTTCATGGAGGAAAAGTCTATCAATGGTCATTGGCCAAGATGGGCAAAAGTGGTGTCCCTGGAAGCTGGGAATTGATAACAGGGGATGGATCACTTGATTATTACCTTTTCTGTTCATTCCCTCTAGGGCACCTGGCATTGGCCACTGTCAGAAGACAGGCTACTGTGCTAGATGGACCTTTAGTCTGACCCAGTATGGCCATTCTTATGTTCTTATGGGTGAATATCTATGGAATGCCTATAGAAAGCTGGTTTTAAATCTACTTTCTGAGAATTCATGCTAGTAAAATTCAGCCGCAGATATGCATGGAAAACAAGCTCAAATGGGTCACTCATGTGCCAAAAGCTAATTCATACCTTAAATTGAACAAATGTTAGTGGGAAAATGTTTGTATTATTCACCTAGTTCTACTCATAAATAGAAATGGTCTTCTGAAGACAGATTAAAATAACTAATTCCTATTACAGGCAATAGAAAGAGCACCATTGATTTCAGTGAGAGTTAGACTGGGCCCTAAATATGTCTCACTTGGCTACATGACAGCTAGGGAAGGGTAGAACTATCTACACGTAGCTGAAGAGTTTAGATATCAAGGACAGGGGAAAAAATTATGGTGGTCCCAGTGGGTATAAATATGAAAATAAGGATGAACCTAGACAAAATAAATTTTAATCTATTAGCCAGAGGGGGTGGGGAAAAACCTCTAACAGATGTATTTGACTGTGTAACAGTTTCCAAAACGACAAAGTGGAATCCCCATCACATTAGTATATTCTAAAATTAGACTGGCCAAATCATTTGCCAAAGCATACTGTAGGGAAAATCCCACGTCAGCCAGGAGATGGAGTGGATGATCTAGTAAAAATAAATATTTTCCATCTTTAGCTTCTATAATTATTTCATAACTAAGGACTTGATTTTGCACAAAGAAAGTCACTGGCTCAAATTCTGGCCATATTGCAGTCAATGGGAGTTTGCTGTTGACTTCAGCAGAGCCAGAATTTCACCTATTGTTCTGTTACTGACTTCAGTAGGAACAGGTCAGTTCCAGGCTGAATAAGGAGAGAAAATGTGCTATTTCAACTATGTTTTGCTCATGAAATTTTTGCATTTGATTTTATGATGTAGCTTCTCTCTCTTCCCCCCCATCATAGACCACCCACTAGATGCTAACCATACATACATACATATCCTTCTGCTTGATTATTACAGTAGCAACAATGGAAGCAGCTTATATCTGAAGCAGAAACTGCTAATAATGGTATATTGGTATAATGGTATATTGGAGGTCTGTCGGGGAGAGGAAATCAGCAGCAAAATACCCTAGCATTGTTACACACGGAGGAGAATTGCTGGAGAATACCCACTCACCATGCTCTTGCTGCTATGCCACAACCAGATGTTGAAATATGACTAGATAGGGAAATGCCCACATAATCACATGTGACAGGCTTCTCTTGTCTTCCTCTCTGTCTAGAGATGTAGAGACCTTCAGCTGATAAACACCCCAGTGCAGTTTATTTACATTTGCTCTTCCTACCACCTTGCTGAGCCATACAGTGTATTACTTAGGCCTGGTCTACACTACGCGTTTAAACCGATTTTAGCAGCATTAAACCGATTTAACACTGCACCCGTCCACACAACGAGGCCCTTTATATCGATATAAAGGGCTCTTTCATCCAGTTTCTGTACTTTTCCCCGATGAGAGGAGTAGCGCTGAAATCGGTATTACCATATCGGATTAGGGTTAGTGTGGCCGCAAATCGACGGTATTGGCCTCCGGACGGTATCCCACAGTGCACCATTGTGACCACTCTGGACAGCAATCCAAGCTCGGATGCACTGGCCAGGTAGACAGGAAAAGCCCCGTGAACTTTTGAATTTCATTTCCTGTTTGCCCAGCGTGGAGCTCTGATAAGCACGGGTGGTGATGCAGTCCCAAATCCAAAAAGAGCTCCAGCATGGACCATATGGGAGATACTGGATCTGATCGCCGTATGGGGAGACACAATCTTTCTAACAGCTTCATTACAGAAGACCAAATGGGAAAGCATTGAAAAATCTCCGCCTATGATACAGAGTCCACAGCACTGCGTGTGACAGCGTAATGGAAAACCAAAGAATCAATGACACTCATGGAGGGATGGGGTACTGAGGACTCCAGCTATCCCACAGTCCCACATGTCCGAAAACTTTGCATTATGCTGAGCTCCCAAGCCTGTAGGGTCAAACACATTGTTCCAGGTGTTCAGGGTGTATGTCGCCCTCCTCCACGGTAAATGGAAACGTACCGTACAAAGGACTGATAGCGTCCTCATCATCTGTGAGTGCTCCTGATGGCCTCAGGTGAGGTCCCGGGGCGCTGGCTTAAAAATAGGAATGTCTACCGGAATGACCGAGAGTCATTCCTGGTAGATGTACATGAGGCTGGTAACTGTCCTCTCATAGCAACTGGGGCTGAGTTCATCAGCCCCCCCTTTCATGTCTAAAGAAAAGATTCTGTACTGCCTGACTATCATAGCAGCAGGATGCTGGCTCCTCTCCCGCCACTGTTTAATGCCTGCGGACTATCATAGCAGCTGAGGCTGCCTCCTCCTCATTTTATCTCACAAAAACTCAAGTTTTCTTATTCCTGCACTTATTGTTTCATCCCCCAAATGGCACTGCCAGTGCCAGGAAGTTGGGGAGGAGAAGCAATGGGTGGGTGTTGCAGAGCACCCCTAGAATGGCATGCAGTAATAACTTCTTGAATCTGACACTGATGTGCTGTGCTCTCTGGTTCTTGATAACACTAGTTCTCGTATACTTGCCCCATATCTAGGCAGGACTGACTCTATTTTAGATAAACCATAAGGAGGGATTACTGGGAGTCATTCCATTTTGTCTTTGCCCCTCGCACCTCACGAAGGCCAGCCAGAGCACCATGACAGCAGCAGATGGTACAGAACAACATGATAACCGTCATCGCATTGCCAATTTACAATGGCACAGGAAACAGTATAGAACAACTGGTAACCGTCTCTGCTACCTTGCAATGGCAAATGAATGTCTTGTAGCACTGCAGTACCGCTCTGTCACGACATCCAGATACACATATGTGACAGTGATTAAAGGCAAAACGGGCTCCATGGTTGCCATGCTATGGCGTCTGCCAGGGCAATCCAGGGAAAAAGGGTGTGAAATGATTGTCTGCCGTTGCTTTCACGGAGGAAGGAATGAGTGACGACATTTACCCAGAATCACCCATGACACTGTTTTTGCACCATCATGCATTGGGATCTCAACCCAGAATTCCAATGGGCAGGGGAGACTGTGGGAACTATGAGATAGCTACGGGATAGCAACCCACAGTACAACGCTCCAGAAATTGACGCTAGCCTCGGTACATGGATGCACACCGCTGAATTAATGTGCTTAGTGTGGCTGCGTGCACTCGATTTTATACAATCTGTTTTACAAAACCGATTTATGTAAAATGGGAATAATCCCGTAGTGTAGACGTACCCTTAGTTTCTCCTCATTCTCTCCAGAGGAGAAGCTCTCTCTACTCAAAGCACACCCACATATACTTTCTTCTCACGCCTTCTTACTTCCTGTATTTATAGACCAATTTGCTCATTCGTCCTCTCCTCCAGCTCATTCTAATCCATTATTTAAGGGCCAATGTCCTTGGCAGAAATTAACTGGCATTTAAGTGACCAGAGTGCTGGCTCAACTGTTGGTTTCCAACCCATCTGTGGCTCCACGAAGTCATGAGAACTCTTCATCAACCTCCTCCTGGCACTGGGCAAAGTAGCTATCTATTCTACCAAGAGGAGGATGCTGGTCGGGCAGGGGCTCTGCAACTTTGGGGACTATTTCCACTTTTCCCTTCTCTCATGCATCCAGGCAGAGTTCCTCAGGGCTGCATCTGCTGCCTCCATAGACACCTTTTAGAAGCAATGGGTTCTGTCCAGGATTCTCTGCTCAGTGTCCACCTCAGGTTACCTGTTTATGTCCCTGTGACCCTCACTCCTGATCCTGATCATGTTTGTTATTACTGGTCCCTCGAATTTGCTTGGGCCCCAGGTTCAGTAGCTCCTCCCCTTAGACTTCAGATGTGGGAGAGCTTGTGCTGCCCACCCCCAGAACTCAATAGATGTTGGTTCCCAGCACTCTGTCAAGCAAGTATTTAATGATAAAAAATATTCCATTGTTTATGAGAGTGGAGACCTGATTTCCCCCCTTATCTTTAATTGGAAAGGGTTTGGCGACAATATATTTTTAAATGTGGGACTACACAGAATCTGACATTCCACTGCTTTCTCATCAAAGGCCAGTGCTAATTAAAGTGCTAAAGGTTTAAAATATTCATTCACAGTTGTATTTGAATACTAATACACGAGAAGACAATAATTCATTCCTGAGTGAATAAATTCACGAGCTAATGTAGACATATGGATATTGCATTGTATTTGCACATACTGCAGTACTTCAAGATCAATAAACAAACTAGTTTTTTGAAAATTAATATGGTGACTTTCCCCTCCCCTGCCCCGTGCTCACAGCTTTTCATAATTACAGTCCAAGGGAAAGAGTTGCACAAAGTGTTCGTAGCAACTTCTAAAGGTTATGTTAAATTGAAATGTCCAAGAAGAATTATGTTTTGCAGAGTTGTTGGAGGCTGCAGTACCTGTTGATGTAAGAAAGTAGGCTCTGTGTTTTGTATAACAACTCTTGTTATTAAAAGGCAGCTCTACACAAAATCTCCCTACTCCCTGCAACTAACCAAGTGCTCTCAAGTGCAGGGCCAATCACCTTTTTTCTAACCAATTATTTTTCTTGGTAAGTGTTTTAGCCCGCACTAGCAAACAAGCAATTCGGCAGATTCACTATGCTAACAATAAATTGCATGAGCACATTGTGGTGGGATTACATTTAAACAAATGCTTATGTATTTTTGTTTTCAGTTATTAACATTACTTTCTATTCTTCTAAGTATTTCAATGTGTTTTAGACCAGTGGTTCTCAAACTTTTGTTGTGGTGACCCCTTCAACACAGCAAGCCTCTCTGTGCGACCCCCCCTTTATAAATTAAAACCACTTTTTGATATAATCAACACCATTATAAATGCTGGAGGCAAAGCGGGGTTTGCGGTGAAGGCTGACAGCTCGAAACCCACCATGTATAACATCGTGACCCCCTGAGGGGTCCTGACCCCCAGTTTGAGAACCCCTGTGTTAGACGGAGGAACCTAGAACATTTTTATTTAAAAGGTCATCTCCTTAATGTTAGTCATTCATAAGATGACAATAAAAGACATGCGGTATAGTACCATTTCAGGTACTCCTTTACATTTAAACAAAGTTGAAATACTATTTATTCTACCTAAACTGATAGAACATGGTAACATCTACAGCAAGCATTACTTATTGCATAGTTTGCTGATATGAGTTTAGATACAGACTTTGATTTGGAGGTAAGCTTCAGTAACACTTTTGGTGTATACTGTCCCCTAGTATCTCTTTTCCTACTATACAGAACACCATGATAAAAGCGCATCATGATCATTCTTTTAAGGATTCATTCTTTTTATATTCAGGTGAGTGAACTGTATAGTTCCACTGCACTCAAATGCAATTTATGCTGTATGTCAATTTATAAAGATCTCTGACATAGCAGTTAGCAGGTACCACGCATAAATAATTAGAATGAAGTGCCACTCTGTTTGCCTTGCCATAAGTACTCCATTATGAGAATTCTGAATTTGAACCATCTTCACTATTGCTAGGGCTCCTGCTGTTTCTTCCTCTCTTCCACTTTACTCTCTTCTAGCAATAGAGTTAACATTTATGATGACTATAAACAGACTGCTTTTGGCAGCTGCAAGACCCAGATGCCAAGCTGTGGAATGTATTTTCCAATAGCAGTGTCTATCTCTGAGTTTTGTTCCTTCATTAGCTATGCTTCTAGCTGCACTGGCAGAGTAGAGAATTGTATCTAGGGTACAGAATGATAGGGTTTCTCTTTTCTTCTGAATGCTACTTTCCTCTGACTCACTCTTGATTCTCACGGTAATACACAGGTCATAGATGGAATTGTCTGACTAGTAAGCAGACATAAATGTAAGCCGGTACGCCCTGGTATGGTGTTCTGGAAAGAGTCGGTGCGCCGTACTGGGGTGACTTGGCTTCCCCAGGTGGCAATTTAAATTGCTGCCAGAGCCCTGCTGCTGGAGCCCTGGAGTAGTGGCAGCAGGGCTCCGGGGGTTATTTAAAAGGCCGGGGCTCCCTCTGCCTCTCCTGCCCTGGGCCCTTTCAATAGCCACCGAAGCCCCGCCGCTGCTACCCCAGGGCTCCAGGGGCTATTTAAAGAGCAGGGGAGTCCTGGGCCCTTTAAATAGCCCCCAAAGCCCTGGAGTAGCCGCACCAGGTTGGGGCTCCGACATCAGTTTAAAGGGCCCGAGGCCATAGCAGCGGCCAAGCCCTGGACCCTTTAAACTGCTGCCAGAGCCCCTGGCTACTGCTGCTACCCCAGCAGAGGAGGGGGAGGGCTGTGATCCCCCCATCCCCACTCTTTCTGCCAGAGGCCCCACCTCTTCTGGGGACCAGAGCCAGCCCCAACCCAGCCCCATAATGGTAAATCCCTATTTCTACTTTCACCTCTGCCCATAAGCTAACTCTCACATATTGGAGAACAATTTTTCTGCGACAAATTTCTTTTCAGATCTAGCTGTATGTCCCTTTTATGATTGTCTGACTTAAAGTGGAAATTCGTAATTGTTTCTTGAACTTCAGTGACTAATTAACACCTTGGATGTCTTCTTGTTACTTATCTGTATAGCTCTTCTCACTATGGGGCCCTAATCCTTGATTAGGGTCTCTAAGCACTACTATATTACAAATTATTATTAATAGTCATTATTAGGATACATGCTTCTTGTGTGGTTTGAGTGAGAAATATTTTTATAATGAAATCAGAAAGAAAAAAGGCAAATCAGTTAAACAGGAATGAGATCCCTTACACTGGGGAGAATTAAAAGGCCTTGTGGAACCACTAATATATAATGCAAGGAGTAATAATATTTATGATCTTACATTGTGAGCTTATTGGGACAGGGACTATATTGTTGTTGTTTTGTTTGTATAGTGCCTTGTAAAATACAGCTCTCACTGGAGTCTTTGGCTACTGTCACAATAGAAATGGCTTGACATCGTAGAGCAGTGAAATTCTTCTTTTCAACCAAATTCATTTCCCCAAAGAGGAAACTCTCAAAGTATAAAAATCACTGAGTAAGAGTTCTATAGTGGGCATATAGGCCAAGATTTTTAAAAACAACTAGTGGTATTGGATAGCTCAGTTTTTGGTTGGCCAAACCGAGACATCTTAAAGAGATCTGATTTGGAGAGGACTAGTGCCCAGCACCTAATGAAGATCAGGACCTTTAAAAGTGTCTCAAGATAAGCAACTAAAAACTGAGGCACGCAAAATCAATTTTGGAAATCTTGGCGTAGTGTCATTCTCCATAGACAGACTTCCTACAATACGTATTATGAAGAAAAGCCATGTCAGCAAGGTCTTTCTGCATTGATCCTAAAATCATAGAATATAAAAATACATTGTATTTTCTGTACCAAAACTGCTGAGAAAGAAGAGTATATTCCACAACACTTTGATTTCAAGATATAGCTGTTTTTTTCCTCTCCCTCAATTTTTTTTCAAAATGTCTAGTTAATGAAAATAAAAGTCAATATTTTTCATGAGTGGAGTTCTTGTCTTCCAGCCAACCTTACTCCTGAAGCCTGGGATCACAGCTTTTCTGAACTTTTGGGGGCACCCTGATCAATTTATGGCCATTTGATGCTGCCTAGGCTTTCTCTGCTTTTGCTAGGGATATTGCAAGCTTTCTCCCAGATATCAGCTGTTTACCTCCAACTGAATTAGCGTCTTCATTTTATCCACCAATTAGACCTTTGGCCATATGGGAGGGGAAGAGGGGCAATGGAAGAGCTGGCTTTGCTGCTAGCTGCTGGAATATTGTGGGTGAGGTGGGGAGAAAGAGGAAATAGGGCAGTTTCCCTATGAGATAGGAAAGGAATAGGAGGAGCATACCCAGAATGAAAGGAGATGACGACAAAAAGCAACCAGTGGGTGGGAGAGATCATGGTTAAAAGGAGAGCAAGAGGTTGGACCTAAGAAGTAGAAAGGATGACTTGGTGGCTAAGGCACTGAACTGGGATTCAGGAGGCGTGAATTCAATTCCTGCCTCAGCCAAAGATTTTCTGTACACCCTTGGCCAAGTCACAAGCCCATATTTGAAGGATGTTTAGGAGCTGTAACACCTAAGTCCCATTTTCAAAAGTGATTTAGGCACTATGGAATCTAAGTCCCATTGACTTTCAATGACTTTGGCTCCCAAATCAGTTAGGCATTGCAGTGCTGTGCAGAGCTATGCCTTAATACCTTTAAAAATCTGGGCCTTAATCTACCCTATGCCTCAGTTGCCCATTTGTAATGCTGAGGCTAAAACCTCCCAGGTTATTGCACTGATAAAATCCATTAATGACTGTCAGGTGCTCAGATACTATAGTAATGGAGGCGGTCACACACTCTTTCTGGGAGGGACTGTCTATATGTTCTGTGTTTGTAGAGCACCTAGCAGAGTGGGTTCCGTGTCCAGGACTGGGACTCCTGGACACTACCTCAGTACAAATAATAATATGCATTTCTAGATAGACAAATGGGAAGGGAAAAGAGATGAAGTGATGGCTCATCTTACTGGCCTACTCATAAATCCTGAGAGTGGGTCTGGGTTCATTCTCCTTTGATTTTCTGAAAAGAAGCACAAACAGTGAACTAATGGTTTAAGGATGGAGCAAAAGATGAGGATAGAGACACAGAGAGATGTTCAAATTGTGACTTCTTTAATCACACTCTAAAGAATGAGAAACAATCCTGTATTCTGAATGGGTCAACGTCTAGTCTAACTCTACCCATTCTCACATGAGCAAATGGCTCTGTGGATTCCTACTCAATTAAATTCTGTCAGCTAGTCAATAGGACTGATGGAGACATCTATCTCAGCGTGACAAGCTCAGGTGGGTGGAGAGTTGGGATAAACATATTGAAACATTGAAGTCTCAAGTGAATAGCAAAACTTCTTTTAAAAATTAACATGTTGGATCTGTAGTTCTAATATCGGATTGCAATGGAATGTACCAAGCAGAACTTTCATGCATTTTTTTGGAATTAAAACAATTGATTACTAGTATTAGCAAGCATTTCTAGAACTCAATGATTCAGGGGTTTTCATGCGGAGGAACAGAACTGTTTGATCTACATTTGAAATGGAAGAATGAGAGTTATGCTCCAAGCATTGAAATAGGCTCCCATAAACAAAATAGCAGAGATCTGATAAATCTTCCTTTCTTGTCTAAGCTTGAATGAGTCATGACCAGTTACATTTCCGTTTGTGTTAACTTTCTCTCAGGAACAATTCCCAAGTTGGTTCAAGGACAAAGGGAATCCAACTCAGAGTTATTAAACACAGAGCATGACAATTCTGATTCAACATTTCCAGGAGCAAACCTTTACTTTCCCAAAATGAATGTATCCATCTGCAGTCAAATGAGTAATGTCTTTCCCTGACCGATCAAAAATGGCACGTCTTTCTTGAGAAACAGTGTGGCCTAGAGGACTGAACTCTAGGGTTGAAATCTTGACTCTCATAAAGTCAATGGCAAAAATCCCATTGACTTCAGTGGGGTGAGAATTTCACCCTAGGATATCAGTTGTCATCTTCTAAATTCCAATCCCAGCTCTCCCACTGGGTCACTAAGGATATGTCTACACTGCAAGAAAACTCTGTAACAGTGAGTCTCAGAGCCCAAAACAAATGACTGGAGCTTGTGCTATGGAGCTAAAAATAGCAGTGTAGCTGTTCCCGCTTGGGCTGGAGACCAGGATCCAGAGCTGGCACCAGTTTTTTTGCCGCCCCAAGCAGCGAAGAGAAAAAGAAAAAAATAAGGAAAACCCACCCAATTGAGCTGCCACCGAAGTGCCGCCAAAGACAAAGAGAAGGAGTGAAGGACTTGCCGCTGAATCCCTGGACGTGCCACCCCACTAATGGAGGGAGTGCCGCCCCTTTCTATTGGCTGCCACAGGCAATTGTTTCCTTTGCTGATGCCTGGAGCTGGCACTGCCAGGCTCTGAGACCCAGCAAGCAGGGAGGGTCTCAGAGCCAAGCTTCCAGCCCAGGCAGGAATGTCTATTTTTAGCTCCATAGTGCCAGCTCCAGTCAGTTAACCCAGGCTCTGAGACTTGCTGCTACAGAGTTTTGTTGTTGTGTAGACACATCCTGCATGGAACAATTTGTTTAAGCTATCAAATTCCCAGACTGTAAATTGGGATAGCAATGCTTACCTCACGGAGTAAACAACAACAACAACAATTATGCAGGACTTTAAAATACATAGTGGTAAGAATTACTACTCCTCGCCTGAAACTGAAGTATCTGTTTCAATTTTATTTGAAAAAGAAGTGTTCTCTTTTACACGACTGCATTAGTTTGTTGAAATATAGCATATTTCTCATCAGTGATCCCTATTTGAAGCCTTTCTATCTTTGTTGCTACGTGTCCTTACCCAACTTCCAAGACTCATAGAAGATTATTCTGCTTTGCTTTTGTCTTCTCCTTCCAGAGGATATTTTGTAGAATATAGACAAAATATCATTAACATACCTGATATCTCCCAAATGGCAAGATTCCCATCGACTGCAAGATATCAAACACAGCGAATGAAGCTAGAAGTACATGCATAAATCTTTGCAGCATTGGATTGCAAAAGAGTATATACTAGTTCATGCATCTTGAATCACCAATTGATTGGCATAGAGCTGAAAACTATGAAAATATCTAAATTAAAAATATCAGTTTCATTGAAAGATAGTTCAGGAGCTCAAGTTCTTGTCTACCCTAAAACACAAATGTTCCTCATATGTGCTATTTACTCCACTGCCTTCTAGCCAAATGCAAGATTGAGTTCAAGGTTTTCTTAACATTTAAACTCCCTGCGATCTATCTACACTGTACTAGTTCATCTTTTTATCTGCTGCACTTCAAACCATGCTCTTCACTCTTAAGCAGCACACTGCCTGTATTCTCAATGCCTCTCTGAAATCTGATGAGCATCCTCTATTCCCTGTTGTGCTTCCTTCTATGTGGTGTGTTTTATTTAAATACTTTCCTAATCTTTCTCAATCCTACAGCTGTTAATCCTCCTTTTAAATCAAGCTTAATTACTATTGCTTTTAGCTTTCTTCTCTAATCAACTTTTATACCTCAAATGCAATTTGATTTATGAGCTGATTAACTTGTTTATTTTTTAAAAAATAAGTATTTTAATTTTATGAAAAGTTTTGGGAAAATCTGCACAGGGTGAAATATTAATGTTAACTGGGTTTAGGGCACACTAATTTACCACAGGGTGAGTCTTTTTGCTTTTGAATCAGAGACTGTTTCTGACAAAAATTGAAACTAACGAAATCTAAGACTAATGGGAGAAATGGGTGTTGCTCCTGTCATTCTTTCTTCAGATCCAACCTTTTGTCTGGTTACATTTTCTCATTATGGCCTGTCAAAATTAGTTTGCAAGCTCTTTGGAGCATGGATCATGTAGTTTTTTAATCAGTAAAAAAATAATAATTATAATGAAAAGTAATAAAAATAAGAAGTTTATAAATAGTAAAAAGATTAGCTGTCAAACAACAAAGGAGACAACACACTGAGGGAATGTCTGTGAATTCTCCCAATCCAGAGAATGATCATTGAAGAAAATAATTTACTGTTACTGGATCTTGTTAAAAAATATGTTTATATGTTATTGGAAAAAATTGCAGTTGGCTTTATTTGAACTAACAATTTATGTTCTGTGTATACGATCCTTGTTTTCAATCTGCATCTCAAGTTAAACCTTTATAGCTTACTGGTCACCACTGCATCCTCATCCCATTCATCCTCAGCACCTGTTCTTTGTTGATCAGATACATCAAACACACTAAAACCAGAAGCAGATTTCTCATGAAAACTTCCAAGCGCGATTACAGCATGGTGCCCTGCTCCCTCCAACAGTTTTATATGATGGAGGCCATGTGCAGTTCATCTAAAAATCAACAACTTTTAGCTGCTGTTGTTAGGCTTACATGAATTTGATTCATTGATTGAAGAATTGTTGTACATAAAACCTTGGGAGGGGGGGAGCATGTTGTGGATAATAAAGAATGGAATCAAAGATATTGGCTTAATTCTCAGGTCTGGCCAAACAGCACTTGCCACAGGATCTGGGGACAGGGGAGGACAAAAGTAGCTTCATGCCTCTTTTTTTGGATCTCAGATTTTGGGGCCAGCCAGGTATAAATTACAGCAGCCTTGAGACTGCTGTAATCTGAACCTCAACATGTCTTTGACCCCACCACAGGTTCATTCCACAAACTGGTGCTCACTGGAGATTTAATGGGGAGTAGAACTGTCTCTCTTCCCCTTAGGATTTCCTCTACACTGACAGGTAGCCATAAAAGATAACTTTATGCCCTCTGTGTGCTTGAGTGGTCAAAATGGGCCAAAATGGGGTCAATATGGGGTCTAAGAAAACTATTAGAATGTTTATCTTGTGTGTATACACCACAGCTGGGAATCCTTAACTCTGTATCTTCCAAAATAATTGAAAATGCCAAAAAAGTCTATTGCCTAGAAAGCCACGGCTTCCATTAATGTGTTATAGTATTCAGAGCTCTTACCATAGAATACTGTGGCATTTCTAATAAGGAAAGACCCATATTTAAAGGATTTTTTTTAAAAAAAAGACTTGATACTCCTTAATAACATATGATTTTTATCTTAATGTTTAAGATAAATAGAGAAAACAGAAGCAATTAGCAGCCTTGAGTCAGAATAATTATACTGATTTTCTTGGAAATTTGGTTAAGAACACATACATGTTTAACACTGGACTTTTCCAGTGCTTGCTGTCGGATTAGAGCTTTTGGGATTGAATTATTTTGTTGTGACCACCAGCCTAGAACTGATCTACTCTCTGTTGGCAATGCTATCAAACATTCTTCAGACTGGTTCCTGAATGTCTTTAAAACATGGTAAACCAGAAAAGATAACCAAAGATCTGGTATAACAGCCTTATATCAGCTCTGCCTTTTCAGTTCACAGCAAGAAAAATGTATGTTAATTCTCATGGACACATTGGTAAAAATTCTTCTTGTGATTTGTGGACTTAGATGATGTCCTCAGACGCCTAAGAACCTGATTTTCCAGTGCAATTAAGTACATAGGTCTTGTCAACACTGACAAATGATACCACTTTAACTATGCAAGTATACTGAAATATTGGTACAATTAAAGAGATACAGCCCCCTAGTGTGGACACAGTTATACCAGTGTAAAGGTGCCTTATACTGGTATAACTTATTCCCTTTTGTATATGAGAATATAAAGTATACTGGCATAAGCACTCACACTGGCATAACTAGTTGTACTGGCATAACAATTTTGGATTAAAAAAAAATCACACCCCTAACTGAATTAGTTATACCCTTACAAAAACTGTGAGTAGATTAGTCTCCAATTCAGGAACGCATTTACAGAAGTTTATATCCTGTGACTTCATTTGGACTATTCCTGTGCTGAGAGTCAAGTATATACATATGTGCTTTGTGGGACTGAGGTCAGAGAGTTTAGCACCTGGCAGGATCAAGCACTAAATGTACATTGGTCTTGGAAGATCAGGCCTATGAAGATTAAGGACCATGCAAATTAATCAATACTTGTAAGATCACCAGCGTAAAAGCTCACTGGGCAACCAAATTGCTGCATGATTTCAGGGCTATGTTCTCAGGCTGTAAAGGCAATCAAGTGAGTGCTACTCTTGAAGAAAAGTGTGTGTGCAAATTCTAAGGTAAAATTCAATGAAAATATACTTTGGTGGTCTATAAATGGAGATATATTCAATTTTTCAAAATAGAAGTTCATGTATTGCCACATGAACTTCTGTTTTGCCATTTATGGAGACCTGAGAAAGGTTTCGCAGTGCAGGACTGGGTGGAATTTTTCTTAATGAACAGATCATAATGAAGAGTAACAATTATGGAAAATAGAATCTTGTTTTAAACTAAATACATTTGTAAATGATCAATAACAAGACTTTCGGCTTGATTCTCCAGGCCATTACCCTAGAACTACGCCACTATAAAGGTATCTTGGCTTACTGGAGTGGAGAATAAAAGCATATATATTTGTAATAAACTAATGAATTTTTGAATAAAACAGAAAATGGGTAGAGCATTATTCTTCCTAAACTTTCCTAAATCTGAATTTCTATTACCAAATACTGCAAAATGTAGTTTATTCCTTGTTACTCACAAAGGTTCCTTACAATGAAGTGTTTATTGATTAACATAGCCTTTAATTATACCTTTTCCTTAGGCGCAAAGGGTTTGTTTAAGGTAAGAGCATTACATTTGCTCTGAGTAAATAAGAAACAGAACAAGGGAACACTAATGAAATAAGATAACTAGAGACTTGAATATGTTTCACTTTCCTTGTACAATGTGTACCAAACCGCTATGTTAATAAAAGCAAAATAAGCCATACAAGTATGTCTATTTTGGAGCTGTCAGTAAGAATTCTCTGTGATAAATACATAAGCAGCCTTATTCTAATTTGGTGATATTACTCACAGTTGTCTTAAGCTTTTTCCACAAATCATTTATATGGCTGTTTTGAAATGAAGAGGCCTGCTTTTTTGACTTGTTTGGGGTTGTTTGTTTGTTTGTTTTGAAATACCATCCATTTTTTTGCCATGTTGGAAATTGCATTTTGATTTTTAGTCCTGATTTCTCATTCAACTCCAATCCACCTTGCCTTTAGTCAGCAGTGCCTAGATAGTAGGAATAGTATGGAAACAGGGGGATAAACACCAGGGGAAAGCAGTGCCCCACAGCAGTGCTTCTGGATAATTAAGATTTTCTGATAGGTTCAGATGAAAACTGTGACAAACTAATAATCTGTTCGGTAATGCCCCAGAATAGACAGCTGCTTTGCAGATATACTATCTAATGGGTTCCTTGGACACATCTTCCTTATCTGTGCATTAAGAAGGATATATTACTCACACACAGGATAACTTGGACCAGCCACATTCTTGGAGGTGAAATGGGTTGTTCCTTTCTGAGTTTTGTCACACTGCAAAACAAATAGATGGCAATATCACTGCTTCAAGGAGCTTACACACTATTTTTGGAGTTGACAGAATGATGAGGTGGCGGATGACAAGAATAATGAAGGACAAGGTTGGAAGGGCAAGGGCAACAAAAACTATTAAAAGTCTAGAAAATATTTTCTTTGAGGGAAGATTGAAAATACTGCGTTTGTTTAGTCTGGAGAGGAGATGACTGACAGGGAACATGATAACAGTTTTCAATCACATAAAAGGTTGTTATAAGGAGGAGAGAGAAAAATTGTTCTTAACTTCTGCAGATAGGACAAGAAGCAATGGTCTTAAATTGCGGCAAGGGAAGTTTAGGTTGCACATTAGGAAAAATTTCCTAACCGTCAGGGTGGTTAAGCACTGGCATAAATTGCTTAGGGAGGTTGTGGAATCTCCATCACTGGAGATTTTTAAGAGCAGGTTAGACAAACATCTGTCAGGGATGGTTTAGATAATAATTAGTCCTGCCATGAGTTCAGGGAACTGGACTAGATGACCTCTTGAGGTCCCTACCAGTCCTATGATTCTATAATATCAATAAAAATACATGCTTATTTGATGTGATGAATGTATAGAGGAATGATAGAGGAACGAAGTGTCTGTTTATAATAAAATCATGTGTTTTGGCTTGAGTTTTTTGGATAAATGGATAGAGTGAATGTGTAGACTTCAGTCCAGATTCTATCTTATGATCTGGCCTGTTTCTACCACTATCCAATAAAGGGGCTGGATTCTGGATATGTAATTAGCCCATGGAGAATTCCCCTGGTAGAAAAGAACTCCTCACTGGCATAAAGAGAGCAGAACCAGTCCCTGCATCAGCCAACCAGCACCCCTCTCAATTGTAGCAGCTATGTCCAGGGAGGAGAGGAAGCATGTCAGGGGCTGTGGTAATGCTCTATGCCCTATTCTGGCCCTTCAGACCATCTGTCAGGAGCCTAAGTTATAGCAATTCCTTGGCTATTCTTACTCACATTGGGGTCTGATGGGCACAGAATCAATGAGACATAACCAGCTTTTGATAGCTCCCTCACCTCTCTTCTCTACTGAATGGAACTCAGACACAGGAGAGTTGAGTCCTTACTTAGCAAGCATGTTGTAAGCACTGTGGAAAAAATAGACCTTCAGGAGAAATTAGAGAAGAGTTACACATTAGAAGTTTAGTTACACATGAAGATATTGCAGCAATAAACATTCTGTATAATCTCCAAGCTCTGAGTATTTGGTATAACTGGCTTCCATACATAAACAAATATGTTCCAACTTAAGACCATTAAGTTAAACAACCATGAATGAAAATATTTCTATTTAAGTGGAGAGACCAAAACATGGCATCACAATTGTGCTGTGCTAGACTTCATTTCCCCTATAAAAGAAAATGTGACTAATAGTTAGAGCACATAAATTAGAATATGAATCCTATTCCTTCATCTCTCACTGATATGCATTGGGAGACTTCAGGGAAACTGAGGCTTGACAAGACTGCCATCAGTTAAAAATGGATATAACATATGCTTTACATCAGTGTCATACACTTTAATTATTTTATAGCACTGTAGGGTCCACTTACTAAAAAAATTCCTTTAAAATTCAAAAGTATTGAATTTGGCCTTTTTGATGGACATCTCTTTTGCTAGGAGGGTGGGAAAGTTAGAAGCACTTTTCTATAAGTAGTCCATGATTTTACACAAGATCAGACTATCCCTCTCTATGGCACCTAGCTAGTATTTGAAGCCTCCATGCAGCATTTTTTAGCGTAAATTTTACAGCTGTGAATACTTTGCAGGTTCAAGCACTCTATACAAATAAGTAAGTTGATTATATCAGCATAAACAACATTTAAAATCTGATATTGTTGGCTGACTGCAGCACTGCTTGTCTTAAAGGATTATTATCCAAAATGAAATGCTAACATTCTCTCTCCTAGTTTAAATAAAATTGAGTCTAAACAAAATGCAAATGAGATATTTTAATTCCTCTTCAACAGAGGATGCCACAGTAGTTAGCATTCAAGCTTAACAAGAGGATTTACCTGGAAATGATCTATTAAGAACAAGCAACTCCACATAGCTAGAGATTAAAGCAAGGATATTACCACCTGAGAACCCAAAGATAATACTTTTAGCTGTAACCAAGTATTCAATGGACTAAGGTCGGCTGTAAGAAAAAAAAAAAGACACTTTTGAGAGCATTTGCAAAAGCTAAATCAGGAGTCAGCAAGCTCTGGCATGCAGCTCGCCAGGATAAGCCCCCTGGGGGCTGGGCCAGTTGTTTACCTGCCATGTCAGCAGGTTCAGCCAATTGCGGCTCCCACCGGCAGTGGTTTGCCACTCCAGGCCAATGGGGGCTATGGGAAGCCACAGCCAGCACATCCCTCAGCCCGCACCATTTCCTGTAGCCCCCATTGGCCTGGGATGGTGAACCGCGGCCAGCGAGAGCAGCAATTGGCCGAACCTGCTGACGTGGCAGGTAAACAAACTGGCCCGGCCCATCACGGTGCTTACCCTGGCAAGCCGCATGCCAGAGGTTGCCGACCCCTGGGCTAAATGCTGCCCTCCCCCTCCATAGAAGCAGATTGAATGCAGTGTAGGTGGCACAACAATTCTTCCCAAGAGGCGGCATTTCAGCAGCCAGTGAAGGGTCCATGATAGCTCTGACTGGCTAATGGTGGAGGGGATGGGCCCATGGAAAATTTAGACTCTTCAGTGAGTCTAAGTGCAGCTGAAAACTTTCCAGTTTGGGGTGTTGGGATTTTTGATGAAAAAAAATCTGAAGTTTTCTTAGATAGTGCATAGTCTTTGTGTTGGCACTCTGCAGAGGGGTGAATTTCACACAAACACACAGAACACTGCATTTTAGTCTAGCTAACCTGTCCTCACATGAATTTTAATTCACTCTGAGAACAGATGACAGGGTACTTACCCTTGTTTGGTATGCTGTATTCACAATGCTGTGGTTGGAAAGCCAGACCCTGCACATTTGACGTCAATGGGAGTTATGATGCCAGTGGGTGAGGATCCAGTGCAGGGGTCAGCAACCTCTGGCATGCGGCTTGCCAGGGTAAGCACCCTGCTGGGCCGGGCCAGTTTGCTTACCTGCCGCATTGGCAGGTTCAGATGATCGCGGCTCCCACTGGCCATGGTTTGCTGTCTCAGGCTAATGGTGGCTACGGGAAGCGGCACAGGTGAGGGATGTGCTGACCACGGCTTCCCGTGGCCCCCATTGGCCTGGAACAGCGAACCGTGGCCAGTGGGAGCTGCGATCAGCTGAACCTGCTGACGCAGCAGGTAAACAAACTGGCCCGGCCTGCCAGGCTGCTTATCCTGGTGATCCACATGCCAGAGGTTGCTGACCCCTGATCCAGTGCATCCTGCAGAAGCAGACAAGACTCTGTCACTGATTTAGTTTGCCTAGGAAACAGTTGGCCTGGAAATCCCTTTCCACAGCTTGTGGATTTGTCAGCACAAACATTCTTACTGAAAGTCTCTGCATACATATTTACTGTATGTAACTTTTAAATCAGACACAATATGCCCCAAAATGCACACACTACCATTGCTATTAATTTAATTCCCCTATGGAAAATGTAAATGGGACTGTCCCACTTTTTAAAAAAGAAATGTTTTAATAAGAAAATATTTACTAACAAACAGCAGCTGCATTTACAGCATTTTTGTTTTCATAACAAGTTAACAGAAGTCTACAGCAATATAGAAAAAGATTAAATTGTCCTAGGACTAAGCTTGCGCTTTCTGTGTGGTCCAGTAGACTTAGATATGACACCAGTTTTCTAGTCTACTAAAGATAAAATACATGCTAAGTAGGAATGCCTTTACATTTTTCTCCCAGATGAAGACAATTAACATTCTACTTCTTATCCTGACCTAGAGAAATGGGTGCAACATAGTAGGGAGATAAGGCAAAAGCCCCTCCCCTAATCTCCCCACAAAAAACAGATGGTTGTGTATATTATCCACGTATCATCCAATGATTACTGACTTCCTGTGGTATGTATAGATTGACTAAGTGGAGATAGAGTTCCCAGCCCATCATGTGCATATTCCACTCTCAGCAATGTCCTATATCCCTTACCAGTGGAAATGTAGTGGAATGGTAAAGTGGTCCCCAGGTGCCCTGGCCAACTTCCTATAATACACTGCAGATAGAGGCATCACTCCACTGATGCCACTGTCATGCAGCATGAACTATATTGGTCAACATACCAGCTGGCTCTATGCCATGTAGGTGATAGACTTTGTAGATCCATTTGCTGCAGTTTCTACCTGATTTAATAAGATGGACAACAAATTGGACAAATAAGCCTTTAAAGTCACCCACATTTCACACAACGGCTGTTGTGAGCTGTTCAGTGCTGCTCTGCATAAAGCCATTTGCTTCAAAGACCTGAAGCTAGGGTAAATGGATTGCACAGATGATGGTTAACAACCTGCCAGCAGTGCAGGCAACTGGAAGTTTATGCAATTCATGGATTCCTTCCCAGTTGACAAAGTGGACAGAGTTGTCTTTAAAAAAAAAAAAAAGAAATGTGGTAACATTTAAAACATTTGGTCAGATAATAGTGACTATTTCTCTTCAATGTAGATCTTGCTATTGACATCCAGGCCTTTTTCATTTTCATATTGAATAACTGCAGTCTCCTCTACAAATGGTTGGAGTTGAAGATCACTTGGAATCTACAACAGATGCAGAATGTGGGAATTTATCTGCCTAAACATATTGACCACATAGTAAAAACATTATATCACTTCTCCAGACACTACATTGGTTTCTTCTTCACTTCTGGTTGCAATTTAAATTGTTGGCCTTATTCTTTAAAACCCCACAGGGCTACTTAAAAGACCTCCCCTCTCTCTCTGTCCAAATGTACTGCCATGAAGATAGAGATGTCCAATGAGCCTGAGTTCACAGCCTCCAGATTTTAATATTTGGCAGCTAGTTGAGGTGGGTTTCAGTGTAGGGCCTTTGATTGTGGAATTCACTATCAATTTCTTGGTCTAACAGAACCCAAGTATGCTGGTCATCATACTAAGTAGCACAGCCATCTATTTTCCTGAGACATTCACTAGGAGTGGGAGCAGATGAAATGAGTATCATGTTTATTTGGATGCAAGGGTGGAGATTTTATTTTTGTTGATTCTTAAAATTGATACTTGGAACATCCTGGTTTTTAAAAGTTGTACATGGGTGATGGGTACTGTCACCCCTGGGGTGCCTCCTTCTCGCGGTTCTGGGGAGGATTTCCTTCCAGGTCAAACACCCCCATCTGTCACTCATTCATGCATCCTGCTGCCTCTCTCTCTCCCTCTCTCTCTCTCTGTGTTTCAGGGTCTTTTTTCTTCATTGGATTGGACCCTCATCCAGGTCAGTGTGTGTTAATACCTTCTGGGGGCTATCAAAGTCTGTCCATCCAAAAATGGTAGCCTTCTCCCTCACTGCCAGGACTGTGCCACTTCCCCAGTGGCTGGTAGGGGAACCTGGGCCCACTCTCTACTCCAGGTTCCACTTCTGGGACCCTCTAATCAGCAAACAATGTCTGCATCATTTAAACCTTGCTGCCATTTCCCTAAGCTCTGCTCCTAGATTTCCTTTCTTTCCTCTCTAATGTCCAGAGCCCTCACTGTGGCCTCCTTCTTCTGCCAGCTTCCTGGCTTTATACTAGCCACTTCAGTTTCTTCTCAGCTGGGTTCCATCATCATTTAGCGGTTACATAGGCCATCTCAGCTGTGGTTTATCTGGTTAATTGGCCCCTTCTCAGCCTCATCACCCCCTTCTAGGCTAGTGTGAGGGTGAACACCCATCACAGGCAAATTTTCAGAAATTGAAAATCAAGAAAAGTCATGCCCACTTTTTGGTCTAGGCCCACTATATGGCCTGCAGCAGGTTTGAGAGCATGCAGAGGGTGCATAACCATAAAAGTTGGCCAGTCAGGACTACTTAAGCACAGAATATCCTTGTGACTTTGCTCTGTGGGGCACAATTATCTGTTCATTAGACTTGGTAAGCCAACGGTCTGCTTCTTGAAATGTGCATAATGTGTCCCCTGAATAACTCTATCTGAGATTTGGACCTTAGAGAATGCGGGCAGGAAAGTGAGAGTTGAGTTTTAACTCTGACCCTACAGTTACAAACAATGGGTGAAATTCCCTTTCGCTGGAACTGCAGCTCTCAAAGGTTGGGAAGGGAAAGGATGAACCGCAGGTCTGAACCCTGGCTCTAGGCTCCAGTAGTGGTAGATTCTATCTCCTCAGCTGCTCTGCACCCATGCACATACAGCCTGGATACTCTGGTTTTATGCAAGTGGAATCAGTTTCGCTTAGTGGATGTAAACAGGCGATCTGCATCTAGGGTTGTTTTTTGGCAGTGCTCCTCCTGCTCACTCAGCAGATCCACTTTTTCATGTGAGATATTTGGCTGACTGTTGAAATAAAAGAAACAAGTTTACTTGATCAAAGTTCGGGTTGAGAAGGAGGAATCACTTAAGTATTCAGGAATATCTCCAGCCATCATTTGTGTAAACACGAGAGTAAAGGCAAATAGAGAGAAAATGACAGAAAGAGTGAAGATGAAAGAGCAGAGGCCAAAGAAATTGAACCTTCTGGGAAACCACAGAGGTGATATCTTGGGATGGAGAAGTCACCACTAGACACTAAAACAACAGTTAGATCACAGGGGAGATCACCACAAGGACGAAGCCAGTCCAGGAGAATGGAGTGCTGGGGCCTCATAGACTCTATTACAGAAAAGCCTAATAAAAAAAAATCATGCTTATAAGTTTCCCATTCATTACCATAGTATTTGAGCACCTAACCCTGTGTACCATAGACACAGGGAGATATTTTCAGACAAGTGTAGCCTGCCGGGTTCTAGGAATTATTTTGGGGATGTTCTCTGGCCTGTGTTATACAGGAGGTCAGACTAGATGATCACAATGGTCCCTTCTGGGCTTGGAAATCTATGAACCCAGGAATCTTCCACAGCTTCTGGGCTCACAGATGTAGAGGTTAGCTTTGCATTGCTCAGGGTCTCGAACATTTGATATAAGAAAACTTAAACCCAGCAAATTTTCAGAAGCTCTTTTTCTAAAATCCACTTTCAAAATAATTTGGAAACAAAGATAAATCTAATTTTATACGCACTTATTCTGTGACATTTTTAGCACACCTCTTGTTTTATCTAAATAAGAAATACATTTTTTAAAAGTAGAAGCAGCACTTCTGGAATTTTAAGCTGTGAAATGATCTACACAATGTATATTAGTTACTTTTTTTTCTATGCAGCATATTGGCAATCTTTGAATACCTTGTAAACCTTGCTGTGCAAAGCATTTAACTCCTATTTTCATGCTTTCTTGCCTTACCAGTTTCAAATTGCATTAGTCATACATTTAATGTACCTAAAAAGGATTGCTGCCTGGATGTCCACTTTTTTTTGTTACAAAAAAGTAGCTTTAATTTATTAGCCCTTTGTGTGTGGTCACTTTTTAGAGCCTTTTTATTTACAGTGTATTAAACTACAAGAAATTGTTCAGCAATATCATATCTCAATGAGCACTTGGATATTGGCATATAGCTTTTGAATATAATCAAAATGTATGTTAGATCACTCAGATCAGAGCTAAGGGCAGAATTCTGTCTTTCCTCTACCTTAACGAGTCTAGGACTTTTTTTTAAAAAGTAGATTGATTTTTAATACCATGCACTGAAGCAAAATATGGCTACAAAGGGGTGAATTAAAAGCAAATTTTCATCTTAACTCTAAATCATCTTGCTTTTACTCATTTTAAAACTTATGGCTGATGAAACAGCTATATTGTAAACCAACAGAGCTTGGATTTGAAGTCACATAGAAGACCAGAGATAACATTTTGTCTGACAACAAATAAAGCCATTATGTGCTCTAGTCTGAGGAGAAAAACTGCTGTGAATGCCTGCCCCCCTCCATTCTTGTTTACTTTGTCTCAAAATACGCTATAATTAAGCCTTTTCTAGCTGCTTCCGTGTTCTCTTTTCAGATCCATGGCAAATCTGTTTCTTTTTTAAATTAACATTTGAAAAGGGAACGTAGCCCTGAGGAAGTGAGGGGATAATAGCACAGCCTATCTGGTTAGGCGTGGCAGAGGCTGGTGCTGTGCAGGACTTTCTCTGTTGTTTTACCAGTACACTCCAATCCTGACCTGCAGCACTTCAGCTACACCAATCCTGTGTATCTCCTGAAAAGAGGCTGCCAAACTGCGTAGTGTTTTGGGGATAGAGACAAATCTCCACAGGTGTTGGACGAGACAGACTCACTTTTTACTTGTCACCTAAATTAGGATTTAAACAGAGATCTCTGGGAGAGAGAGGCTAGTACTTTAGCGCTCTGTGCCACATAGCTTCTTCTGCAAGTCACCTTGAACAAGTACTTGATGGGTTGGCCTCAGTGGTCGAACAAGAGTGTTGTTGCTCACTGATCATGTGTGTATTAACAGGCAACATATTTTGGCCCTGCATATTCAAAATGATGGTCACAATCCTCCCAGGTGAGGAGTGTGGCCCTGGCAGTGTTGGCACGCTGAGACTCTGCGAGAGGGGGGAAGGCGGAGGAGGGGCCACGGGAGCTGCCTCAGCCAGGAGCTCAGGAGGGCCGGACAAGACGGTCCTGTGGGATGGATGTGGCCCATGGGACAGAGTTTACCCACCCCTTTAACAACTGGTTCTAAACCGGCTTCTAAATTTAACAACCGGTTTGCGCGAACCGGCTCCAACTCACCACTGGATCTATCCTCGATGAAGAGGTACTGAGGGACTGAATGCTTTCTTCATGGACTGTCTTCTGAAAAGGGGGACCAGCTACTAGAAGGAATGATGTCAGCATCAATAGAAGGAGAGTAGGGTTGAATTAAGAGACATCCATCTGTATGTTTTGATTGTCTTTGAAGTAATCTCTCTGTTTGACATTCTGAACAGAAAGGAAAGATATGGGGAAAGACAGAGCAATAATTGTGTCTTAGGGCCCCATCCTACAACCATAAGAAGTTTTGCCAATGTCTTCCATGGATGGGGAATAGAGCCCTTAAATTATTTTGGTGATGAAACCTAGGGTCCATTCCTTCCTTTTGCCTCAGTAAGGTCTACAGGATCATCTTAAGAGTTATCCATCTTTCTTGAGTATTTCCAAGGTACCTATCACTGTGATATCCAGCTGATCTTTCTTCACAGAAAACTGGCTGCTGTGGTGGATAGTGCTATTTTATACAAAATCTGGATATATTGTGTAGGAAAGTTTGTTCAAACTATTCCGGTCCATTCTTTTAATAAAGGAATCAATCTAGGAAGTGAAATGTCCCTTACTACTAGAGTATTTAAGTGCCTGATGAAGCCTCCTCTAATAATTTTCTTTTTTGTATTGGGATGTAGGACCTACATTAAATAAGAACAGCAATACTGGGTCAGACCAATTGTGCATTTAACCCAGCATCCTGTCTTCTGACAGTGGCCAATGCCAGGTACTTCAGAGGGAATGAACAGAGCAGGTAATCATCAGGTGATTCATCCCTTGTTGTCCATTCCTAGATTCTGGCAAACAGAGGCTAGGGACATCACTCATGTCCATCCTGGCTAATAGCCATTGATGGACCTATCCAGCAATGAGCTGCCAGAATAACCGCTTCCCTACCAGGTCTTCCGCAGCACTTCGGCAGTGGGTCCTTCACTCGCTCTGGGTTTTCAGCAGCACTTCGACAGTATGTCCTTCAGTGCCGCCAAAGACCTGGAGCAAGTGAATGACCCACCACTGAAGTGCTGACAACGACCCAGCAGGGAACAGGTTATTAAGCACCACCCAGTGAGTACAAGCCTGAGACCCCCACCCAAATTGCCCCCCCGAGAGCCCTCCCCACCCAACTCGCCCCCCTCCCTGTCCCTTGACTGCCCCGACCTCATCCACCACCACCCCAACAGACCCCCGGAACTTCCACTCCTACCCAACCCCCCGGTTCCCCGTCCCCTGACCACCACCCCAGAATTTCCACCCCCTCAAACCGCTCCCTGTCCCTTCTCCGAGTCCCGGCCTGGCCCTCTTACCCTGAAGCTCAGAACAGCATGTATGGGTGCCGCATGGCCCGATGGAGATCGCAGCCCCATCCCCTTACCATGCTGCTCAAAACGGCAGGAGCTGCAGAGCTGCCCAGGAGCAGTCCAGAGCACTGGCACTGGCAGCGCAGCACACTGAGACTCTGCGAGAGGGGGGTAGGTGGAGAAGAGGCCAGGGGAGCCTCCCCAGCCAAGAGCTCAAGTGGGCCAGACAGGACGGTCCTGCAGACCGGATGTGGCCCACGGGCCAGAGTTTACCCACCCCTTTAACAACTAGTTCTAAACTGGCTTCTAAATTTAACAACCAGTTTGTGCGAACCGGCACCAACTCACCACTGGATCTATCCTCCATGAACTTATCTAATTCCTTTCTGAACCCAGTTATACTCTTGGCCATCACAACATCCCATGGCAAAGAATTCCACAGGTTGACTGTGCATCATGTGAACAAATACTCCTTTTGTTTTAAACCTGCTGCCTTTGAATTTCATTCGATGACCCCTAGTTCTTGTGTTATGAGAAGGAGTAATAGCACTTCCTTATTTACTTTCTCCACACCCGTCATGATTTTATAGACCTCTATTATATTGCACTTTAGTCGTCTCTTTTTCAAGCTGAAAAGTCCCATTCTTATTAATCTCTCCTCATATGGAAGCTGTTCTATACCCCATAATCATTTTGATTGCCCTTTTTTGTACCTTTTCCAATTACAATATGTTTTCTGAGATGGGGTGACCACATCTGCATGCAGTATTCAAGATGTGGGTGTACCATGGATTTATATAGATGCAATATGATATTTTCTGTCTTATCTATCCCTTCCCTAATGATTCCCTACATTCTGTTTGTTTTTTTGACTGCCACTGCACATTGAGCAGATGTTTTCAAAGAACTATCCACAATGACTCCAAGATCTATATCTTGAGTGGTAACAGCTAATTTAGACCTCATCATTTTATATGTATAGTTGGGATTGTGTTTTCCAATGTGCATTACTTTGCATTTATCAACATTGAATTTCATCTGCCATTTTGTTGTCCAGCCACCCATTTTCATGAGATCCTTTGTAACTCTTTGGACTTAACCATCTTGAGTAGTGTTTTATCATCTGCAAATTTTACCCCTTATTCCAGATCATTTATGAATATGCTGAATAGGACTAGTCCCAGTACAGGGGAAACCACTATTTACCTCTCTCCGTTCTGAAAATTGACCATTTCTTCTTACCCTTTTTTTCCTATCTTTTAACCAGTTACTGATCCATGAGAGGACCTTCCCTCTTATCCCATGACAGCTTACTTTGCTTAAGAGCCTTTAGTAAGGGCCCTTTTCAAAGGCTTTCTGAAAATGTAACTACACTATATCCACTGAATAACCCTTGTCCACATGCTTATTGACCCACTCAAAGAATTCTAGTAGATTGGTGAGGCATGATTTCCCTTTATAAAAATCATGTTGACTCTTCCCCATCAAATCGTGTTCATCTATGTTGGGGAAATTCTGTTCTTTACTATTGTTTCAAGCAATTGCCTGGTACTGAATTTAGGCTTACTGGCATGTAATTGCCAAAATCTCCTTTGGATTCTTTTTAAAAAATTGGCATCACATTAGCTATCCTCCAGTCATCTGGTATAGAAGCTGATTTAAATGATAGGTTACAGATGAGAGTTAGTAGTTCTGCAATTTCACATATGAATTCCCTCAGAACTCTTGGGTGAATACTATCTGGTCCTGGTGACTTATTACTGTTTAATTCTGTACATACTATATTATATAGAGTTTATGTGGATGCATTTATTATAACAAAACCAGATGTTAATTCCATCCTTCTCTGAATAGATTGTCTGAACTCTGTTTTGTGGTCTCTTTTCTTTTAATTTTTTAGAAGTGCCTACTAACCAGAAAGCATTTTGCAGTAGTGTTTCTATTCATTTCTAGCTAGAAGGTATTTTAGTTCAGGAAGAACTGGCGCTACTTCTTTTATGAGGCACCTTTGGATAAATATACATTTCAGTTGCCATGATAACATGGACTCACTCAATTGATTCCAGTAAAACAAAAACACTTTAGTGACACTACCTTGTAAAATATAATAATAATACAACAAAGCTGCAGGTCTTGCCAATCGCAGTGGATTTTACAATTCAACTCTTACTTAGTATATATTTTCTGTCAGTGTTTGTTTAAGGTTCCAGAACATCAACTGCTTCTTTTCAACAGGATTATGACTACTGTAAAATAGCCAAAATATTCAGGAGCTTGAAAATGTAAATTCAATGCATGGGTGAATTCCTACAGTCAGTTTGTTTACCATATAAGTCATTCTCAGGCTCATTTTCATCATGTTCATTTGCCATCAACTTCACACTCTCTCCTTCCACCAGATTCTCTTTATGTTTTTTTCAGGATTTTGTAGTAGCAATGGTTAGTAGGAAAAATTTAAATTAAGAAAAACCCCACAATACTTTAAGGTTGAAAAAAAATACAAGATGTACATGAAATTTGTTGCACTGGATGTGTTCTGTTCCCCACCAACTTTGATGTTCAGAACTGAAACAACGTTTAACTTCACAATGACAGGACAAGTGGGAAAATGGATGTGTCAAAGCTTCAAAGACAGATCAGGGGAAAGAAACACTATTTTAAATAAGTAACTCTTCCTGATAGGAAGTTGATTGCAGGATAAAGAATCAGCCTGCAGACTTGCTACTGTCTGGTAAATTACATCCTAATAAAACTCCCTTGTGATATCCCCCTGATTTTAGCTGATAAATTATTATTAGAACGCTAATCACTCATCCTTTCCTACATGAAAAGTGCTGCCGTTTTATTATATCATAGTTTCAGAAAGTTCAGTATTCCTAAAAAAAATAAAATAAATGTCCTATCAGTGGCTGTACAGCTGCCTTCCAAGCGGTTGTGTGTTAGCAATTACAAGGTCGGTAACCCATGAAAAAATATTTTGCCATAGCGTGATAGTTGTCATAATTAAACACCATACCTGGAAGGAGGGGAGGACCCTTTTTTTTGAAAGCGCTGTCTTATATACCTCTGTAGCCACATAATAATATATGGTGTGAAATTCAAAATCTAAAATGAGACGAAGATGATTCCTGATACAGGCTGAGCCCTCACCTGAACAGCTGTGGGTCACGGTCACTTAGCTGCTCTCCGCTATACTTTAAAGGCACACGCACGCTAACTCTACAACCCGTCTTCTGTCCAGTTAAACAGCTTCACTCGCCTCCCTGAAAGCCCCATCTCAAAGAATTAGCCATCTGCATAAATCCTTTGGTTTACATTACGAGCATCGCAAGCGCACCCACCCAATTCTGTTGTCTACTCGCTACATTCGAGCCATCTCGGCGTCGTCACAAAACTATTTCTCTTCAGTTTTTTTTCATATACTCAGTTGTCCTGCAGGTGTCAGACTTCACTTGCAATAACCTAAACGATGGCACTCTCTACAATGTCAACAATTAAACTGATTGCGATAAAAAAAAAATCCACGTTTATTATGTAAAGGGGGAAAAAAAAAACCTAAATGTTGCTTAATGCTAGGTCCAAGACCATACAAAACCCCTGCAGTCACCGTGTGCTTTTATTTGGGCAAAAGTTGGTTAATTCCAGTAATTGGTGGCGTCTCTTAAGAGGAATAACAATAAAACCAAAGCTTAAAGAGGAAAATATTCCCAAAATGGGTGAGAACTTACTTGGTTTATATGCATGCCTTGCTATCCAGCGTTTTTACTTCAACTGTTATCAGGGCACATTTCAATTCCATTTATAAATTAAATCCATTTAGGATATTTTTTTTTTTGCCGTCGCCCACCTCATCCACTTTCCCCCGTGTCTATGTTATTCTCTTCATCTTTCAGACACTGTCCCCTAGTTCAGGTGGTCTTCAACACTTCCAGCCAAGGAGACAGCGCCTGTAGCTTCGCTTTAGTGCAACAGATGAGTGGCAAATTCCTACCTGGCTGTTTATTGTGGCGTCTCATTACTCTTCCTGGGAATCCCATGCCGACTGCAAGAAGTAACAATCCCTCCCCATGAAATGTTTCCTATTGGAAGAGAAACTGCGAGGCATGAACATAAGAGGGAAAAGAACACACATAAACTGAAGTTGATGCTTTCCTGCCCAGGAGATCCGCTCTCCGGTATTAAGACATCTCTGCCACAGAAGAGATACCTCGCATCGGAGATCACCCCTCGGATTGTCTTGCGTGTTGGTTTGTTCTGTCAGCTTCTCCGCACGATCATTTCTTTCTGTCTTTCCCTCCTTGGTGTGTGGCTGAGCTGCTTCTCCTAGGGACGTTTTTCTTCTGGTCTGGTGGGGAGGCACAGTAAATACCTAAAAGCGCCGCCTGCAGGATAATCAAGGGACAGTCCCCACCGAGGAGCAAAGCAGGCTTTCTGCAGGCTCCGTTCCAATGGAATACAGGGTGCAGGTGGCCTCTTTCCTGGTCAGTCACCCTCCTCCTAGAGAAATTCCTCGCCAGTTTGACGTGACCTTTCCCTTCCTTTGGAAAATGTTTTAGGCTGATTTTTTTGATTTTCTATAAAACGTCCAAGAGCATGTGTGTCCCTAGGGTGAAGTCAGGCGTGAACCACCAACAGTCAGTATACTTTCACCTTCCAGCTGTGCGCCAACAAGAGCGAAAAGGACTGGTTCAAACATAGAGGACAGAACAGGGACCGACTCAAAAGAAACCCTTATGTAACAGCTGTAATTGACAACCCCCTGAAATGCACAGAGAAAACACACAGCAAATAATCGCTTGATTCCCTAGCCCCCCTCCAAAAAAAATGGTTGGTGCAGTAGGTTCAAACTCTACAATAGTTGCACTCTGTCATGTTAGGTATTCGTTCTTGCCAAACAACACAGCATAAAGGTGAGCCAACCATCCCCAGCTGCAGCAACATCTCACCTCGTAGAAGTTTCAGCTGCTGCTTTCTTTTGATCGGCAATCAACCTCTGCAGTTAGCTTTGGACTAGTTTCTCTCTTAGCGGTAGCTTTCTATGTGACTTCCTGCTGTGCAGCATTATCCTGCGGCGGACCTCCGTGACACGTTACCATTTCAATGGAAGTGCGTGTGAAAAACTTCTGCGGAAAGCGGGGCTGCTCTCTTTTAATGCAAGAAATGTCACTTTCCCCGCGAAACTCAGATACCAGAGAAAACCAGAGCTCGTAGACCAGGGGGAAAGGGATTAGTCACCGTTTCCCTACATCTTTAATCAAAATGAGGACAGTGCCTATCGCACCAAGTTAAACCTGTTAGAAATGAGACAATGTGCAGAAGGAAGAAGTCCACGTGCTTAAGTGTGGGTTTGGGCATGAGCGGGGTCCCGAGGAGAACAGAGTGCACGGCTGTATTCTGGACACGCTGAAAGGAACGCAGGCAGAGTGTCAGTTACATGGGAACTCTCAGGATTTCCTTGCTTAACTTAGCTTATGTCCTCAGACTCAACCATCATCCCAGCTTGCCTGCTTAAAATCATATCCCAGCTGATGCTGAACTGCTGAACGGAGGAAGAATTTCTACTGTAGCCAGCACAGAGATTGAGATGAGGAAATTGCCACATTTCCCTTACATTAAATATTTACAATTTTTCCTTTCGTTTCTTGAGCAGACCTAGAATTAGCATCACAAACCGTATATGAAGTCTCGGTGTTTAATTCTGCTTTAGCTCATCCATTTAGAACTGAAGGTTTTTTGTTTGTTTTTTCAAAGCTCACAAACATGTGTTCTAACATTGCTAAAGTCTTAAAGGGAAAGACCAATTAGCCAGCCAACACTTCTTGGAAGTATTCAAACAGCGTAATGACATAAAGCAGTGCCTGGGCACAGCCATGGTGCAGAAGCAATTCATCAGGAGCGTTATGTCAGAGACTGGAGTTAACTTGTATTTGTACAAAAATCAGTTGTGTTTAGCTTCACCAATAACTAGCTGAAAACACTTAAACTCACTTCTACCATTCTCCCTGCAGACTGCAGCTCTCTGGAGATAAAACTTTCTGAAAGTCCCTTCCAGTGCTAACACTGGAGTTACCTGTGGGCTGTTTACAGATGGTGCAATGCATTGCCTATAATAAACTAAAACCCAGTGTCTTGGCATTAGGGGCATAGCTCAGTGCTGACCTGGGAACCCCTCGAATGCATCTTTTCTGATGCATCAGGCACTTGATCTCCGATAGAGTCACACCTGTAAATGTAGATGGAGCCTTTTGCCCTCCTCCCCTTCCATCCCCCCATTCCCGCCTACCCAAAGAGCTCCCTGGACTGACCAGGCAAAGGAAGAGGCATATGTAGGTGGAGTTAGGACATGTCCTGTTACTCCCCATTCAGAACCATGACTTAAGAGCTGGTCTGGTCACGACTCCGACCTAACTCAGCCATGCAGACACTGCTCCTGATGGCCCCCATCAGCAAGGAGGGGACAGTCCCAGGCACACTCCAGTCCAGTGGTGTGCACAGGCTGGTGATGGCAAATAGGCTAAGCCAACACCTCTAGGGGATGCGTGCTCACTGGCAGGCACTATGCCACAGAAACAGAGAGCTGCCTGGCTATGCTCAGGGCCTCTCTTCCTCTCTTGTCTTTCTGCCCAGTGTTCAGTATGGTGCTGGCGGAGGTTGTGCCCTGATAGCCACTCATCCTGCTTTCATCTCAGGGCTCTCTCATGTCCTATGGAGACTCCCAGTGCAGGAGGCCAGCCTCTGGCAATGAGCTATACAACTGCAGGTTGTCACATTGAAAATAGAGGAAGGAGGGGATTGCAACACCAACAAGCAGCGTTGTTAATGGTTGCAGTTTGCACACACTCTAGCTCCTAGGATGCTAGCACAGACAAGGGAAATAATGGTTGTTTCACGTGACATCACATGTTGACCAAACCTAGATCTAGTTGGCACAGTGATAAAAATCCCTCTGTGGCTCTACTCTGACACTTCCATCATGGCTAGCATCAAGCATCTGTGCTAGACCACTGGTGAGGGAACTGCTGAAATTCTCAGTGGAGAGGTAGCCAGTGGGCATCTTATTAAGCAAAGAATAGGACCCCTGGGAAGTTGTATGAAGCAGCAGGCAATGCAGAAACACAGCAGTAAACTCCTGCTTCATCCTTCCCTGAATATGCTAATTGGACGCATGAGGTCAAGGTATATTGGTCCAAATTCAGCCATGCCGAATGCAAGTGTAATTCCTCTGAGGCCAATCAAGTGACACAATCTTACCTTACCTCCAGGCTGAATTCAACCCATTACTTCCTAACTATATCAGTTACATTTGGGAGAGGTATATCAATGCAAAGACAGTCTGGGATGAAGCATGGAGGGAAAATCACACCACAGGACTGAAGTGGAAGTGCTAGCTTAGAATGGAAATCAGGGCATCGCCATGCTGAAGCAGGTGCAGGTGATACAGTGGTAAAAATATCTGCACACATTGTACATTTCTACTTCAGTCTTTCCTAGCACTGGGGGTGCTGCACTGGTACTAGACCACAGGTAGAGATATTGCTTCAAATTCTTAGTGTAGAGAAAGCCATTGCTTTCAGAGGTAGTTACTCTTTACTCGCAGGAGGGGAATAATCCCCTTTTTTGTTGTGCATGTTCTCATATTTTATCTTAAAAGAGAGAGAATTTTATATTGCACATATGAAAGATTTTTAATTCATCACTTTCAAAAAGACCTTTAAAGATCAATATTCCCTTATCTTTGTATGTGTGTCAAAGTGAGATTTCCTATTTCCAGGGATGAACTGAACCATATGCGGAATTTTATAAGCCAGTAGAGATGTGCTTTAAAATGTTTTGGCATTTTCCATATCATAACCTCTTAGCAATCCCCTGTGCATTTTGTCAGTGATTACCATTTGCAATGAAGTTAATTTTCAGGATAAAAACCTGCTGGTCTTATTCCTATGGGAATTTTCACTGAAGTTCATGTAATTGCTCCTATCATTAAGGTCATCAGGATTTGGCCCTTTTTGTCTTTACAGGTCTAAATGAAGCTGTGATATTTCTAGCGTATGTCTAGGTGCCAACTTTATCATTAGTAGTAATCGATATTGCACACAAGTAAAGTTATAGGGAAGACACTGAGAGGCCAGTGTTATACGCTGAGGCAATACAGTTTGTGAGGTAGCAGCCTGTCTGGCCCTGCATTCCTAAACCCACAATGTTACAATAAATCAGGTACCTCTTGAAACCTGACCCTCCTTCTCAAGTTCCACTCCTCATACTAAAATCTCTTCAAAACACATTAATATGTTAGCTGCTGATCACTTCTGATACTCCTGGTCTTATCGGATTTTATATATTTGAAATACCATCCAAGCTGCTTATTTTTTCTATTCCCTGAAGTATGTGTAACTAACACTGGATGTATCACTGGTTTTATTTCCTGGACTCATAAACAGGCAGTTTAATGAAAGTCTGCATTTGTGTAGAATCTGAATACCAAAGCACTTAATATTGATTAATTCAGCCTCCCAATGGTAATGAAAGGCAGGTGATCTCTCTCCTGCCATCCATCTCCACCCTCTGACAAACAGAGGCTAGGGATACCATTAATGGAGCATATCTTCAGCAGATGTAAAGCTCCAGAGCTCTACCAAGGGAATCAATGAAGCGGCATCAATTTACACTCACTGAGGAGACAGTCCGTTATCTTTATATGACAGGTGAGGTAAACTGAGGAATTGAAAAGTTAACCCATGACTTGCCTCATTTCAGATGGGAAGTCCGTCACATAGCCAAGAATAGAATGCAGGTCCAATTTCCATTCCTGTGCTTTAATGCCAGGATCATCCTTGCCCTTTGTATTAATAAAGACATTTCTTATAGGAGAGATGAAATTTAAAAGAGATATAATGTGAAATTCGCTCTAAAATGGAGATTTAGTACATAATAAAATGTATTAAAAAGGAATTTGCAACACTTATTTAAAATAATCTCGCTAACCAATTCAGTATAAATGCATTTTACCTTTTCATTGGTAAGGCATAAAGGAGGAATGTTTCCTCAGGTGTTTGTTGTTTCCATACAATTTAAAATATACAGATAGATCTATTACTATTATGCAAAATAATACAAAATGCAAAATACTATGAAATACAGTACTTATCTCTAATTGCAGTGCAGAGCTTTTCTACCTTTATTTTGGATGCTAAATTGTTGCACAGAATAGAGATTAGCATTTCTGCTCTTTATTAGTCTAATTTCTGAAATTCGTAACAGGTTAATTCCATTAGTTCTATTGTTACCTGCCAGGCATTTCCGCCAACCATAGACCTTTTTGCGTGGGGTAAATTGCTCTAGCCAACCCACATCAGGCCTTCCATGTTAGTAACGCTCTCCCCTCCACTCAGTGTATTATATTGCCATTTCTGTGCTTAAATGCAGACTAGGGCTCCAAACTAAAGCCTTTAAAGTTGCATACCTATGAAAAGGTCCTTTTTAGTGAATGAATAGAGACCATGGAGCAGGATTTGTAGGTGTTAGGAGAGTACTTTTATTATACATATGGAAAGACTTTACTAAACAACATTATTTGAAAATGGTTTGGAAACATTTCACATCTTCTTACAGGTCACGGCACTGCCTGACTTGGCTCCCTCTGTGGTTGCCCCAGGATTGTCAGGTTCTGCGAAGGAGATGACTTTTGTGTGTTATGTTCTTAAGGGGTTTAGTTCTGTGGGCTGAACCTGGGGTTAAGCTGCTGTTTAGTTTTA
Organism: Chelonoidis abingdonii; assembly: GCF_003597395.2. NCBI lineage: Eukaryota > Metazoa > Chordata > Testudines > Testudinidae > Chelonoidis > Chelonoidis abingdonii. Next base: position 319,824,402 of record NC_133769.1, on the reverse strand, counting down.
TATTTTAAACTTGACCGGGCACCTAGCTCTGGAGAGAAGCCTTTTTTATAACTGTAGAAACTAAATAAAAATACTAGTATTCAGCAACCAATGAGAATCAAGACTCTATTTTTTCACTGAATCCAAACTTGATCAAAACAGTGAGCCTTGGTGGAAGGCTGTTACCATCAAAGCCGTTGCAAATAGTGGGGTCCAGAAACTTAGCATCTAAACATACCTGCCATCATAAACAATTGAGCAACCATCCTCACTCCATAACATCATAAAAAAGTCCTAAGAGTACACCTCTACCCCAATATAACACTGTCCTCGGGACCCAAAAATCTTACCGCATTATAGGTGAAATCGCATTATATCGAACTTGCTTTGATCCGCTGGAGCGCCCCCCCCACCAGAGCACTGCTTTACAACATTATATCCGAATTCGTGTTATATTGGGTTGCGTTATATTGGGGTAGAGGTGTATGTCTACATTGCACTAAAACACCTGAGGCTGTCCCATGTCCGCTGACTTGAGCTCACAAGGCTTGGACTGCGAGGCTATAAAATTGCAGTGTAGACATTCAGGCCTGGTCTACACTACGAGTTTAAATTGATTTAAAGAGCGTTAAATCGATTTAACGCTGTACCCGTCCACACTACAACGCCCTTTATGTCGATATAAAGGGCTCTTTAAATCGATTTCTGTACTCCACCCTGACGAGAGGAGTAGCGCTAAATTCGATATTAACATATTCGGATTACGGTTAGTGTGGACGGAAAATCGACGTTATTGGCCTCCGGGCGGTATCCCACAGTGCACACCACTGACCGCGCTCTGGACAGCAATCTGAACTCGGATGCAGCGGGCAGGTAAACAGGAAAAGCCCCGCGAACTTTTGAATTACATTCCTGTTTGCCCAGCGTGGAGCTCTGATCAGCACGGGTGGCGATGCAGTCTCAAATCCAAAAAGAGCTCCAGCATGGACCGTACGGGAGATACTAGATCTGATCGCTGTATGGGAGACAAATCTGTTGTATCAGAGCTCCGTTACAGAACACGAAATGCCAAAGCGTTTGAAAAAAAAAATCTCCAGGATACACAGCGCTGCGTGACAAGCGTAACGGGAAGCCAGAGACTCAAATGGACGCTCATGGATGGAGGGAGGGGTACTGAGGACTCCAGCTATCCCACAGTCCACAGCAGTCTCTGAAAAAGTATTTGCATTCTTGGCTGAGCTCCCAATGTCTGTAGGTTTCAAACACAGTGTCTGGCGTGGTTCAGGGAATAGCTCCTCAGTTTCCCCCCCCACCCCACCACGTGAAAGAAAAGGGAAAGAAATCATTTCTTGACTTCTTTCAGTGTCACCCCTATGTGTACTGAATGCTGCTGGTAGACGCGATGCTGCAGCAGTGAAGAGCAGTATCCGCTCCTCTCCCCCTCCCCGGTGGTAGACGGTGCATAGGACTGATATCTCATGTCGCCATCTGAGTACATCATGAGCATCTTTCCTGGTTACTGAGGCTGGCCAGGTAGATAGGTAAAAAATGGGAATGGTCCCAGTTACTCCCAGTATACAGAACGGCTGGTAACCGTCTTCATCATAGCAACTGGGGCTGGCTTCAGCCCCCCCTTTCCTGTGTAAAGAAAGAAGATTGCCTGGTACTGCCTGGACTGTCATATGCCTGCCTGGACCCGGGAGCTGCCTCCCCCTCATTTTATCTCACTAACAAGTCTCTGTTTCTTATTCCTGCATTCTTTATAACTTCATGACACAAATGGGGGGGGGGGGACACTGCCACGGTACCCAGGAAGGTTGGGGGAGGGGAAGCAATGGGTGGGGTTGTTGCAGGGCACCCCCTGTGAATACTGACACGGAGCAGCTGTGCTCTGATACACTGGTCCTCTAATACACTTGCCCCTTATTCTAGGCAGGACTGACTCTATTTTTAGAAACCATAAGGGAGGGATTGACTTCAGTCCCAAGTGAGTCAATCCCAATTTTGCTTTTGCGTTGCGCCCCGGCCGATTTCAGCCAGGGCACTCATGATAGCGCGGACAGTACAGAGGGGGGAGAGATAACCGTCATCCTCATTGCCAGTTTTCTCCGGCAGTAGACGGTACAGAACGACTGGTAACCATCTCTGCTATCATTGCAAAAGCAAGTGAATGCTGCTGTGTGCGCTGGAGTATCGCCTCTCTCTCCGCGGCATCCAGTACACACATACGGTGCCGGAAAAAAAAAAGCTGAACGGGCTCCATGGGTTTGCCGTGCTATGGCGTCTGCCAGGGCAATCCAGGGAAAAACGGCGCGAAAGGATTGTCAGCTGATGTTTTCCCGGAGGAAGGAATGACTGATGACATTTACCCAGAACCACCCGTGACAATAATGATTCAACCCAGAATCCCAAGGGGCGGGGGAGACTGCAGGAACTATGGGATAGCTACGGAAGAGCTACCCCACAATGCAACGCTTCAGAAATCGACGTTAGCCTCGGAACATGGACGCACAACGCCGAATTACTGTGCCTAGTGTGGCCGCATGAAATCGAATTTATAATATCAGTTTTATAAAACCGATTTTAGCTAATTCGATATTATCCCGTAGCGTAGACGTGGCCTCAAACTCACTCTGGAATCTGGGCTCTCAGATTTTCCCCTGTTGCAGGATCCCAGAGTCCAGGATCTAGCGCAAGCCTGAAGTCAGGCATCTACATGCAGTTTTCTAGCCATGCAACCTGAGCCTCACAAGGCCGAGTCAGCTGTTTGGTGTTTTATTGGTGTGTAAACATACCCTTAATGGCTCAGGACTTGGCTGCCTCTCTCCCTGTGCCATGCTGCTGTAGCTGAGATCCCTGATGATTCCCCAACTGGAGTGCTGCTCAATACAAATGAGAAGGAACTACTGGTAGGGTGTTCTTTGTAAGGATCACTATCTTTAGAGCTCGCTTCCCTTTTCCTCCTCCTCTTCCTCAATTCACTGGTGTCCAGGTCTGTTAAACCTCTGGGTGTGCTACAAATTACTTCTACCTCCCTGGCTTTTGGAGGAATTGAGGTTTATTTTTCTCCTCTTAGCTGGTGATATTTGTGTGTTAAAGTGCAATGATCCTAACAGAAGTTCATTGTACTTGGCAGAATTGTAACACACACACCTCCTGGGTGTGGTGTTCTGTCCCATCTAGTGGCACCGAGACCACTTAGAGAGATTAATGAGTTTGCTCTACAGCTTTGGCTAGCAGCTAGTTGGCTTTTAGCTAATGCGGTAGAGGCTTATGCACTAATCTCCAGAGATTCTAGGTTCGAGCCTGATGACCGCAGTGTGTTGGCATTACAGAATGATACGCTGTTTTAAAAATCCATTACAATATGAGTTTACAATGTTTGTTCCCATATGTCTCAGCTATTCATTGAGCTCTGGCATTCTTTCAGAATATCCTTCTATTTTTTTCTGCAGGTTTTCCAGCTGTCTGGTTTGCATGGCCTTTTGGCAGAATGATTTAAAGAAAGCACACTACTATCATATCATAACTAGTGTTAAATTAGATCATGTGCTCAACTATTATGTTCAGAAGGCAGGAAAAGAACAGAAAGGAGCCCAGTTTTCCAGAGGAAGGGTGGGACATGATCCTAAGCAGTAATATTCTCCCCTCCCTCTGATGTGTAAGCCCCTCTATACCATCTCAGTGCATTGGGAACCCCTGTTTTAATGTCTATGGGGCAGCAATTAGTAGTAGGCATGTGTTAGCTCAGTTTTTCCTCTTTTAATCTTAGTTAACTTTTGGGCTAAATTTTCAGAGGGGCCTCAATGGGGCGCCTAAATTTGTTCTCAGAATTGAATGCCTGCCTTTTCGTGTCTTTATATATGTGCAGTTTGAATAACCAATTTTTTGTGTTTCTAAAAGCTAGGGTTCATATATGCAACCGAGATCTATGAATGCTTAATGAATTATCTGACTTGCACTCTCAAATACTGCTTGCATGAAGAGATTTGAGGATTTTCAGTACACACAACTCGAGAATGTAAATATAGACTCTGATCCCACAAACTGTAGTCCACCAGGGTGGATCTTTACACCAGTGCCAGGTAGCACCAATGTCACTGGGATTCAGGCATGTCTACACTGCAATAAAAGGCCCACAGCACGGCTGAGGCTGACCCAGGTCAGCGGACACAGGTTCGCAGGTCTTGGGCTGCAGGGCTATATAGTTGCAGCGTAGATGTTTGGGCTTAGACTGGAGCTCAGGCTCTGAGACCCCACAAGGGGAGAGGGGTGGTATCAAAACCTGGGAGTCCAAGCCGGAATGTCCATACACAGCTGTAGTAAGATGAGGCCCTGAAACATAAACCTTTATATCAGAGGCCCACTATGAGGCCTGAGGCCTGAACTAAAACAATGGTCAAGCCTTTGCTAACATAAAGCAAAGCAAAGCTGTAAGCTAAAGGCAGGCCCTGCTCACAGAAGCTGGCAAGGAAAGGGCTGATGCTGCAGAAAGAGACATACCTAAAAGGTACTGGACACCAGATATCAGAACATTCACATACTTGCACATTCCACACAGATAACAAGGACAAGAGCAAAAGGGTAACATCATGGATAGAGTTGTTTTGTTCAAACCAACATGTACAAGATGAGAGATGGCACTTTACTGCATAGCGGGATTGTACCTTGTTACGTAGAGGGGTTATACCTCAATACGTCAGGAGTGATGTGTAACATGTACCTGCGTATAAGAACGCATCCCTGGGGTGGTGTCTTTGTCTGGCCTAGGGGGCAGTGGAAAGTCCCACCACTGACTGAGCCGCTCCATTGCCAGGGAACACATATGTACTAGCAGAACCGTAGATATCTAATCCGGGGAGCCAGATTAAGCTAGATAAAGACTGCATTTCTCTTTGACAATAAACCTGGCCAGGTGCCTTCGTACCTTACTGGAGTCTGTGGTCATTGGAGGGTCTCTCAGGGTCTGCTGTGCCAGTGATCTGCAGAGCTGGGGCAACACACAAAGGGAACACACACACACACAGCTGAACTAAAGTGGGTTAACACCTAGAATTAACATATTAACACATGGAGCTGTCCCAAAACAGTTAACTGCACCAAAAAAAGAGCACTCCTGCAATCCATTTGGCATGCACGCAAAAGCAACAAACACTGGGGGAACAAATTCAGGTTTTACAAGAACATGTAACTACCCCCACTCTCTTCTCAGAGCCAGAGCCGGGACTTCCATTTAGGCGGCCTAGGCAATCGCCTAGGGTGCCAGGATTATTGGTGGCCGGCATTTTGCCAGAGGGGGCAGCAGGCGGCTCTGGTGGAGCTGCCACAGTCATGCCTGCGGACAGTCGATTGCTCCCATGGCTCCGGTGGACCTCCCGCAGGCACCACTGCGGCAGCTCCACCGGAGCCGGGGACCAGCGGACCCTCCGGCGGCGAAATTGCCGTGCGCCTAGGGCGCTAAAACCCCTAGCGCCAGTCCTGCTCAGAGCCAGGATAAAAACCAGGGGCGCGGTTCCCAACTTGCAGGTTCCCAGCTGCTTTGACCCATGGAACCACACTCTATGCTTGTATCTAAAAATATAACCTTTTTCAAATATTTTTATATACTGGTTAAGTTTGTCCTTTATATGCTTTCTCCATTTGCAAAACTCGCTGCTGCAGCCTGTATTTTCAAATACCTTGATAGAGTTATTCTCTCTTGGCTCAGGTCTTCCTACCTTCCTAGGTTGCTCTTCACCCTCCCTTTTCCCCACCTCTCCTCACTTCAGCTCTTTCTCTTTGTTTTAAAAGTTATAGTTTTTACAGAAACCTCCAAAAGATAAAGCAAATGAAAACAGAACAAAACAAGAAACAAAAAGAAAACAAGGTAAAAACTTTACTTTAAATAAATCCAGTAAATTAATTATTTTAACCCTTCAGGAATGCAACAGCTGGAATTATTCCTAACTTTCTTCAAGATACAGGTGCCAAGCAACAGAAATGCACGTTCTGCTTCTAATCCTAACCACTAACTAATATTTGAAACACGGGCTTTTCTTATTTCCATATAGCAGAGTTTTAAAATACTGTTAAATATAAAGCAATGCAAAATTCCTTGTTACCAAATTAATGCAAAAATTTGGAAAATATTAACATATTTTTATCAATTTATGTTAAAAGTTTTAAATAAGTAATAACTTGTTTATTCAAATATTTAACCCTTTTTATTTTTCTTTGCCTTATTTTGGATAGTTATGAATAGAATTCTGGCGCCATTTGTTTTTAATTGTAAGTTTGTCCTGTATGTCATGTGTGTTGTCCTGTGTTGTATGTTGTGTCTGTCACGTGACTATTTTTTATTATTTTGTTGCAACAAAAGTCAATTTTATACCTTTTTAAAAATATGTGTGTATGTGGTACCACACTATTTTAAGATCATGGCTGGGGTATAATCATAGTATCATTATCACCAATTTTTTGTGCAAAGTTCAAAAAGGTTTCAGTTACAAATATACACCTCTACCTCGATATAACACGACCCGATATAACACGAATTCGGATATAACATGGTAAAGCAGTGCTCCGGGGGTGTGTGTGGAGGGGTGTGCATCACACTCCAGTGGATCAAAGCAAGTTCGATATAACACAGCTTCACCTATAACCCGGTAAAATTTTTTGGCTCTTGAGGACAGCGTTATATCGAGGTGTATGTCCATATATTTCTGCCTCAACAAATAATGCAATTGCAAAACAAAAAGAATTCTCTTTTATCAATCACAATTTTGTTTTGTTTTTTAATTTTTTTTATTTGTTAGTCAAGAAAAAATGTAAGGGGAAACCTCAACATTAAAGTAAAGATAATATTAACAAAATGTCAATTTCTTGTCTGGGCTTTATATATATATTTTCACTTTTAAATATAGCTATAAGAATGTGATAGCAAAAATGTTTAAAAATAACAATTTATGCATATAGTTAACCAAATAATTTCAACAGGTTTCCACGTTTTCAGCTGGTTTCCACCTTTGGCTCCCAAACACAACAAAGCATCATGAAAGTTTAATACCCTTAAAGTATTTGTATGGACCTGTATTTAAAATTTATTTTGATTTAATTTTATAGTTGGTTTAATTTTATATGCTTTTCGTTTGTTATGTTATGCTAATGGCAAGCAGTGGTTGTTAAACTTTGTGCTTCTAAACAGTTAACAAGAGTGAAATTGGTATCACAAGCAAATTAACCTAAAAAGCTTGGTAAAAACTCTGTTAACTCTTTTGCTAAAACAGAGTACTCAGCGAAGCAAAGCAATACACCTTCCCATAGAAAATTGTGAGCATCTATTTTAGCAGTTAAGCATTGTATTAGTAGAAAATATTAGTAATGCACCTCAAGTGAAAATGAAGTCTATACAACAACTGCAAAAGTATAGCTTGTGTTCTAAAAGGCTCACTCCCTATTATATTGTCCCTATTACATTATAAACCAACTAAGTTAAACTTTGTATTAAGTTTGGGTTCCTGAAAACAAAAAAGGTAAACAAACAAAAAACTTAACTATGTTAACAAAGAAAAATTGTTTAAGTTGCATCCTACAGACCAAAAACACCAGAAAATATCACACCCTGATATACAGTATACAGTGAAGAAACCCCCAAGCATCAAGAAAAGAAAAATGAAGTGCTTTAGAAATAAGAGACCTACCATTTATGGACAATTAAGTTAACAATCAGCTAAAAACCACTAACGGGACCAGGATAAACCATGATTTAATTTCAACTTAGTTACTGTGTAAAAACAACTGTATTATTGCTGTGCTGTTGTATTTATCGCTGTGCAACATTTACAACGTGCATAACCTCGCTAAACTGTTTAACCAACACCCAGGTAAAAATCAACAAATGAATGGCAGCAAACAACATGAAAGCAAGGGAAAAACAAATTGGCAAAGAAATTAAGTTACACAGTAACTACAAATCGGATAAACAAATTCCCTGTTAGTACCAGTCATAATTTGGGTTACTGACACTGCATCCTAACGAAGGCTCATGTTATTCAAAACAATTTTGTTCAGTGTCTGGGTACCAATACTAATCCTGACACAGCAATGTTTGAGAAATTGGTTACTGGCCATTCAGTAGGTTATCTGAAAGACAGCGTCTATAAAAAACAACTGGATCTCCATCAACTACACCTGTACCACAGAGCAGTTCAATCCATGGAACAGAGAAGCTAGCCACTTCTGTTTCCTGCCAAGTGAAGCTTACCAGAGGGTGACAACCAGCAGTAAGGGTAACCTATAACATTAATGGACAGTACTATGTAGTAACTAATTACAATATATTTACATATTACGGCCTCAGTGGCAGTGTCACTACTTCAAATTTCCATTTTACTTCTCATATCCATAGCACTGTGGGACACATTATCACAATTCCTATCCCAATATTTCAAAACACTCAGCCTACTACTAGTAACGATACAGATGGTAACTGTAATTGCCCTAATAAAAGTGGGTTTGCTATCAGCAGTATCACAAGGGCCAAACTACATCAACAGATTGAAAAAGAATTGTTATGCTTGGATATAAAGTGCTGTTACATGTATACATACATACTATACATATACACCCATATGCACAACAAAAATAAGAACGGCCATACTGGGTCAGACCAAAGGTCCATCTAGCCCAGTATCCTGTCTACCGACAGTGGCTAATGCCAGGTGCCCCATATTCATATTATTCATATATATTAATTATTTGGGAGCGCCTCTAAGGCTCAATCATAATATTACATTCCTCAGTCATGGTCCAGGGCCTAACATTCCCAGGCCCACCATAAGGGACTAAAAAATAATTGGATAATAATATCTGTCTATCAGTTGTATGAGGGAATGTGCAGACTAAAAAGACAGATGGGGCATGAAAGTATGGATGGTAAAATAAGGTAACCACATAACAGTATTTAGCCCACTGGGTAATCTTAAGTCCATGCATTATGCTTTTCCAGGATGATGGGTAAACATCCTACCCATAAAAAGACAAAAAGTGGGGGAATGTAGTAAGAGGAGGCCCTGAAACATAAACCTTTATATCAGAGGCCCAGTATGAGGTCTGAGGCCTGAACTAAAACAATGGTCAAGCCTTTGATAACATAAAGCAAAGTTAAGCTGTGAGCCAGAGGCAGGCCCTGCTCACAGAAGCTGGCAAGAAAAGGGCTGATGCTGCAGAAAGAGACATACCTAAAAGGTACTGGACACCAGATATCAGAACATTCACATACTTGCACATTCCACACAGATAACAAGGACAGGGGGAAAAGGGTAACATCATGGATAGAGTTGTTTTGTTCGAACCAACATGTACAAGGTGAGGCGGCACCTTACTGCTTAGAGGGGTTGTACCTTGTTACGGAGAGGGGTTGCACCTCAATACGTCAGGAGTGATGTGTAACATGTACCTGTGTATAAGAACGCATCCCTGGGGTGGTGTCTTTGTCTGGCCTAGGGGGAAGTGGAAAGTCCCACCACTGACTGAGCCACTCCATTGCCAGGGAGCACATATGTACTAGCAGAACCATAGATATCTAATCCAGGAAGCTCTCTTAGACAATAAACCTGTCCAGGTGCCTTCGTACTTTACTGGAGTCTGTGGCCATTGGGGGTTCTCTTGGGGGTCTGCTGTGCCAGCAATCTGCAGAGCTGGGGCAGCACACAGAGGTAACACATGCACGCAGCCGACTGATATCAACATTGAACAGAGCAGTGAACCACAACACTACTGTCTGACAACAACAGCTATTTTTAGGCTTGCAAGCTTGAATCAGCTGTCCCGAGCTCTGAGACTCTGTGCTATGGGTTTTTTATTGCAGAGTAGACATGGGCACAGAATTCCACTCGCATGGATGAGCTTGCAATATCAAGACATTAAATGTTCCTTTTGACAATTTGATTCTTAATATTTAATTGGCAGCTAATTTGTTGACACAACATGCACATTTTTCCACACCTATATCTGAAACAATGCTAAAAACTGTTTTGGCTTTAAATCTTGTACTGTTTGTAATGAAAGTGAAAGTCAATTTTCACAGAAGGGAAAAATTGACATAGGGATTTGTTTTTTGATTGGGGCCAATACATTTGAAAATGTGTGATATATTTCAGTATGGAAATGAAAGTGCTGGAGGAACCAGTTAGGGGCAGAGCTTTTTTTGACCTGCTGCTTACAAACCAGGGAGAATTAGTAGCTGAATCAAAAGTGGATGGGAACCTGGGAGGCAGTGACTATGAGATGGTCGAATTCAGGATCCAGGCATAAGGAAGAAAGGAGAGCAGCAGAATAAAGATTTCAGAAAAGCAGACTTTGACTCCATCAGGGAACTGATGGGCAAGATCCCCTGGGAGAATAAAGGAGTCCAGGAGAGCTGGTTGTATTTTAAAGAATCCTTACTGGACTTGCAGGAACAAACCTTCCTGATGTGTAGAAAGAATAGTAAACATGGCAGGCAACCAGCTTGGCTTAACAGTGAAATCCTTGTGATCTTGGACAAATGACCAGATAGGAGTGTAAAAATATTGCTCAGGCATGCAGGCGTGAAAAATCATGGAGCTGGTCCTCGAGGAATCAATTCTGAAGCACTTAGAGGAGAAGAAAGTGATCAGGAACAGTCAGCATGGATTCACCAAGGTCAAGCCATTCCTGACTAACCTAATTATCTTCTATGATGAGATAACTGGGTTTGTGGATGAGGGCAAACAGTGGATATGTTATGCCTTGACTTGAGCAAAGCTTTTGATAAGGTCTCCCACAGTATTCTTGCCAGCAAGTTAAAGAAGTATGGGCTGGATGAATGGACTATAAGGTGGATAGAAAGCTGGCTAGATTGTCGGGCTCAACAGGTAGT
>NC_133769.1:319697895-319813145 GCF_003597395.2 Chelonoidis abingdonii | reverse complement strand
CAGCAGAGGGCAACAAAAATGATTAGGGGGTTGGAGCACATAACTTACAAGAAGAGGCTGAGGGAACTGGGATTGTTTAGTCTGCAGAAGAGAAGAATAAGGGGGGATTTGATAGTGGCTTTCAACTTCCTGAAAGGGGGTTCCAAAGAGGATGGGTATAGACTGTTCTCAGTGGTAGCAGATGATAGAACAAGGAGTAATGGTCTCAAGTTGCAGTGGGGGAGGTTTAGGTTGGATGTTAGGAAAAACGTTTTCACTAGGAGGGTGCTGAAGCACTGGGATGGGTTACCTAGGGAGGTGGTGGAATCTCCCTCCTTAGAGGTTCTTAAGGTCAGGTTTGACAAAGCCCTGGCTGGGATGATTTAGTTGGGGACTGGTCCTGCTTTGAGCAGGGGGTTGGATTAGATAACCTCCTGAGGTCCCTTCCAACCCTGATATTCTATGATTCTATGATAGTAGAGTATTTTTTGCAGCTGGAAAAATAATATTTCACTCTTGACTAACTTTGAGACATTTTGTAAAACATTCTGCCCTTGCAGAAGAAGGATGACCATGTGGATGGGATAGTAGACTATGAAAAAATAGGGCCTGAGATCTGGTTCTAGTCCCAGCTTGCTATGTACTTCCTGTGTGATCACAGACAAGTCACTCAACTTCTTTGTACCTTATCAGGAAAATGGAGATAATACTTCTCTGCCTCATAGGGTTGCTGAGAGAGGCGACATTCACTCTATCTATGAGGCCCTCAGATACTATGGTGGCAAATACCATAATAAAATATTTACATAAAGGGCATTTTCTCACTGAGATTTGGTGTGATTTGCCTGTAAATATGGACAGTTACCACAGTAATGGACTGCATTTCAGAGGGCAGTAGTTAATCTCTCTCTCTCTCTCTCTATTTCTTCATGCACATAAAGAGTTAATAGATGTACATTGCTATAAGGGATCCCTGATAGTCAGTCCTGGTATTCATACAGAGATGCACACGGTTATACCCCAAGAGGCATGTTTAACAGGTAGCTTTTTTAAAAGCAAGTCTTTTGACAGCAGTAGGAAATGAGGATTCTGTGAGGAAGATATTCATGGAGATTTAAAAGACCCAAATTGCTTTCAATTAGCAATTGTGAAGTAATATCCTTTGCTTGTTCTTTTTTATTTGTTTGTAGTTGGATAGAAATGAACCAAATAGAACTCATTTTATTAATAATAGTTATTACTTCAGAATACCGCAGGTAGCTTTGTGAAATTTTCACAGTATAATAGCAAATAATCTCCTTGATTTTAATCTGTTTAATACATTATTTAACCATAGTTTTGTATTTTATATTCAAGAGATACTGAGCTGTACTACACCATGTCGGAGTTTATGCACCAGGAAAATAAAATAACATATTCCCCAAATTTTCAGGCCAATGCACAGTGAGTAATCTTAAAGAAGTTATTTCCACTTATCTGAATATAGGAGAAGTATTAGTATTCTATGTAATATTAGTGTATATTGCATAGAGGAGAGAGAGAGGAGGGGGAGAAAGCCCACAGAGAAGATGGTATATTCTATCAATTGTCAGATACATGGGATTATTCTCAATAAAAAGACCGATAGATGGTGCTGTGGAGACAATTTGCAATCATTGTACATATGTGTAACAAGCCACGTCGTTCTATTACTACACTTCTGAATGATGAAGGAAGGAGACTTGTGAACAATTCCCTATTTCTACTCTCATACACACACACCATTAACCCCTATTTATCAAAACGTGGCATGGAATTTTAGATGTATGACTCTCAAGCCTGACAGTCATAGAGCAAAACTCCCACATAACTCTTAGAAAGTATATATCAGAGAGATGCATTAATGTAACACAAGATATATTTTCTTGCTGAAGGGTGCCTTGTAAATATTTCTGTCATTGTACAGCATTCTGTTTTTCATTATACTGACCATAGCATTTCCATATAATTCATTCTTACTCTAATTCCCGTCAGTTTCCCAGTTATCTGTTCAGGGGCTAAATTCTCTTCCCATTTAAGTAAATGGCACTTCTGCTAATAATTTCAGTGGAACATGATCAAGCCCCCAAGTTTGTCCCTTGCTAGGATCTAACCAGTCATCCCAAATATCGCATCAGTGTTTAGTACTATTTTCTCATGAACAGCTCTAATATGAGTTCTCTGCGGGTCTGATTCCACCAGATATTCGCTTGTGGGTCCCTGCAGTTGTGCAGAACCCTACCGAAGTGAAACATAAAAGGTCTAATTGCATAGTCCTTGCAGAATCAGGGCTTATGCTTCCCTGTCATTTCATCAGTCCCTCACTTCTCCAGACGTGCTTTATACAATCCTCCAGGCAGTCTATTAACCATTCCCTGCAATAAAGATGCTGCTTGGTAAAGCTAGAAGTGAAATTCAGTGTCTCTCACAATTTCTCCTGCCTTATCATTCCTGTCATAACTGCTGCTCTGCTTGTTCTTCCAGCACTCAGTGCCTCTGGGTATTGCTGATAAACCTGAAGCAAGTAATGGGAGGGAGAGGCACATTTGTGTTTATATTGGATAATAATGGTTTTCTCTCACTGTGATTTTATTTCAGTTTTTCTGTTTAATAACGTGTCAATACCAAGGGCTAGATCTTCTAATTTGTATGCAGGCAATAGTGTCAGAAAGTGGGGCCTGCAGCAAATCCAGTCTGGAACCAGTCTTTGGGCAACCAAACGAACACAGCTGGCTTATAGCAGGCTGCCTGATTGGTTACATGGCATGGTTGGTTGGAAGAGTCCACAGAGCAGCTCTTAAGCCCAGCAGCAGTAGCACGGTGGCTGCTCAAAGGCTTTTTCATGACTGAGATAGCCCCTGCCTTGCCCTGCTCCAGGTAACTGAGTCCTGACTGTTGGCTTTGATTTCTGCCTGTAACCATAAGGTAAAACTGCTCACACCCTGGTCATTGGCAGATGGGCTGTATGGAGATGTACCAACTCCAGAGAAGCAAGGGGAGACACTGTGCCTCAGGAATACAAATAACTCACAGGTTGTACTGAACAGGAGAGGAGAGATGTAATTTGTACAAACCCCATAATGAGTGCAGCACACACTGTACAGCCAGCCTGCTCCCTGCCTCTCCCAAAGCAGTTGTCCTGGGTACATCTGGTGTGCAACCCTGTTTTTGGTGGAGCACTAAAACAATGATTAGGCGATGTAAGGCACCTATGTGTTTGGGGTGGAGGTGGGGAAGATTATGGGAGGAAACTCCTGCTTCATTCTACTCCTCTGTGACTGCAGCATGGCTCAGAACAATCTCATCCTGAATGATGACACTTCTTACGTTATCACCGCCCTGTTTCTTTAATGTAAAGAGTCTATCGATCTCGTGTTCCTTTTCTCCCTGATGACTGGCCATTCCTCCCTGTGAAATGAACCCTGTGCTTCATTTTCTTGATGATTTAGACACAGATTTTTTTTTCTGCAAAAGAATGCAGCTCCCTTTCAGAAGCTTAAACAAAAGGGCCAAATGTTCCAAAGTGCTCAGCCCTTAGGAGCTCCCATAGAGACCCATAAGAGCTGATGGGAGTTGAGCATTTGGGAATATCTGGCCCTTAGTGTCTGATGTTTGATTTGTTCTTCAAATGGTGCTAAATTTTGGAAACTATCCACGATATAAGCAGGAAACCACAAAGACGTCCTCTCTAATTGTGTGAGCTATGAAGCCAGTCTGTGAATAAGTATTTTCTTCTGGGCTGACAGCAAATATATTTCTGTAAATTTAAAATGACTGACAAATACAAATATTTTAGAAATAGAAAAGGTCTCTATGGAGTGAAAATTAATCTACAAAGAGAGAAAATGCTGTATGACTCATGGGAGCTCAGTAATTAGTGGAAGTGATTTTTCTATGTCTAAAGCAATTTCTAGGGTTTTGGCAAACTGCTCATCATTCTTAATGCCAATAATAAAACTTGAAATTCTTGAAAGTCATAGTAATTATGGGTTATTTGCACAGATGCAATTACACAAGAGAAGAAATATTTTTCCCACCCACAACGCTCCCTAAGCACAGAGAGGAAAACTTACAGTAAGTCATTAAGGGATGCATTGTGCCTTTAATGAACAGCCCCGTGTTGGGGAGTCGGTAGGGAAGCAATCTGCCCCAAGGGAAGATCCCTGAGGCATTATATCTGAGGCAGAGATGGTATCACCCAGTGCTCCAGTAGGCATTCATTGCTATGGTTTTGGGGCATTCATGTTCTCAGCTAGTTCTGTCCTCTTTTGTCTTGTCTCCAGGCCTCAAAGAGATCCTGGTCTACTAATTCAAAGTAAAGGGAGTCTTGGTTCAACTTACCTGTTTGGACCTCAGCCTTCCCCCACGCTGATCTGCAGTTTCCCTCTGGGCACAAGTTTGGTTCTGCCACTAGTAATCAGATTGGAATAGATCGCTAGTTGTTGCAAATCCGCAGTGGTGCTGTTATAATTTACACCAGATGAGGAGTTAGCCCACTGAGTAGTTCTTACTTTGACTAGTCCTATTGATTTCTGTGGGGTTATTCATGGAACAGGATGCTAGTCAACAGATGTAACATTTGCAAATGTTGGCCTTAACCTGTGGTTCAGTTTACCTGAAAAACTGGTTAAAAACTATTTATTTGCTTCAAGGCGTGTGGTCAGTGAAGTTGGATGAATGCTTCATATACATAGCCAGGATTATTAATTCTCATATTTAAGCGTGTGCGCCTGAGTTCCTGGAATATTCTAGCAAACATGGCTAGGCAGGCAGAAATTGTGAGTACAGAGTATTTATGAAACAATATTCAAAATGAACTGCTCAGAAACGAGCTGGGAGCCTAGAGTTATTTTGGTAAAGCATTCAGCAAATCATTTGGAATGGTGATGACATTTTGAAAATATCAGTCTGTTTGCAGACAATTCACAAAAGCAAGCACACAGTTGTCAGAAAATGTATTTGTTAGAAAATATTTGCCCAGTTCTAGCTCTGATGTCTAATTAATTGTGACTGCAGAGTTTTCAGAGCACTGGATGAAAGGTGCTACATACAGTCAATGAAGTAGCATTGACAGAGGGGACCTAGGAAGAGTTAATACAGATCTGTGCTGTATTTATTCAAATGGGGTTGGTCCATGGATACTCCTCTGTTCTGTCCTGTCCTAGGCCTTGAGACCCTTTCCCATCAACTCCTATTGGAGGATGTGGCTTAGCTCCAGCATCTGCCTCTGTCTGGCCCTCAGCCCTGGCACCCTACGCCAGGGGACAGCTGTCTGCCCTAACCCCAAGACTGCCCTGCTCTTTTTCCCAGAGCTACTTTCTATGGTGCCTGTCTCCTCTAGTGCTTCTTCAGTGGCACACCTTGCCAGGTTCATCCTCAGCTCCCTTTCCACAAGGAAACACACTGGCTCAGAATTTGGCCCTTGGAGAGCTTCCCCAGCTGGCTAATCCTGTTCTCCTCAGACCACTTTCCGTTTTTGCAAACAGGAAGCTGTTTATATGCTGCCTTCTGGTAGGCCTTGCTCACTTTTAAACATGTGTTCTTTGAACAGTCTCATCATCCTAGAAGGAAATCGGGACCAATGCTCACTTGGGCATAAACTCCACTTTCAGGGCCACCTCATTCTGACCCAGGCATCAATGGGTGTCTCACATAAGTGAAGAAGAGGCTCTGCCACAGAGACAACCCTCCCCACTTTCTAGGTCCCACCATAACAGTCCACACTGCAAGCATAAGCACAGGGAATGATGCATGAGATGACATAATACATAATAAATGCAAGTACACTTTAACATTCAGCAATTTGCTTAATGACACTTCCTGACTCAGTGAACAGAGTTTAAAGGGGTTATTCAAACACATTTTTGATTTTACTTTAGTTATCCAAAATCCTACTTAAATCTAAGAGTGCTCCTCCTTCCATAATGCCATAGGTCTTGGCTTCAGAGCTGTAGTAAACCATTTGCCAAAGCTCTGAAATCTGCCAGCTAAGACCATGCTTCTATGCATTATCCACCACAAATTGCTCCCCAAGTCATTTAGGTCCAGGTTCACAAAGGTATTTAGGCAGCTAAGTCCCATTTTTAGGTGCCACTGTACCACAAAATACCCATTTGGGTTTGGCTACTACCTGACACTGTAGGTTGATACATCCACTAGGCGCCTACGTTTCTGCTATAAAAGTTCCCTATGTGCCCATGTTTCTGTTTCTGAGCATGTGCACTGGTGCCTCTCTCTAGCATCTAGACCAGGGGTTCTCAAACTGGGGGTTGGGACCCCTCAGGGGGTCATGAAATTATTACATGGGGGTCATGAGCTGTCAGCCCCGCCCCAAACCCTGCTTTGCCTCCAGCATTTATAATGGTGTAAAATATATAAAAAAGTGTTTTCAATGTATAAGGGAGGGATCACACTCAGAGGCTTGCTGTGTGAAAGGGGTCACCAGTACAAAAGTCTGAGAACCCCTGATCTAGACATCTCTCTTTCACATAAGCCCCACCGTATCCACCAGTGGGGAAAGATAGGCAGAGGAGTGCCTGTTTCACTCAGGTACCTGATCTGGTCGATGTGCTCAGAAGCCACTTAACTCCACATGAAACAGCTAGGGAGGCGGAGGGGAAGGAAGGAGGAACACCACTTTTAGCCCAGTGGTTAGGATACTCAACTGGAATGTCAGAGATCACCAGCTGAAACCCCACTGCTGCCAGTTGAAGAGAAGGGATATGAACAGGGATCTCCCACCTGTTAAGTGAGTGCCTTAACCACTGGGCTACAGAATAATTCTTCCAATTACTAATTATTCAATAATAAGTGAGAAACCGTTGTCAGACTATCCCATAGCCAAGCACCTATAGCACTTACCTGAGAGGTAGAAGATCCCTTTTCAAATTCCCCCTCTGCCTGATGAGAAGAGACTTGAACTAAGAACCTCCCACATGAGTAGCATAATACTAGGCTATAGGAGAGGGCCCCCGCTCCACTGTAGGCTGTTTTGCCTAATATTAGCTCATGAGGAAGTGCTAAGGTGCCTGAGATGGTTCCCAGCTGTGGATCTCAAGCAGAACTAGGTTCTTCCCTTCAGCCTGGATTTAGGCACCTATCTCAGGCTAAGAGCTTAAATCAAGAAGAATCCAGTCGAACAATGATTATTAGTGGTGACAAGGTGCATTTGTCAATTATAGAGATCGATGCCAATTACTGCTGTTAATATCAATACTGACTGTAGAGAAGCTCCCCTTTTTCTCAGGGAGAGCTTGATATCTTTGTGGGTCATAGCTAAGAATTTCTTATAGTGTTAGCAATTATAATTCCTCCTCCCTCTACCCCAGAGGTCGGCAACCTCTGGCTTGCGGCTCACCAGGGTAAGCATCCTGGCAGGCTGAGCCAGTTTGTTTACCTGCCGCTTCGGCAGGTTCGGCGGACCACGTCTCCCACTGGCCGCAGTTTGCTGTCCCAGGCCAATGGGGGTGGCAGGAAGCAGTGGGGGACGAAAGATATGCTGGCCACAGCTTCCCGCAGCCCCCATTGGTCTGGAGTGGCGAACTGCGGCCAGCGAGTGCCACGATCTGCAGAACCTGCTGACACGGCAGGTAAATAAACTGGCCCGGCCTGCCAGGGTGTTTACCCTGGTGAGCCACATGCCAGAGGTTGCTGACCCCTGCTCTACTCTTTCTCTAAGGCTGAATAGATAGTTTCGAGGGAAATGCTAGATTAAAAACAGTAGCTAAAATAAAAGCAATGTATAGGGTCATGGATGACTGTTTTACTAGACATATGGGGTGAAATCCAGTCTTCTTTAAGTCAATGCGAGTTTTAACCATTGACCTCAATGGGGGCAGGATTTCACCCCTTGATAGAAGAAGACACCTTGATAGAAGAAGATAATTAGGAGTACACATGCTGTCCTGCCAGACACGTTATAGATATCCCTAGATTTTTTTTTGTAATGCTTGATTTCAAGTCCAACAAGTGTTAGATGCTGAGCTGTCCTCAAACACTTACTCTGATGTATATGGAGGTAAAGGAAGCTTTTACATTCAAAAGAAATAGAGAATAAAGTCCACAGTTTTAGTTATTTCTCTAGTTCTGCCCTACTGTGTACAAAATATTGTAACAAATACCTGGAAGGAATAGCTAGTAACCAATGATACAGAGGATGTCTCAGGGCAAACCCTCTGGGATGACACAGAGGCAACCTGGCAGGGAAAATTAATCCCTAGAGCTGTCCAAAGCGGTGTTACCACCTCCAGCAAATAACAGCTTTGGAAGGAAAAATTAAGTTACTTCAGCAATAGCATCTAGAAATGAGAATGCTTAAACCCTTAATAATCCTAGTAATGGTAACATTCAATGAGAGTTAAATGAGTTTGCATTAAAAAAAAAGAATGCAATGTTTTATCAGGCTTCCCAGAAGTAAGGTTTATTTTCCTCTCGAAATAAAGCAGATTCTGTTTTAGCTCAGAAAACATGTAAACAAGTTATGAATAAAACAATCAGCAGGATTAAGTATAAAGAAAATGATACGCTGATCCTGCTAATATTAGAAAGGGAGGTTAGTTTGCACTTCTCTTTAATGCCTCAGAACTGGAAGATCCTGGACCAAAAAGCAAAAAGTTTTCTTTCTAACACTTAACTCCTCAAGTGTTTAGTGAAGGAGATGGACATATTGGAGACATCAGCTCTAATTTATTAATTATTTGTATTACTGTACTGCCTAGGGGCCCAAGCCATGGAGCAGGACCCCACTTTGGTAAGCGGTTGTACAAATAGAACAAAAAGCTGGTCCCTGTCTTCCTTGAAATATTGAAGCCATTGAAAAATAAAAAGCTTACACCATTGCCGGATATTTTTTCTATTAATTTTATTGAACCTTTGCCTTTCTAATTGAACTTAGTTTACGTACAGTACTTTTGGTACCCCGTAGATTCTGGATTATTGTTTGGTCATTCTTGAAAGAAAATGATAAATGTAAAGAAAAAACAATGTCTTTAAAATGGTGTATAAAAGGCACTGTGTCAATGAAAGTGATGGGAGCAATGCCAGTTTTTAAAATCTTTCAAAGGCTATGTGTACTCTATGAGCAATGCATGTGAGTCCTCTGTCCATGTACCCAGTCACAGTACCTTCATGAGAGAATGCATGTGCATAAATAGTGTAGCCCTGGTACCAGGGGCAGCAACAGTGAAGGCACAGCTGAGCTCTGCCAAGTACAACCCCACCTGAAAACAGTATTCTGCATTGCTGAGCTACCGCTGCCCATGCTACTGTGGCTACACTGCTATTTATATACATATTAGCTCCCATCAAGCTACCGCCAGTATGTGTACATATGGAGGAGCCACAGTCCTAGCAAGTAGTGTAGACCACAGCCAGAGACATTGCAACTCCTGGCTTCATAAAAGCCATGTTATAGCAGTATATTGATGACTTATATGTAATGCATTTGATATTAAAAACATACAGGCTCCTTTGAAAACCATAGCCTAAGAATTAGGAACTCAACCTCCATTGATTTTTCAATGAGTTTGGCACCTAATTCCAATAACCCCTCAAGACAGGAGCTCTCTTTAAATAGATATATTATAACTCAAACTGAAGTTATAGGCTTGATGCAGAAATTATTGGGTGACATTTGTTGGCCTGTGATATGCAGGAGTCAGATTAGATCAGTACTTGGTCCTGCTAGTGAAGGCAGAGGGCTGGACTCAATGACCTTTCAAGGTCCCTTCCAGCTCTATGAGATAGGTATAGCTCCATATATTACTGAAACACTGAACAAAGGGGAGAGCCTGGCTGAAGTGCAATCAGCCAGCCTGTGGTGAAAAGCATCTAAATGTGTAAGAGCAGCAAAGAGTCCTGTGGCACCTTATAGACTAACAGACATGTTGGAGCATGAGCTTTCATGGGTGAATACCCACTTCATCTGATACTAAGTGTGTAAGGACACTGAAAGTGTTAAGATCAGCTTAGAATACATTTTGCTTTTATTTCATCTGACCAAATCTAACTTGTTATGTTTTGACTTATAATCACTTAAAATCTATCTTTATAGCTAATAAATCTGTTTGTTTATTTTATCTGAAGCAGTGTGTTTGGTTTGAAGTGTGGGATAACAAGCTTGGTACATATCAATTTCTTTGTTAAATTGATGACACTGCAAGCTTATATAAGTCCAAGAAGGCATAACTGGACACTGCAAGATGGAGGTTCCTAGGCCTGTGTCTGGGACCGGAGATATTGGCTCGTGTCATCTTTTTACAGCTTACATGCTAGAGGCTGTGCGTGAACAGCCCAAGAGTGGGGGTTCTCACAGCAGAGCAGGGTAAGGCTGCCTCTCATAGTCAAGGATTGGAGAAACCTAGCAGATCATCAAGATAAGACCAGAGGGGAACATCCCACAGACATTGTAACATTCTGCCATGATAGCTTGTAGCGTATCAGCTAGTTTTTATTGTGCTGCCCTGTGAGAAACAGGATGGGAGGCATACCATTTATTTACCACACAAGGTAATGGGATAATAGCACCACATGTTATTGTTTCCATTGGATTATCATGCATGATATTTTTCTATAAAACTCTAAATTCTAAACCCATCATTTAAAAAGCAGTAGCATAACCCCACCTACTAACAGCAAAGCCATACTTAAATGATATTCATAGTCATTTCATTTAGGAATATTGGAACAGCAAATATTTTGCAAAATACTAGGACTGTGTCTGCAGTTGCCAATGACAAATTATGTTCAGTGAAGAACAGTAAATAACATCTCTACTGCAATTACTTTCTGGTTCAGTTCTTCTTTGAAAGCAGGAAACATCTTTTGTTTTATCTTCTCTTTTATGTTTATATCCCATACATTCCCTGGATGCCTTATGGTCTCCTGCACCTTTATGCCTGATAGAAATATCTATATAACAATCTGAACAAAACACATTCACTTCCCTTGCAATGCCTTGAGCTATTGTGTATTATCTATTTTGTTTGGGTGGAATTTTGTTATTTAGATCAAGATACATGCCACCATGGCTAAACAACAAAGTAAAAGAAGCTGTGAGAGACAAAAAAGGCATCTTTAAAAAGTGGAAGTTAAATCCGAGTGAGGAAAATAGAAAGAGCATAAACTATGGCAAATGAAGTGTAAAAATATAATTAGGAAGGCCAAAGAAGAATCTGAAGAACAGTTAGCCAAAGAATCAAAGTAATAGCAAAAATGTTTTAAAGTACATCAGAAACAGGAAGCCTTCTAAACAACCAGTGGGGCCACTGGATGATCGAGATGCTAAAGGAGCACCCAAGGACAATAAGGCCATTGAAGAGAAACTAATTGAATTCTTTGCATTGGTCTTCACAGTTGAGGGTATGAGGGAAGTTCCCAAACCTGAGCCATTCTTTTTAGGTGGATCTGAGGAACTGTTGCAGACTGAAATGTCATTAGAGGCAGTTTGGGAACAAATTGATATATGAAACAGTAATAAAGCGTACATCTACACTACCCGCCGGATCAGGGGGTAGCGATCGATCTATTGGGGATTGATTTATCACGTGTAGTGTAGATGCGATAAATCAATTCCCGATCACTCTCCCATTGACTGCTGAACTCCAGCTTGGCGAGAGGCAGAAGCAAAGTCAAAGGGGGAGCCACGGCCATCAATCCAGCACTTCAAGGACACAAAGTAAGTAATTTTAATTTGATCTAAGATATGTCGAATTCAGCTACACTATTCTCATAGCTGAAGTTGTGTATCTTAGATTGACAACCTCCCACCCCCACCCGAGTGTAATATTCACCCAAGAGTTCTGCAGGAACTCAAATGTGAAATTGCAGAACTACTAACGTGGTTTGTAATCTATCATTTAAATCAGCTTCTGTACCAAATGACTGGAGGATAGCTAATGTGATGCCAGTTTTTAAAAAGGTCTCCAAAGGTGATTCCAACAATTATAAGCCGATAAGGCTGACTTCATTGTCAAGCAAACTGGTTGAAGAACAACATTGTCAGACACATAGATGAACATAATTTGTTGGGAAAGAGTCTATACATTTTTTGTAAAGGGAAATCATGCCTCATCAAACTACCAGAATCCTTGGAGGGGTCAACCAGCATTTGGACAAGGGGGATCCAGTGGATATAGTGTACTTAGATTTTCAGAAAGCCTTTGACAAGGTTCCTCACCAAAGTCTCTAAAGCAAAGTAAGCTGTCATGGGATAAGAGTGACGGTCCTCTCATGGATTGGTAACTAGTTAAAAGATAAGAAACAAAGGGTAGGAATAAGTAGTCAGTTTTCAGACAGGAGAAAGGTAAATAGTGTTGGGGTCTTTTGGTATTTTTAGAGCTGGAAGGGACCCCAAAAAGTCAGTGTATCCAGCCCCCTGCC
This sequence comes from Chelonoidis abingdonii, assembly GCF_003597395.2. Classification (NCBI taxonomy): domain Eukaryota; kingdom Metazoa; phylum Chordata; order Testudines; family Testudinidae; genus Chelonoidis; species Chelonoidis abingdonii. Next base: position 319,800,770 of record NC_133769.1, on the reverse strand, counting down.
TTTACTAGCAGAACTAAGTATTTGTTTTGCCCCAGGTCCCTCAGTGACCCCATCAAGAATTGAGCTTATGACCCTGGGTTTAGCAGGCTAATGCTCAAGCCACTGAACTATCCCTCTCTCCTTTTGTAGATGTCTGTACTGGGGCCAGTCCTAATCAACATATTCATAAATGATCTGGAAAAAAGGGTAAAGAGTGAGGTGTCAAAATGTGCAGATGATACAAAACAAATCATAATAGTTAAGTCCCAAGCAGACTGTGAAGAGTTACAAATGATGTCACAAAACTTGGTGCTTGGGCAACAAAATGGCAGATGAAATTCAATGTTGATAAATGCAAAGTAATGCACATTTGAAAAAATAATTCCAACTATACATATAAAATGATGGGGTCTAAATTAGCTGTTACCACTCAAGAAAACGATATTAGAGTCATTATGGATAGTTCTCTGAAAACATCCACTCAGTGTGCAGCAGCAGTCAAAAAAGCAAACAGAAGGTTGGGGATAATTAAGAAAGGGATCGATAATAAGACAGAAAATATCATATTGCCTCTATATAAATCCGTGGTACGAACACATCTTGAATACTGTGTGCAGATGTGGTTGCCTCATCTCAAAAATGATATACTGGAATTGGAAAAGGTTCAGAAAAGGGCTAAAAAATTATTAGGGGTATGGAACAGCAGCCATATGAGGAGAGATTAATAAGACTGAGACTTTTATCTAGGAAAAGAGACAACTAAGGGGGATATGATAGAGGTCTATAAAATTATGACTGGTGTGGAGAAAGTAAACAAGGAAGTGATGTTTCTCCTTCTACATGCCTTTGACTAATTCAGTCTAATTTTGGTTGCTGGGTTTAGCATGTTGGTGCTGGGTGGTGTACGGTGCCTTTGATATACAGGAAATCAGCGTAAATTTGGTGGTCCCTTCTGAGCTTGGATTCTATGACTAAGATTGATTCAGGACTAATGGCCCATGGCTAGCAAGAAATATTATTAATGATTGATGTTACAGTAATGTCTGAAATGTGTTAGGGACAATGCACAGATGACAACACAAGGCCTCCCCTGAAGAGTTCACAACCTAAGAATATATCATATTTTGAAACCATCCCAAACTGTCTCTCTGCCCATACTATGCCTTAGACTTATGGACTTTAAGACCAGAAGGGACTATCATGATCACCTCCTGCACATCCCAGGGCACAGAACATCACCCACCCTCTCCTGTAATAGACCCATAACCTCTAGCAGAATTACTGAAGTCCTCAAATCATGATTTAAAAACCTCAAGTGACAGAGAATCCACCATTTACTCTAGTTGTTAGTAGAGCCCTGCAAATCCACAGGTATCCGTTCTATATCCGTGGACCATTTTTGCGAATAGCAGCTTGGATGCAGATACACATTCTGTGTCCACACAGGACTCTGACCACAACAGACTCACCAGAACAGAGTGGCTGCAGCTGTCACTCAGCCCCTAGGCTACAGCTCAGCTCTTTGAACTGTGCAGCAGTGGGAGCAGTCCATTGGGTATTCTAGGAGTTGTAGTCCCCAGCTTGCTTGGACAGAGGAGGTAAACTGCAACTCTCAGAAGGGAGTGAACCAAGCTCCATTTTAAAAGAGGTGTGGTGTGTAATTTAAACTAGCAGGCGGCAAGGACCCATACTATGAGGGAGAGCAGTTATCGGGGCTCTCTATCTGGGCCGGGTCTGCATGCATTACTACCCCCACAGCTGCCTATGGGTGTCAGAGACTCCCCACCCAGGGTGATGTAACCCTGCACACAAAGTCCCAGGAGTGTAGCCTTCCTACCCAAAATGGAAAAGGAGGTATGGTGTGGGGCAAAGCAGGTGGTGGGGCAGGAAGTCTTTGGGAAGAAATAGGGGGCAGTTGGGGGCTTGGCATAGCCCTGCATCACTGCCCAGGGCGCCAGAGCCCTCCTGAAAGTGGGGGGTCTGGAGAGACCACCCCCCCACCTGGGATGGCGCCAAAGAGGCCCTTACCTGCCCCTCAGGCCCCCACCCAGGGCAGGTGGAGGGACCCAGGCTCCCTACAACTGCCCACGTCGCTCTCCATGACCTGGCTCTGGCTAGAGTGGGGGGGCTTGTGGCCATGATAAGAGCGCAGTGGGCAACTGTGGAGAGCCATGGTGGACCCTCCACCTGCCCTGGGTGGGGAGACCCGAGCAAACCCCGCCTCATGTCCCCGCTCCCTGGGCCTTCCACCCAAGGCAGGTAGAGGGTCCATGACTCCGCGCTGGCTCCTCACAGCTGCCCGCCCTGCTCTTACCATGGCTGGGTTGCGGCACAGAGGCACCCTACCCTACCAGCTGGAGCCAGGTCGGGGAGAGCTGTGCAGGCAGCTGTGGGGAGCTGGTGTGCAGTCGCGGACCCTTTACCTGCCCTTTGCTGGGTGGGGAACCTGGGGGGCGAGAACACGGCCGGGGGCTGCTCTCAGCTCCCTCACATGGCAGACAGGTGAAGGGTCCACCACGGCTCCTCGGTAGAGCTCCATGCTGGCCTGGCCAGGGGGGAGGGTCTCAGGGATAAGAAGAAGGGAAGGAGGCAGGGTCCACCCCAATAAAAAGTGGGAGAGCCCGGGCCTGCCAATTCCAGCACCACTGGTCACTGCTGCGTGGTGACCTGTGGAGCTGTAAGTTAGAGCCTTGCAAATCTGCAGACAATTTTTGTGGATCACAGATCAGATGCAGATACATATGTTTGTATCCACAGAGCCCTCTAGTTGTTAGTCCCTAAGTTCATAACCTTTAATTTTGCACTATTACATTTCATCCTTTTTCTATTACTCCAGTTTTCAAGGTTCTCCAGATCTTCTTGTATGATATTCTGGTCCTCCTCTGTATTGGCAGTACCTCCCAACTTTGTGTCATCTGAAAATTTTATTAGCTTTAGGCAATGTTCCTGTCCCTCTACACAAGCTCTTCTCCCCTCTAGAATGCCTGGCCCACATGTTAGTAGGTGGCCACTGATGCTCTGAGGGGCCTTCTATTCTTTCTGTTGCTGTTGAAAAAGCAGAAAGAGGTCACTGCAGATGCTGAATGCAAGATGGGAGAATGTACATTGTTCAATAGTGGAGCATACCTAAAACTTGGTCTGTAATGATGCCATGTGGCAGTTTATGGATTCTTCAGTGGCCCTCTAGAAGTACTGTTAATCTACCCAAGCCTATGTGGTGAGAGAAGGTGAGGTCTACTTTAGACATAGCATCCTGTTAAGCATATAGATATATCCCTTTCTATTCCAGTACAGTAGAGGAGATTGGACTTCCTGAATTAATTAAATTGAGCCTACAGCCTGCGTTATACAGAAGGTCAGAGCAGATGATCACAGTGGTCCCTTCTAACTCTTATCTATGAATTTGGAATTCCTCATCACCCCTGTTATGCTGGTGTTTATGTCACTGGGCAGTATGTGCAGACTTCTGGGGATTAGCTGCTAATCTTTCCCCCCACCAAGAGATCTGCAGTGACTTTAGTAGTTAGCAATAGAGCTGTGTGATACTCAACAAATGGCTTGCTGAATCTCCTACAAACACTTTTTCTTGTTCCTTTTCACTTTCATAGACTCACACTCTGAGTCCACAAAAATCCATACATTTAAAGCAAAATTCAGGCAAACATGATGTGTTTCCATGCAAAACATTTGTACTGGTTACAAAGGAAATCACAAACACCTCCCCAGCACACCCACCCCTGGCATCAGCAAGTGTAATGTTTTGTACATTATTTAAATCAAACTAGAAGGATATAGTTAGGAGTCAGCATGAGCATGGTGGGATGGGGTGGAGGAATCCACTAGAAGAGTTCCAGCAACAAAGAAAGCTGGCATTCACACTATCACACACAAAAAAACAAGCCTCTTTATAGCAGGAAGTGGTTCAAAAGGCACAATGCAAGCAAATCAAGGAGTTTAATACAGATCTCTGAAGCCCATTCCGTTACATTTCCTCACAGTAGCAGAGAATCCTTTCTATGCAAAATGCAGCGATAGTAATAATTAGCATGAATTCATCTTATTTACTGTAGTGGGCGACATAGATAGACACAGATATCTTTACAGTGAAATGATGGCTGGGGAGTGTGATTGGTTTATATCCCACTGTCATCCAGAATATTTTAGATTTCTAACCCCTTTCTAGATATTAATGTTTGATCAGAAGTTGCAGTGCATGACTTCACTGGTATAACGGCTCTGATGTTGGAAGGGTCATCAGTCTATGTGGATGGAAGCATCTAGTGCAGGTCAGAGCACTCAGGGAGAGGAAAAATATTCAATAGGGGATATGCCAGTGACTCCAGCACACATTCCAGTGTCTCTTCCCCTCACTCTTCGTAGCATATCATTGTGATATTAAAAAAATCACTGATTATCATTATGCTAATGTGGTCTGCAGATTGCACTAATCATATGGAAAAGGATATTTTCAGAGAAACAATGATTATGCCAACACGTGTAAACACATCAGCATGGCTGACATGTCATTGTTTAGGAGATGCTGGATAGGAGCCTGAGCATGGGGATAAGCCTGGACATAGCAGGACATAGGCTTGGCAGGGGACCTGAGAACCCCAAAGAGGGATAAAAGAAGAAGGGCAACCTCACTGTCTGTGACATTGATGTAGTTATAATGAATATTGGGCCAATTAAGGAAGCACTGTTTGAGGAGGGTTCTTCATGTTCACATACAAATACTGTGGTCTAGCATCCCAACCAAGGCCAATACAGAAGAGGAATTTGTTACGTGTCTGGAGGATATGAACCTCAAGGGATATCCTCTGAAAAGAAGCACTTAGGACAGCTTGGAGGACACTTGCTCCACTGCTACCATCTGACTGACATTTTATTTCTGTCTGCAGCTTGAGCTACTCAGAGTCCACAGTGACATGGAATATAGAAAAGTTACACAGCAAAACAGGCACATACAAAAAAAAGGGGGGGAGAGATATGTTTTAGCTTTGAGTTTTTTATTTGAAGAGAAAGGAGGATGAAACTCTTCACCAAGGCCGGCTCCAGGCCCCAGCATGCCAAGCGCCGGAGGGTGCTCTGCCGGTTGCCCGGAGGGCGGGAGACGGCTCCAGTGGACCTTCAGCAGGCATGCCAGCAGATGCTCCACCGGAGCCGCGGGACCAGTGGACCCTCCAGAGGGACTCCTGGGGGAGGTCCACCGGAGCCGCGGGACCGGCAAGCAGCAGAGCGCCCCCAGTGGCATGTGGCTGTGCATGGGGCAGCAAAATGGCTAGAGCCGACCCTGCTTTTCACCACCATTATTACCATCATCTTCTGCTATCTGCTTGACAAGTGGCTTCATAGTGATGACTGTCCTTGCCACGTTCTCTATTATTCTGCAGAGGAGCCTGAGAAGCTCTCCTGTGTCCTGCTATTTCTGACTGAGCACCATTTAGCCTGGATAAGCCATTTATAAAAGAAACCAGGTGGCAGGCTACTGGCCTTTGCCGTCAGAAGTTGACAAAAGGTTCAGAGGAGTGTGAGGTCTTTTGGGGAAGGGATTCCATGTGGGAATGGTGTCTTAGCTGAAATAGAGCCCCAAGCAAGGTAAACCTTAGTTTTTCTTTTCATCAGTAACAGAGCAGCTTCAGCAGCCTAGTGTTTAATGAGATCATACCTTGTGTTACCTCAGAGTTGATTCAGAGTGCACGGTGCCCCACACTAAAAACCAATCCCACCACTTCTTGCATCACCTATTCTTGGAGCCTGCCCATTCCAAATGCAGACCAGGCTCAACAATGCTTCACCGATAAGCTCTGACATAACAGCCCAAGTTGTAAGGCTGTAACATACCATGTTTAAAGTTGCCCACTGATTGAATTTAGAAAGTTTGTTTGGTGACTGTCACAGTTCAGGGCAACTACACTTGTATTTCCCCTAAATGGTTCAGCAAGCCACCCACTTTCTGGCTTCCTAGTCATTGTCTTTCTTGGGTGGAGAGCTGCATTTCTCCTGTTCCTGGCCGGGTAATTCCAGGCTGAACAGTTCCCTGCCTGCACTGTATTATTCCCAGCAAAAGACAGTCTGCCTAAGCAAGCCTATTTGTTTTCTTATCAGAGACTAGCAGTAATTACTAACAGTTTTTAGTTAACACACACTTCTTTCTCAACCAAGCATATTTTATTCTTAAAGTTAACATACTAAAGAAAAAAACATTTAAGAACAATAAAAGAACCTAATAAAGAAGCTAATAAGTTTGACAGAGATCACCTCCTCCAACACGGGTTGTTCTGTCAGGAGCAGTTATTCAAAACCCCACCAAGGGGTTTCCCTGTGATTTCAAGTTCATCACACTTTTTGCTCAGAATGAGAAGAGATGACAGTCATTCATTTATCCAGTTTGGTTCTTTGAAGCGACCATGAATAGGTTATCAGCCAGACAATGGGTCTCTGCTCAAAGTTCAACTTCAAAAGGATGGATTTAAGGTGATTCATTTGCATTTCCCTCACCACTTCTCCTTCTCCTCCCCCCGTATATCCTAGGAAATCCACTTCACACACATGATCCTACAAAATTCTTCAAAATTCTATACATTTTTCAGAGATTGTATTAATCATGTCCTTCCTCCTAAAGAAGTTCCATATAATCCCACAATAGTATGTAAATGTTTGCATTTTCTATATAGCAAACTTCCAAAACACTTAAACTTAATTCCATAAGGTTTATCCAGGGTATTTTCATATCTGTCACAGTGACATATTTGGACATAAAAAGGCCAGAAAAGCATTGCCTGTTACACTGGGTTCTGAACTGAGTCAAGAGAAATTGGATGGTGAAGCACTGGCTTTTATGGCGATCCACTCTCCATAAATATCCTCATTCATGAATTTAGACAGACAATTTATGCAATCTGAAAACGAAGCTCTTAAATATATTACTGAAATAAGTTGTGTCATAAACTACTGGGTATACACTTTAATAATTGTATGTTTTTACATGAAAGAAGCACAAAATGAGATAGATTAACCACATTATTTTTCCGGCTGTTCAGATTTCCCAAGTTTTGTGTCATCTTGTATTGACATCTGGTGGATGGGACTCAGACCTGGTCTACATTAAAAAGTTAGCTTGATCCAACTATGTAGCTCAGAGATGTGAAAAATTCACACTCCTCAGCAACAGAGTTCAGCCAACCTCACCTGCACTATAGACTGTACTAGGTAGATGGAAAAATTCTCCACATCAGCAAAGGTATTGTTTACAATGAAGTACAACAGTTCTGCCACTTCAGTGCTGCAAGTGCAGGTAAGCCTTCAGTGGAATATTGTAACCAAGAGGGTAACAGGTTTCAGGAACCTTGGGAGGATCTTGACATGTGATCAGTAATAGCATGTTAAATTACAGCCACTTTCATCTGCCAATTTTCATATTGTTAGAGCTATTCAGTAGTTTGCTGACTAGTAATTTGCAGTACAGAATGGATCAGATCCACTGAAGGTCCATTGTTTCCTACCATTTATTATTCTATAAATACATTGACACTGAATGATACAATATATCACTGGCAGAATCAATCATTTTTGGTATGGTGGATGGTAGGAATGCCTGGCAAGGATGTTCCAGATGAAATCATGCAGTATTTGAAAGTAGCATGGCTCAGTGTCTTCTGCGACATTAGCATTATTTCAGTCTACGTTTTAATGTGTATGGGGGGTACCAGGCACTGTACAGCAGCCTGACTTCCTAAATCCAGATTCAGTCAGTTCCAGTGTGGTTTGTCTAGTTGGATACTCCAGATGCTGTTTATCATTTTTATCAGTCAATCAGAAGAAAACAAAAATAATTACTAACAAATTTGCATCTGACACAAAAGTTATATCCTGGTCAGACTGTGTGACTACAGTAGTCCCTTCTGGGCTTAGAGTTACAGATTCCACGTAGAGAAAAAGAGGTTTTTAAGTGAATAGGCCTCATAAAGATTTCAAAGGGCTTTTGAAAACATATGTTTAAATCGAACTATTGCCCTATATGCCTTCTCTCTCATATCTATAAACTCTTTACAAAGGTGATAATGAACCAACTCTTACAGAGTCTGGATGAACAACAGCGGAGAGAGCAGGCAGGGTTTCGATGAAATTTCAGCATGATCGACCATATATTTACCCTTAGTCAGCACCTATAAAGAGCCAGGGAATACAAACTCCTGCTGTGCATTACTTTTGTCCACTATGAAAAGGCCTTCGATAGCGTCGAGTTCAATGCAATATTAAAGGCGCTTGCAGAGTAGGGCATTAATATGCAGTGCATCAGTGTGTTGAAGGAAGCGAATACTGGATGTACAACAGACATTACTCTCCTTGAAACTCCCCTCTGCATCCCAATCGAGAAAGGCATAAAGCATGGAGATAAGATTTCACTGAAACTATTTACCGCCTGCTTTGAAATGGTTCTGAACAAGATCAGTTGGAGGAGTGATGTTAATATAAATGGAGAATAAGTATCTCATCTCAGATTCATGGATGACATCATACTAATTGCCAAAAGCACCAACCAACTGCAGAGCATGCTACAAAGACTCGACAAGAAAAGCAGTCAGGTCAGTCTGAAAATGAACTGTTGCAAAATGAAATACATGCGATCAGACGTCTTATGAAAATCTCGAATAATGGTAACAGGAGTAGAAATTGAAGAAGTGGAACAGTACATATATTTGGGCCAAGAAGTTAATATGTGCCAAGACATGAATGGATAACTCTCACAAAGGATTCGGGCAGGATGGTGTGCATTTAATTCCATCAAGGACATCCTCAAAGGGAAAACCAACAAGACCACACATACAAATATTTTCATTTCAACAGTGCTGCCAGCCATGCAGTATGGCAGTGAAATGTGGGCACTGATGAAGAGAGAAGAACAGCAGCTGTCTGTAGCTGAACAGGCAATGGAACGAGCTATGTTGGGAATTTCCCTTCTGGATTGTATCCCAAATGAAATGATTAGAGAATGAAAGATACCGTCATGTAAAGTAGATATAATAAGATATGATGGGTGAGCCACATAGCATGTTTCACGGACAATAGGTGGACTGCAATCATTACTGAGTGGTACCCGCAAGATCAGAAAATGCCACCTGGTTGTCCTCCAAGAAGATGTAAAGATGACATTGTTAAACATTTTGGACAAACGTAGAGAAGAAAGGCAAGAATGTGAGAAGAATGGCGGCCATTTTGTGATCGGTGCAGTCTTGACAGCTGAATACTGATCGATCCAGGTGGGGAAATATTTGGTAGGGCTGCCAGTAATGTTTGATGAAGCAAAATATAGGTTTTAAGGCATATTTTAAAAAAATTGGCTATCTGTTTCTAGAAAAGAAAATAAATATTTTAAGTATATTTTAGAGATGCAGACTTTGAGAAACCACCCCCCGGTCAGGAAATGAAGAGAATGAAATATTTACAAAGGTTTGATGGTAGGAATATTATTATAATAACTTTACAGTAGTTAGTCTCAGCCTGCAGGAATCCAACACACCATATATATATTATATCTAGGGCCATGTTCTAAGGATAGGGCTGGTTGAGAAAAAATGATGGAAAGTTAGGATTTTGATTGGGACTTTTTTTGCAAAATGAATCTGCATGGAAAATTTCAATTTTTTTTACAAAACCCCTCGACACCTGAAACATTTTGGCTGAAAATCAAAAAAACATTTCAATTTGGAAATGCTGCCACGGTGGCTCTGAGAGTTGTTGTTTGATTGTCTCATGATCTCATTTTCTTTTGTGGGCTGGGCTACCCAGATGGACTACATTTTCCGTGATGCCTCATTGTCAAAGAGTTCCATGAAGTATCACAAAAAGTGCATCTTGAGAGATGTATTTCAATCAGGAAGCCCAGCCTGTAATGGAGAATTGGAGTATGTAGGACCTGAACTACATGAGGCACTATCCATGAGGCACTCTGGCAAAATTTCCATATCAGCTGAAATATTTTGGTATTTGAAATCAGTTTTCCACAGGGAGGAAAAACAAAACAAAACATTTTTGACCAGCTCTACTTAAAGGTATAATTTATATAGGGATCTTTGACCTCTACTAAAATAGAGTCAAGGCCAGGTATTTGTGACATGTGATAGCCATTTTATACTAACAACATTATAGAATATTTTTTAGAAACTACAATGGGGAAGTTATATAGAAGGAATATTATTATCCAAGTTGGAATCTGTCCATTACAGGAAGGTTAGTATTTTCACTCTTGATAAAAGTGTCATGGGGACTTCAGGATGAATTCCTTCAGGAATTGTGAGTAGGAACAATACTTGGTTTTCCAATTATTATTTAGTTTTTCATTTTCTTAGTCATCAGATATACCTAAAGATTTTAAGGGAAGGGGCAGGCAGCTATGGTTTCATATAGCACGCTGAAAATGCCTCTCAAAGAGAAAACAGAGGGGACTTCTCTGAATGATCCTTTGAACTCTGGAAGATGTTGGCATGTTGACAGTCACATTTACACAATACGGGCCTAATTCTGATCTCACATAAAATAGTGTAGATCAGAAGGAACTACATTGAAGTCAGTGGAGTTGTTCTGATTTATACAAGTAGAGGATCTGGCCCTACGTATGTAATTAGGGTTCTGATGAAAATTATGGCACAATTATTGATGCTTGGATAAGTATAACAAAGGTTTAGAACCATCTGATTCTGAAAATGATGCAAGAGCCCAGTTCATTCGTATGGTGCTGCATCATTCTCAGCCGTGAAGGCAAAGTATGTTGGGCTTTACTAATTTAAACATCACTTAAATACTTGAACTATAAACTTGTCAGTCCTCACCTCTGCTGGGCTTCCAAGGAAGGGAACAAGGATGGTATGGGTCTAGTTTTTGAGGCTGGCAAATGTAAGTTTTTTCCTAATTTAAAAACAATGCAACACAGCCATTAGCTGCACTTCTGTGCATGCAGTTTCACTAGCAAGCAGGCAAAAAAGGCCAGAAGTGCCAGGATTTGCTTGGCTTTTTATGAGTCTGAATACTATGTGATTTGCATGTTATCAAGCTTATTAGCTAGAACAAAATTAAAACAAATACCACTTTTCTAGCATTGCTTAAACAAATGCCATACATATCAGAGATATCCTTGGGCATCTCTGAAAGCAAGGAGACGACCCATCCAGTAAAATAAACAGCTGCACTGATGATTTCCATCTGGACTGATAGCGTCTGTGCTCGCTTAGTATAGTCATTCATTTATCCAGTTTGGTTCTTTGAAGCGACCATGAATAGGTTATCAGCCAGACAATGGGTCTCTGCTCAAAGTTCAACTTCAAAAGGATGGATTTAAGGTGATTCATTTGCTCGCTTAATTGATCTGACCTATTTCTATTTCTGTTATTGTTTCCCTGTTAGACTATGTTGCTGAGCTTAGAAACTTGCTTTGTATTGGTAGCAGCACTAGTATCACCAGCTAGAGGGCAAGGTCCCATTGTGTACCGTACAAACCTATTACAGAGGTACGCCCTAGGCTGCTTACAGTCTAAATCTAAGGGAACGTCTATACTTCAATCACTCGATGTGATTGCAGCTCAGATAGTCAGACCAGGGTTATTCTATCTACTACCCAAGATCCACAAACCCGGAAATCCTGGACGCCCCATCATCTCGGGCATTGGCACTCTCACTGAGGGACTGTCTGGATATGTGGACTCTCTACTCAGACCCTATGCCACCAGCACTCCCAGCTATCTCCGTGACACCACTGATTTCCTGAGGAAACTACAACGCATTGGTTCACCTCCAGAAAACACCATCCTAGCCACCATGGATGTAGAGGCTCTCTACACAAACTCCCATACAAGATGGAATACAACTGTTAGAACAGTATTCCCTGATGATGCCACAGCACAATGGCTGCGTGAGCTCTGTGCCTTTATACTCACACCACAACTATTTTCAAGTTTGATGACAATAATACTCCAGATCAGTGCACTGCTCATGGCACCGCATGCCCCCACAATACGCCAATATTTTATGGCTGACCTGGAACAACGCTTCCTCAGCTCTCGTCTACTCACGCCCCTTCTCACCTACGCTACATTGATGCACTCTTCATCATCGACCCATGGGAAGGAGACTCTAGAAAAGTTCCACCACGATTTCAACAACTTCCACCCCACCATCAACTCAGCCTGGACACAATCTACACAGGAATCCACTTTCTAACACCACGGTGCAAATAAGTGATGGTCACATTAACACACACTCTATATCAAAACCTACCGACCGCTACGCCTACCTTCAGCTTCAGCTTCCATCCTGGGCACATCACACAGATCCATTGTCTACAGCCAAGCACTGAGGTACAACCGCATCTGCTCTCAACCCTCAGACAGAGACCAACACCTACAAATCTCCACCAAGCATTCCAAAACTACAATACCCGCACGAGGAAATTAGGAAACAGATCAACAGAGCCAGACGTGTACCGAAGCCTCTCTACTGCAAGACAAACCCAAGCAAAGAACCAACAGGACTCCACTGGCCATCACTTACAGCCCCAGCTAAAACCCTCCAACGCATCATCAGGGATCTACCAACCCATCCTGGACATGATCCACACTTTCACGGATCTTGGGCAGGCCAATCCTTGCCCACAGACAAACCTGACACCTGAAACGTATTCTCATCAGCAACTGCACACCCTACCATAGTAAACTCTACTCAGGAACCAATCCATGCAACAAACCTCGATGCAACTCTGCCCCACATATCTACACCCAGCGACACCATCATAGGACCTAACCAGATCAGCCATACCATCACTGGTTCATTCACCTGCACGTCACCAATGTAATATACGCCATCATATGCCAGCAATGCCCCTCTGCTATGTACATCGGCCCAAACGGACAATCACTACGGAAAAGGATAAATGGACACAAATCAGATATCAGGAATGGCAATATACAAAAACCTGTAGGAGAGCACTCTCAACCTCCCTGGCCACCTATAGCAACTTAAGGTGGCTATCCTGCAGCAAAAAAATTCGGACCAGACTTCAAAGAAAAACTGCTGAGCTTCAGTTCATTTGCAATTTGCACTATCAGCTCTGGACTCAACCAAGAATGTGAATGGCTTGCCAATTACAGAACCAGTTTCTCCCCTTGTTTTCACCACCTCTAACTGCTAGAACAGGGCCTCACCCTCCCTGACTGAACTAACCTCGTTATCTCTAGCTTGCTTGCTAGCATATATATACCTGCCCCTGGATATTTCCACTACCTGCGTCTGACGAAGTGGGTATTCACCCACGAAAGCTCACGCTCCAAAACGTCTGTTAGTCTATAAGGTGCCACAGGATTCTCTGCTGCTTTTAGTCAGACCTGAGTTAGCTTTAATCTTGCTAGCTTGACCCTGCAGGAGTGAAGCCATGTCAGCACAAGGTTCAGCCTGGGTTAGTGCAGTACTTCGCCTGGATTCCAGGTAGACTTGTGAAGCCCACCCTGAAGCACGTACAGCTCCAGTTTCTTTTCCCTTCCATCATGTCTGCAAACTTGAGCTCTAGCCTGACTAAAGCTAGCTTGAGTTTGTAGACACCAGGGCAGCGAAAAGTTTTAAGGAGGACACTGAGCTGGTTTTATAGAAGATTGTTTGCCTGCAGTTGACTTCATTATTTGTTATTACTAATTCTTTTCTGCACTGTCATCCCTATATGCCAGGGACCTTTGCAATAATATAATAAGATACAAGGATTAATAAACCCCCTTCAGACAGTAAACATAGACAAATCCAACATTCAGAACAATGAGTTTTCAAACGAGGTCACTGTGTGTTCTCTTAATGAGCAATAATGAATATTCTTGACAACTGAAATTCACCCCTCTGCAGAGAAACAGCTCAAGCCTCTGGGCTCACTTAAGTCCTGTTCTGTGCATACAACAGGAAAAAAAGTACATTTCATTGTCAAGAGAGTTATGAGGCTCCACTGGCCCTTATCAATTCTGGGAAATACAAATCAATTCTTTTCTCATCAAACTGCATATCAGAATCAAATGCTGCTCCAGCCTCAGATTCTTTTCTTCTCCACAAATGTATTCAGTCTCTTCAACTGATTTATGCTGCTTTCTTCTCTCATGGCTCCTAGCATCCTATCCTACCTTTACACTATCCTTGATGTAAAGACATTCTGCCTCAAATTGCTTAAGGACTTAGACCGCCCCTCAACTTTCATCCATTGACAAATTATTCAGCTCACATTGTCGGTACTTTCCTTTAGCTTCTTTTTCCATGAGAAAGTGTGGAATGTAGGAAGTGTAGCTTTAGCTCAGCCCCCCCCACCCCCCGCATTGAAAAATACATTTGGAGGAAAGGGTTGATGGGGCTTTTGTTCCTAGCAGGTTCTGGTTGCAGCATTTTCAAATGCAGTCACTCGCATCCGAGAGCAAAGTGCTTCAAACTGGCATGGCTCTAACTTCTCATAACAAAGAACTATTTGCAGCTGTTGCGAGAGACTGACACATTTATGGCTTTAGAGAAAAGTTTCAGAAAGATGATTCTCTGAGACCACAGACGTATGGTACCTAGATACCACGGTGATGGGCAAAGTACAGCCAAAGCAGTATGAACTTCCTCACGTTGCTGCTACTGCTTTTGTGTACTTTTTTGTATTACATTTCGAGATGAATTTGGTATTTATTGGTCCAGTCAAACAACTTTTTCTGTTTCCTTCACTAGTATTGTTGATTGCCAGAGTACCTGTGTGTACCTTCTCCACGCATACTGGTTGTAAACAAAGAACTTATGTATCAGGCTGACATTTATTAGTATCATATAGATAAAACCGTGCAGATGTAACCCAGATAAAATGCAGTGATTTCCCTTTACATTAAAAGGATCAGTACAAACTCTAGCACAGCATTATACAAAGATGGCTTAGTGTGGGCTGAGGGGAAAGATGGAAAACTAATGCAAGCCACCTGTAGCCTCTGGGCCACCAGGGAAAATGGAGTTGGAGAGCACAGTCAAAAAAGTGGGTGGGGCAGAGCACATGGGAGGTGCTATGTATGCTGATTCAGTGCATGTCCTGAGCACCTTTTGCTGCAGTTCTGATATAGAAGCCCTTGGCGGAATCCTAGGGTGAAGGAAGTGATACAATCACCTGCCTTTTTCTGGGATAAACCTCCCAACCACATTGTCAGGGCCAGGGTATGGGCAACCTGGACTAGAGGTTAGTGTCAGGCACAGGCCAAGGGGTCAGGAGCCAGTTACCAGGAATCAGGCCAGGTTGGAATGCCAGGAGATCATATTCAAGAGACAAACTGGAAGGCAGGGATCAAGAGTAGGGCTGCCAACCCTCCAGGATTGTCCTGGATTCTCCAGGAATTAAAGATTAATCTTTAATTAAAGATGATGTCATCTGATGAAACCTCCAAAGTTGGCAACCTAACAAAAGTCAGTTACCAAGAGTCAGCCCAAGTCAGGATACCAGGACAGGCAACAGAACCAGAGGGCAGGAACCAGAAGACAGTTACCAACAGTCAGGTTGAGACATTATACCACTGTATACTGAGGCAGTGGATGGGCCTGGCCCTAGACTGGTTATATTCCTGCAACAGGAGAGTTGTTTTCTTTTATCCTCTGTGACAGAAAACAAATGTCAGTTTTGCAGTCTCTTTGACAAAAGGTGGACCAGCTCCATCAGCAAATGGCACAGTCAAAAACCTTGTAAACTCCTCAGTTTGCTTCTCCCAACCGTATCACCTCCAGTTTTTCTAGACTGAGACTCAGCCAGGTTCCTAACTGTTCCAGACAATAACATGGCACCATCCAGCTCTGATTTGTCTAAAAAAATGCATCTGTTAATCACAAATTTAAATACTTTTTTAAGGCAAGTTCATGCTGTTTTAACATATTTCCATTAGTATGAAATACAGTGTTCATTGTAGAACTAAGTTGAACAGCTGCTTTGAAACCACTGGGTGATTTGTCTCTGTTGGCTTT
Source organism: Chelonoidis abingdonii (assembly GCF_003597395.2). Taxonomy (NCBI): domain Eukaryota; kingdom Metazoa; phylum Chordata; order Testudines; family Testudinidae; genus Chelonoidis; species Chelonoidis abingdonii. The sequence goes on along the minus strand of NC_133769.1, from coordinate 319,784,798 downwards.
TTTTCTCTCAGTGTGAACTGATGCGATCTCTTACACATTGGCTTCCTGCTAAAAGCTGGCTGTGTATCAGACTACATGGTTGTCCAAGATGAAGTAAAATAAAAGCTAGTATTTCTATAGAAACCAGTTTTCACATGTAGGCTCTCTAATAGGATGCCTAAATCTGGCTTCTCATTGACACTATCTAGACTGATCATTGTTCTTAACCTGATGCTCAAATTGGCTCTAAACATTCCTACTCGAAATGCTATTTTAAGTGTCCAAATTCTGGACAGAACACTGCAGGGGGACTACTAAGTTTGAAAATTGGGCCCATTACTGCTTAGGCTCCTAAACGCACTGCAAAAAAAAAGACACCACCCCCAAAACAAACAGACAAACAAACAAAACCCTCCCCACCTTTTAATTCCTGGGTACATCTCTTTCTCTGCCATTGAGGGGGCCTCAGTCACTGTTGCACCTCAACCACTCCTATTCTCCCTGTGACACCTAATAGTTTAGTCTCCTGTGGGCTGTAATATTTTAGTCTAATTCTGGTTGTTGGGTTTAGTGTGAGGGTGCTGGGTGGTGTTGGTGGCCTGTAATATACAGGTGACACTATGGTTTCTTCTGGCGTTAAACTATATGACTCTGTAGTAACAGTAGATACAGGAATGTAGATAATATATGGTTATGCCTTACACAAGAGCTTGACCTTCCTCATCGAGTAATCCCCTTACAATAGATGGAACTACTTGAAGAATATGGTCCAGCACAGTATAAGTAAGGGAGTCAGAATCAAGCTCCTGATGAATAAAGAATACAATAGATTTTTAATTACATTTTAAAACCCTCTTGAACACAAGTGCCCTCTCCTTGCTCATGAACACTTGATGGAAGTCGGTACTTTAATACTATAATTATAACATGTCGCTATCCTGATTCAAATTGTTTTTTATTCATCTGTAACTTCATACAATGTAATTGCAGAGCTCAAGATATTTTTGTCCTATAGTTACATTTGCAGCAATCTAATTAAAATATAATGACTTTCCTTTCCGAATATTTACTGCTCTATACCTTATAATACAGTAATTTTAGATATAGTCTTTGCGCTCAGAATTAGAGCAGGGTGGCAAATGGCCTTCCTGACATTTGAATTGTTGAGATTTCAAAAAGTGTCCCTGTTCTGCATTGGGACAAAATATAGACCTTTCAAAAAATATTCAACAAGAGACCCACTCACTCTGGAATAGCCAATAACTTGCTGGGTAGGGCATTCATGTGGGATGAGGGGGACTCTGGTCTCTCCCTTTTGACCAGGAATTCCAAAATAGAATTTTCCAATGGAAAAACCATTTAAGTGAAAAATTCCTCTCCACTTTACTCAAAATGATTCTTGTTGCTAGGAAAACGTAGCTGCTTTTTATAGCAATAATGTGTGTAAAATGCTATTGGCAATCCAGGCTTCTTGAAAAGACATGCATGCAGTTTCCTTTGTAACTGTGAAAATAAATCAGTTTCTCCAAATATAATAGCCTTTTCAACTAAACTGCGTCAATCTAAAAAAAAATTCTACTCCTCATCCTCAGAGAAGAAACAAAGTAGAACAGTGATTAATTACGTCAGATAAAATTAGTAACAAAAGATATTAGGTGGTTCGATGGTTCATATAGATTGATTTAGAAGGATAAAAGTTTAAAAATAAAACAGATATTCAGAATCCAGTTTACTCTTAAATAATTGTGTACAATTGAGGACAAATAACTATACTTCAGGCCTGATAGAAATGATCTTCAAGCATTGTAAAGAGGAGTAGCATGTAACACAATCTTTGACACCAATGATTTTTCTTCTAATAAATCCAGTTATTTCTAATCATTAAAACTCAGAGATGACAACATGTTGTGAGAGTCCTCAGCCTCTGTGGAAGTGTGAGTGGGGGAGCAGAATTTGCCACATAATGAAGAATGGAATGGCAATGCAAATTACAACCATTTTTCCTTCACCTGAAGAAACTCAAAATATGGATCAAATCTGACCTCTATTAAAACAAAACAGTCTCTGTACTGAGCATCTTACTGCCAAAGGAAACACATTTTGCTTCCAATAGCAGGGTGGCCCACTTATTTTCATCTTTTTCAGAGTGCCTTGAGACAGTGTTAAAAATACAGTAGAGCAAACTGGTCCTTTCCCCTTGTGGTAGGAGACTTGCACGTCCCTTACATCATTTGCTGCTGTCAAAGTGCACAAACACCCTCCTGGTTTATTTCAGTGGGGAGGGCTACTTCAAAATCAATGGCTTCTAGTTTCCTTTACAAAAATACTGCAGTTGAGTACTCAATTCCATAAGACTTACAGGGATCGAGTGGTAAAATCATAACCCTTGACCCCTTATTTATGCTTAAATTGGCATATCCTTGAAGTCTAAAGGATTTATTTCTGATTAGGTGGAAACAAAGCTAGAATTATATCAAATAACCTGCATAAGGGACAGCAGTTCACGTCTCGTCTGCAACATGATTCATTAACTAACTCTCAAAATGGGATCTCCCTTTGAAGATGGCCAAGCTCCTTAGAATGTAATGACAGTTGAGAAAACATAAATTGAACAGAATTAACCCCACTTTGGTTCTGTAATTGTTGTGATCTGACACTAACTTGTCCTGATCAATACAGTAATAAGAATACCAAGCTCTTATATAATGCTTTTCATTGGTAGATCTCAAAGCATTTCACAAAGGAGATCAGTATCATTATCTCTACTCTTTCATGAGGCGGCAAAACCATTTAGTAAGCAAACCTGAATGACCACTCATCTTTCATCTAAAACAACCAACTAAGCTAAAAAGACATTGAAATAATTGCACTTATTCAAGTACAAGGAGGTCAGGAAACTAAAATTCAACAAATGATGTTATGGAGTACTCTGATCAAACTCGTTTGAGCCTCTTTTGTAGATCGAGGTGGGGAATTGTTTTTTTCTGGCCCAGGAAAATGTTGAGACTTCAAAAATTTTCCCATTCTTCATCAAGACAAAATTGAGACCATCTGAATTTGTTCATGGAAAAGCAGAACACTCACTCCAGAAAGTCCATCTTGAACCTGAGAAACTTTTAACAAAACTGACCCTTTCCTGTTAGTGTCAATAAATCAGCTTTTTCCGATGAAAAACTGCTGTTAAATTCCCAGCCACCTCTGTTCCTTTGTGTTACATGTAAAAGGCCTGATTCTCCCCTTAACACCAGAGTAACTCCACTGAAATCATACGAGATATACTGGAGTACAACTTGCTAAGTGAGAGGGGGATCGTGTTCAACGTGTAGATAATCCGTCCAATTCTCTGATGGCATAAATGGGCACTATTGACATCAACTGAAGTTGTCCATTTACAACAGTAGAGAATTTGGTCCAGTTTGTCTTTATAATTGGCCTGAGTGACGTTCTTCATTGACAGTGACTTGTAGCTCCAAAATGTTGAGCAATGAAAGGTATAGTATATATATTAATCAAACAGTTCTCTTTCAAGCATGTGCTGTATGTCTCAAAGTCTTCTATATTTACATGCTTTCATTTTTTCATCTTAGATCTTCATTAAAAAAGAAAGATAGCTTTGGTGGTTATTCTGTCAAAAGTATCTCTCGTTTAACTAAATTCTGTTGATTAACTGGAGTATGTCAGAGTGTTCATTGACTAAAGCTCCTGGTAGAATCTGTCTCAATAGGACCTAAGACCACTTTTTTTTCTCTGACATTAATAAATTGCCTCTGGATGTGATAGATGCTGACACTGAGAGCTAGTGGATTATAGCCTGTAAAGCAGGTTTTCTTGATTTAGTCAGTCATTTCATTTTTCTCCCTACAAACTTGAGAAAAGCTAGCATTAAAAAATCATTGCTTCCAGCATTAGTCCATGACAAAATTGAAGGATACCACCTGCCCACCCAAAGAATCTCATTAAAATAACACAGGGACTGATTGTCTCCTGCAGTATTTCAAGGGGCAGGGACACTGAGTGAATTATGGTCTGGGAGGAAAGGGACCGTGCAACCCAGAGACACTTGTTTTCCCCTGAAATACTGCAGAAGCTTCCTACTCCCAGCCCAGGAGCCAGGCTCAAACTGTAGGGCTCTCTGGTCTAAAGGTAGACAGCAGATCCCCTCCCAGAGCTTATTGACAGTCGTTCTCCTCTATCCCCCTTCTCCATGGGTACTGATGGTTATCTTGGGGCTCTTACTATCATCTCAAAGCCCTCATTCAAGACTTGTCCCAACAGTGGCCTATTTTGCATCACTAGAGCTCCTTTTTTCCCTTTCTTCTTTCTATTCGTCTCTTTCTAGCTCAGCTGTTCCATTACTGATGAGCTAAAAGCTACCACCTGAAGCAGATGATTGCTCCCAGGTGTAGCCCACAGGCATTGGTAGTAATGGACCAATTAAGCCTGAATTCTCTTGAAGGGCCTTGGCAGTGTGACAGGCTCCCTTATATAACACTAGAGTAAATGAGAATCAGGTTTATCTGTGACTAAATTAAATGTATGAGTAAGACTACCTGGGGCTCATGTCTGCACCTTCTCAGAGCAGAGTTTTTGTCTGGGAACAAGATGTGGGTCTTATGTCACCATGATTCCAGCAGGAGCCATACTGCTTAGAGCAAGATAGGCAACAGGACCTGGATCATAGATTCTAAGGACAGAAGGGACCATTCTGACCATCTAGTCTGACCTTCTGTATAACACAGGCCCTAGGGCTTCCCCAAAATAATTCCTAGAATGTATATTGTAGAAAAATATCCAATCTTGATTTTAAAATTGTCAGTGATGGAGAATTGTTCCAAAGGTTAATTATTCTCACTAGTAAAAACTTATGCTTTATTTCCAGTCTAAATTCGTCTAGTTTCACCCTTCAGCCATTGGATTGTGTTATACCTTTCTCTGTTAGACTGAAAAGCCCAGTCCAGGTTCTTACTGTCCACGAGAATCTGGAATATCTCCAAACAGCTCATAACCTTCATCAGTGACAGATCCTCCGGTCACTCTTCTTTGCCAGATTCAACTTTGTCATCACCTACTCCCTTGGATCATGGAAAGGGAAGGCAGATGTCAAAGACACCAGGTCAGACATGATTCCCTTGGCTACCTTTTTATGCCCATCACATTTTATTAGAGAGACAACACAAGGAACCCTGATGTCCCTCTAGTAGTCCCTCTTCCCCAAGACCTCCAGGCTACTAAGATGTGTCAGATCCTAAATGCTCCTAGCATTTTTCCCAGTCTGGGGTTTCATTTGAAGGAGGGTCTAGTTTATTATGGAAGGTGTCTTTACATTCCAGAGGGGCAACCTTGACTCAAGGTATTAAAGGTGTACAATGATACCCTGGTTGCTGGCCACTTTGGCTGCTCTAAGACCTAGTGTTATGGAACTTCCAGTGGCCAACACCGAGTACCAACATTAAGAGGTACAATAATTCATGTGATCTGTCCTGTCAGAGCAAGCGCACACGTGCCTAACCACTTGGTCTTCTTCAGCCTTTGCCCTCCCTGTCTCAGCCCTAGTACTTGGTATCCTTGGATTTCATCACCAAGTTACCTTGCTTCCAGGGTTTCACAGTCATCCTTGTCACTCTTGATCTCCTCACTAAGATGGTGTACTTTATTTTTGTTCATTCTTCCCAACCGCCCAGGCAACAGCCTGACTCTTTCCAAGTAATGTTTTTGAGCTCCCTGGGCTGGTGATGGGAATAGTCTCAGATCACGGTCTGCAGTCCATTTCCTGGTTTGGGTGCAAACTCTTAGGCCAAGAAGATAAGCAGCCCCCTTCCCATCACGCACAAAAAAATGGGTAGACAGAAATGGTGAACCAGGGCTTCAAACAATACCTCCGTTGCTTTCTCAATTATCATCAGGATGAATAGGTCACCCTCCAGCCATACACAGAGTTTCTGTACAAAAACTCAAGTCCTGCATCCACTCAACATGTCCATTCTATGCAAACTATGTTTTCACCCTCACTTCCATTCAGCTGCACCTACAGATTCCCCAGTCCCTGCCTCAAGCAAATCTAGTTGCCCATCCTCACTGGCTGCATTAAGAGCTTACTGAACACTTGGAACTTGTCAAGGAGACACAAACATCACACTGACCAAAAATGCCAAGCCCCACTCTTTCTAGAAGATAAGGTCTGTCTGTCCTTCAGTCACCTCAGAACTTTGGTGAGCTTACAGGAAGTGGAAACTTTGAACAGAAAGGAAGCTTACAGGAAGTGGAAACTTGATCAGATGACTAGAGAGGAGTATAAAAATATTGCTCAAGCATGCAGGGGTGTAATCAGGAAGGCCAAAATACAACTGCAGTTGCAACTAGCAAGGGATCTGAAGGGTAACAAGAAGGGGCTCTATAGGTATGTTATCAACAATTAAAAGGTCAGGGAAATTGTGGGAGCCTTAATGAATGGGGGAGACAACCTAGTGACAGATGATGTAGAAAAAGCTGAAGTACTCAATGCTTTTTTTGCCTCTGTCTTCACAGACAAGGTCAGCTCCCACACTGCTGTCCTGGGCAACACAATATGGGAGGAGGTAGTGATGAAAGAACATATTAAGGACTAAGTAGAAAAGCTGGACAAGTCCATGGGTCCAGCTCTAATGAATTCGAGGGTGCTGAGGGAATTGGATGATGTGATTGCAGAGCCATTGGCCGTTATCTTTGAAAACTCGTAGTGATCGAGGGAGGTCCCAGACGCTTGGAAAAAGGCAAATATAGTGCTCATCTTTCAAAAAGAAAAGGATAACCCGGGGAAGTACAGACCGATCAGTTTCACCTCAGTCCCTGAAAAAATTATGGAGCAGGTCCTCAAGGAAACCATTTTAAAGCACTTGGAGGAGAGGAAGGTGATCGTGAAAGATTCAGCATGGATTCACCAAGGAAAAGTCATGCCTGACCAACCTGATTGCCTTCTACAATGAGATAACTGTCTCTATGGATATGGGGAAAGTGGTGGGCATGATATATCTTGACTTTAGCAAAGCTTTTGATAAGGTCTCCCACAGTATGCTTGTCAGCAAGTTAAAAAAAGTATGGCTTGAATGAATGGACTCTAAGGTGGATAGAAAGCTGGCTAGATTGTTGGGCTCAACGGATAATGATCAACGGCTTGATGTCTAGTTGGCAGCCAGTGCCCCAAGGGTCAGTCCTGGTGCAAGTTTTGTTCAATATCTTTATTAATGATCTGGATGATGGGATAGATTGCACCCTCAGCAAGTTTGCGGATGACACGAAGCTGGGGGGAGAGATAGATATGCTGGAGGGTAGGGCTAGGTTTCAGAGTGACCTAGAAAAATTGGAGGAATGGACCAAAAGAAATCTGATGAGGTTCAACAAGGACAAGTGCAGAGTCCTGCACTTAGGATGGAAGAATCCCATGCACTGTCACAGGCTGGGGACTGACTGGCTAAGCAGCAGTGTTGCAGAAAAGGACCTGGGGATTACAGTGGATGAGAAGCTGGATATGAGACAGCAGTGTGTCCTTGTTGCCAGGAAGGATAACAGCATATTGGGCTGCATTAGTAGGAGCACTGCCAGCAGATAGAGGGAAGTGATTATTCCCCTCTATTTGGCACTGCTGAGGCCACATCTGGAGTATTACATCCAGTTTTGGGTCCCCCACTACAGAAAAGGATATGGACAAATTGGAAAGAGTCTAGTGGAGGGCAACAAAAAATGATCAGAGGGCTGGGGCACATGACTTATGAGGAGAGGCTGAGGGAACTGGGCTTGTTTAGTCTGCAGAAGAGAAGAGTGAGGGGGGATTTGATAGCAGCTTTCAACTATCTGAAGGGCGGTTCCAAAGAGGATGGAGCTCGGCTGTTCTCAGTGGTGGCAGATGACAGAACAAGGAGCAATGCTGATAAAGCACTGGAATGGGTTACCTTGGGATATGGTGGAATCTCCATCCTTAGAAGTTTTTAAGGCTTGGCTTGACAAAGTCCTGGCTGGGATGATTTAGTTGGGGTTAGTCCTGCTTTGAGCAGGAGGTGGGACTAGATGACCTCCTGAGGTCACTTTCAACCCTAATCTTCTATGATTCTATGATCTCCCCAGTAGTGAAGACAAGCCCTGACAGATAAGCAGAAGTTGATTTTTGGCTACATTTTGCTTTCTGCAGGAGAGAGTGGACCTAAGAACTGTATCCTTAAGGTAATGGGTGAATGGAAAGAGACCTAGTGGGAAGAAGCCCAGGGAAAACAGTAGCAGTTAACTGGAGTTAAACAGAACAGTGTGTGACTGCTGTTCATAGGGTCCCTGGGTTGGGACATAGAGTAGCGGGTGGACCTGGGTTCTCCAACAAGTCACTGAGGAAGCAGCCTAAGCCCTGAGAAAGGGATAACACTTTCTTAGAAGCCTGAGAAAAGCTCTGGAATATAAAGGTTCTCCGGGATGGGGATGAAGACCCTGGTAAGGGCAGGGAGACTATCTATTGAACTCTTGGTAACCTACCCCCATATCACCACTCCAGTCATGGAACTGAACGTGAGAGATGACCTGGCTGGAGAGCTGGGGGAGCGAGAGCTGGTGAAGACACGTATCCAGGGAGAAAGCCCTGGGGGCAGTGCTCTATAACAAGTCAGTGAAGGACTTAAAATTAGCCCAGAAGGGGCTGAGAACTAAGCCCAGAGACAGGGCTGAAGACACTAATTATGGCACAGCAATAGTTCCTATTGGACCTTTGCTACTCCAGAAAGGGTTGCTTCATGCATATTGACTGTGTGTGACTTGGCTGTAGGGCTGAGTTGCTGAAGATTTGCCTAGCAAGGTTGGCAGTCGATAGAGTACTGGGAATGGAGAAAAAGAGTACTACAAGATCACACTCAGCCAACAGGAGGTATTCACAAGGTTCCCCTGTCACAGTCATCTCTTTTTAAGCTGAACAATCCCAGTCTTTTTATTCGTTCCTCATATGGAAGCTGTTCCATACCCCTAATCATTTGGTTGCCCTTCTGTACCTTTTCCAATTTTAATATAATTTTGAGATGGAGTTACCAGAACTGCATGCAGTATTCAAGGAGTGGTCACACCATGGATTTATATTGAGGCAATACAATTTTTCTGTTTTATTATCAATCCCTTTCCTAATAGCTCCTAACAGTGTTAGATTTTTTGACTGCTGCTGCATCTTGAACAGATGTTTTCAGAGCACTATTTACAAGGACACCAAGATCTTTCTTGAGTGGTAACAGCTAATTTAGACCCCATCATATTGTATATATAGGTGGGATTATATTTTCCAAAGTACATTACTTTGCATTTATCAACACTGAATTTCATCTGCCATTTTGTTGCCCAGTTGCCCAGTTTTGTTTGATCCTTCTGTAACTCTTCACAGTCAGCTTTAGACTTAACTATCTTGACAAATTTTGTAATCTGCAAATTTCGTCACCTCTCTGGTTACCCCCTTTCCTGTATCATTTATGAATATGTTGAACAGTCATGGTATAAATCCTTGGGTGACCCAGCTATTTACCTCTCTCCACTGTGAAAACTGTCCTTAAGTAATATAGTGCAAATAAAAAAAATCTCCCAGAGCAACATAACATAATACTGAAAATAGGAGTCACTACCTGTATTAGCATAAATCTAATTAAAACAAGTACCCCTCTAGCTTTCTGCCATTGAAAATATAAGTGAAACTGAAGGGTAAGGAAAACAAACCCTTTTCCCTTTAGCTAATTACACTCTAGAATACAAGAGAGGTGCAAAATTATCCCATTGAAAGTAGAGTGTTCAAGGGCTGATGAGTAATACTTATTAATGGGCAAACCAGTAGGTTCATTGCACTGGTCTGATCAATTTAGTTAAGCATCCAAAAGTAGGATGCTTATCCAAAGGCTGTACAAACTTTTAAAAAACTTTCCTCTCTGAAAGTTGAGTGATTCTTCAGTAGGACTGTATTCCTCCTTCTCTTTTCATGGCACATCTTCAAGCCCCAGGTCAACCCTTCAACCCTCTCCTCCACAGCATCTTCACTTTACCTTTGGACAGACCAGCAGCTCAGAAAATCTTTCTGGAGTACAAATTGTTATGGAATTAATATTTCCACATATGCAAATCCAATTAAATATTGGGTATGCAGAATGAAAGTGAAACTCTGACAGTGGAATGAATGAAAGTGTTCAGTGTGACAGCTTATGGACAATGGTAGCATTGTTTAGAGTGCTAATGTTCTACAGGAATGCTGGCACTTCACAGGACACATCTGGTATTTGAGACAACTCTGGACAAAATGTACTATACTGGACCAGATTTTTTTCTCACCAGTAAAGTAGTTCAAGACACAATTAGAGCTACCTTGATCACTCTTGCCTACACCACAGCTTTCTAACCTTGACTTAAGAACTCTAGTTCAGGGAAAGCAATGTAAACTACAAAAATCCAATTCCTCCAAATCCATTCCTGTGGCTAATGGAGTTGTGTCAGGGACAAAACTGATCACTGAGTTTTATTATTCATTACTTGTACAGCATCCTGGGTGTACCTGCTGTTTTAGCAATAAATATAATTGGTAAATCTCTGCACAGAGAAGTGTACAATTTCAATAAAGTATAACCCAGCAAGAGATCTGAGTAGACCTTTGGATATGGAAGGATGAGGGTTATAACACAAAGTTATTCGGTATTCTTACTAGGAATAAACATGATTAGTTTCTTTAAAAAAAAATAATTTTAGGATCAGATTCTGATTCCTCCTACTTTCACTTTTTAGTACATCACTCTGTGAGTAACCTCAGTAAAACCTCTTGGATAACTTTCAGGCTATGGTATTTCTCAATATGAGCCAGGGTATTGGAGGCTGGTCCCTAATAATTTATGGCTAGAGTGGAGGAAAGTGCTGATTTCTTAAGAAAGATTGGAGGAAAGTGCTGATTCAAATTGGTGCTTAAGCGTGTGGTTAGTTTTAAGCATATGAGTAATCCCACTGCAGTGACTTCATTGAAACCATTCACTTGCATAGTTAGGAATGAGTTAATGTATCTTGCTGAATTGGGGGCCAAGCAGACAAGCTGCTTTTAAATATACATTTCTATAGACAGCATATTTTACAGGGCTGTCTTCTTTTCTGATCTCTTAAACATATGTGCAACATCTTGGATCAGATACAATACACAATGCATATGAAAAATTACCCATTAAAAGGTTTGGCTCATAGAGGTTAAGTCTGCTTTGAAGTTTATTTGTGTAACAAATTTCTCACATCAAACACCACTGTTTAAATTTTGTTTGCTTATTAATTATCCTTTCTTTCAAATAGAGATCCAGAATATTTTGGTTTGGGTGACATTTTGCCACATGACATGCTGGAACTAAGAATAATGCTGTTAGTGGCGTTTTAGTGGATTTGCTGATACATTAGAAAAATACTTGTATTCTTGAGGCATAACAAGAAATCAAGCAGAGCTGGTAAAGTTAACGGGAAAGATACATTATTATTTCTAAATTATTGGAATAGCTACTAGAATCTCCTCATGTTACATCTTTTCACATGAGATAACCGCGATCTGTATGGATAGACACTTAGTACAAAAAACTCAGTGCTTTTAGTTGATGACATTGTGATGGGTTAGATCACAGAAACCCCCCTTGGGAGCTGGCAACTGATGTGTCAAAACTACCTCTGCTCCTGTTTTCCCTGCCAGCTTAGGACTCCAGCACCCTGTCTTGCTGAGCCAAACACTCCCGTCTGCTCCAGCAATGACCCAGGGTCTGAATTACTTGCCCCAAAGCTGCAGGTTTACTTGAAAACAGCTCACAGAAGTGTGCTTGTCTTTCGCACTCAGATGCCCAACTCCCAACAGGGTCTAAACCCAAATAAATCCATTTTACCTTGTATAAAGCTTATGCAGCATAAACTCATAAATTGTTCACCCTTTATAACACTGATAGATATGCATGGCAGTTTGCTCCCCCAGGTAGTAATACATACTCTGAGTTAATTAATAAGTAAAAAGTAATTTTATTAAATACAGAAAGTAGGATCTAAGTGGTTCCAAGTAGTAAAAGACAGAACAAAGTTACCAAGCAAAATAAAAAAAAATGCACAAATCTATGTCTAATCAAACTGAATACAGATAATCTTGCCCTCAGCGATGCTTCAGCAAGATTTTTTCCCCAGACTGGACACCTTCCAGGCCTGGGCACAATTCTTTCCCCCGGTACAGATCTTGTTCCAGCTCAGGTGGCAGCTACGTGATTCTTCATGATGGTTCTCCTCTTTGTTCTCTTCCACCCCTTTATATATCTTTTGCATAAGGCAGGAATCCTTTGTCTCTCTCTGGGTCTTCAACCCCCGCCACCATTGGAAAATCACCAGGTTAAAGATGGATCCAGTTCACGTGACATGATCTCATGTCACTGCAAGACCCCAAGCCTTCATTCCTCCCAGCCTGACTCACAGGAAGGCTTGCTTGCAAACAGAGCCCCAGTCAGTTGTCCTGGTTGATGGGAGCCATTAAGATTCCAAACCACCATTAATGTCCCACATTTTGTATAATTATAATAGGCCCTCAGAGTTATATTTCATATTTCTAATCCCAGAAACAAGAGTGGTACATTTATACAGATATGATGATCACACTCAGTAGATTATAAGCTTTGTAATGATACCTTACAAGAGACTTTTTGCATGAAGTGTATTCCAGTTACATGATATTCACTCATTACCATATTTTTATAAAATCCATATAGACTGCACAACATCACAGACATGCTGGTGAACTTACTTACATGCTGATGTGATATAAGGTATGACATAAGTAACCTTTAGTAACTAAAGTTCAGTGTCAGAACTGAAGGCAAACTCTAAATACAAATATTGTGGAGTTCTCATGATCTGATTTTCTTCTGAACTGAAGAATCTGGGCATCTTCTGTGATGACATTTTTGGACCCTTTTATCAAGTGGTATTTTCTAGGATAATAGTTTCAGAAAAAGGACAGAGTGGATACAATTTTTGTTACTTATTTAACATTTGACTCAGTGCTTTCTAGGACATGAATGTAAGATCCTACCCCAAGGAGGGAGTGATTGACATCAAGTCTATGGTAACTGCCTGTTAGAGGAAATGGTTTTGGACATGAAATACAGTACTCGGTGCATCTGTGGTTGAACTGACTATTTTCTGGGATATTTGCAAACATGACTGGTTCAGTACTAGAGCAGGAAAATTACTGATAGCAAACCATTTATTAGTTGACTTTAACTCTGCCCAAGAGAGTTCACAATCTAGTATTAAGAGTTCACGTAAAAGGTGAACAGATGGGTGAGTTTCCAGGCACTCCTATTTCTTCTAAAAATGTAGGTTTACATTTTTTAGCAAAGTAGCTTTTATGTAGTTCCAACAGACTAAAATAAGAGAAGAATAAAATAAAAAGGCAAGAATTCATTATTGTCAGATCAAATATGTCTGGTTGAAATATCAAATACTGAACCCTGAGCTATAAAAATGGGGCATTAATAAAATTAAAAATGTGATCAAAATTAAAAATACTCAACGTATTGAATATTTGACAAAGCAGATAGGGCTGTTCTATGTTGCAAAACTTCACCAGCTGGATTTGGATTGCAAAACGAAGCTGGTTTAGATCTGGGCTCAACTCTTGTGTGGGAGGAGGAAGATAAACTGTTCTGGTTTTGGTCCATCTTTTTTGGGGGCACAGGCATGTTTGCAGATGTTGGTTGTGAAGCAACATTTAATTTCAGTGATCCTTTCTGTGTCAAACACTAAGTTCAGAAAGACTCTTGATCATCTGGATTATTACCAATGGAAATGGCACTGTTTTAGCATGCTGTAGTAGTGTGCATATAATTTATGCTGCTGTTCTACTTTTCTCTTGCTCAAGGGACATTTTTAATATGTATTTTTAAAAAATCTTAAACACAGTAGGTTACTAAAGTTATTTTTGTAACTTTAATATTTGGGTTCATTTAAATGAGAGGAAAATAACACCATCCTACAGAAATTCTATATTTAAGCAAGATAACTGTGATACTAAAGAGCTAAAACCAGTGTGCTAGAAAAATACTGTGTAATGCATGCTGCTAACTATATGCATTTATAATTAAACTGTCTGAGGATTTTTGCCTGTTCAAGATCTGAAATGTGGTTGGAGTTTTAAAAACAAAAAAGCTTCAAAATTCAATCTTACATGAACCAGGAATAGTGCAATACAGTAGTGTCACCAGCTGTCAGTGCCACTTACAGGTGCTCAGCATGGAGTCCATTGACTTATGTTCCCTCTAATACCGCATTGCTCACACCAGGCCTCTGTTTGAAATCTGTTAAGTGTGTGGTGGGTCCTCTGTATGATTAATTTCAGCTATGAAGTTATGATTTTGTTACATGAAACCATTTGTTTCCAGTACTTCTATTTGCTATCACTTGAATCTCTACCCTTTCTTGAATAAATATATACTTGCTTTCTCTATAAACAAATCTAAGTGCTGCGTTAAGCAGAGCTGTGTTCTAAGTAACTAGCAAACTGTGGTATACTGTTCCTCTGGGACCAGAGGATCTGGTAATTCTGTGAACATCCAGTGGATGAAGAGCTGGATACTGCAGGGGGATGCTCAGAGGACTCGTGGATTGGAGCGCAGGGATTCAAGTGATAGCAAGTAGAAGTATTGGAAACAAATGGTTATATATAACATAAAATCATAAGGTATATTCTAGAGCAATCGCTCTCAAACTTTTTTTTGCATAGACCACTTGAAAAATGCTGAGGGGCTCGGCGGACCACTTAATGATTTTTCCAAATGTGGTTTGTACCATTAGCTAAGTATTGTAAAGCACATTGGATAAAAAAGCTGTATTAAATAAACTTTAATAATAATTCACATTTTTGTTCTACAAATAAAAGCATACAACTCATATTTTAATATCAGTAGCCTTACTTTTCTAATGCGATGGATGTGTCCTCTCTCCCCTGCCACAGCAGCCCCCCGAGCTGGGGCAGGAAAGGAAGGGGGTCGCTCCCCCGTCACAGCAGCACTGAGCTGAGGCTTGGGAAGGCGGGCTGTCTCTTCCCGGCAGCCACAGTCCTGGAGATGGAGAGAGTCGCCTCTTTCTCTGGCCTCTGCAGTCCTGCAACACTCAAATTCCCCCCACCCCCTCTTCTCACTCCCCTGCTCCTTCCCACCTATCTCCTATTCCCCCCAATGCCACTACCTCACCTTACATGTGCATCTTTTCCAGGGTCCAGGCACCTAATTAGTGGAGCCACACCTGTGTGGCTCCACTAATTAGGTGAGTGGCCCTTCATTCTCTTGTGTGCAGCTGGCCAGACGCGCACCGTAGAGGAACTATCCGTGGACCACCTGAATGGAGCTAACTGACCACTGGTGGTCCATGGACCACACTATGAGAACCTCTGTTCTAGAGTTTAGGCTTTTTTAACTAAGGATTTTTTTCAGTCTTTTAGAGCAACACTCACCTGAATTTCTTCCAGTGTTTTACAGTCAGGTTTGGCTGTGAACTTCCATTCATGTGAAAAGTCACACTGTCAGCTTGCCTCCTTGGTGAAAAGATGCAGGTCTCCATACATATCAGAAAAATTCATTATCCTTAGTCATAAGCAGGATGCGCTCCTCCCCCCTCCCGCTGCTTGCCCTTATTCATAAGTAGGACACCCACCATGCACTCTTTTTTTGTGGATTTTGCAACATCATAATCAGCATCAGGGTCAGTATGTGAAAAGCATACAGTGGGGGACACAATGATCAGACAGGGACATGAGTGTCTCTTAGGCCACGTCTACACTACGCAATAATATCGAATTAGCTAAAATCGGTTTTATAAAACTGATATTATAAATTCAATTTCACGCGGCCACACTAGGCACAGTAATTCGGCTTTGTGCGTCCATGGTCCAAGGCTAGAGTCAATTTCTGAAGCTTTGCATTGTGGGTAGCTATTCCGTAGCTATCCCTTAGTTCCAGCAGTCTCCCCCGCCCCTTGGAATTCTGGGTTGAATCATTGTCGCGGGTGGTTCTGGGTAAATGTGCGTAAACTCGTCTGTCAGTCATTCCTTCCTCGGGAAAAAACAGCTGACAATCCTTTATTAGCGCCTTTTTTTGCCCTGGATTTGATGGCACGAGCATAGCACAGCCCATGGTTGACCGATCAGCGTTTTCTTTCGCGCACCGTATGTGTACTGAGAATGCCACGGACAAGAGGCGATACTCCAGCACTGACACAGAGCATATCATTTGCTTTTTGCATGATCGCAGAGATGGTTACCAGTCGTTCTGTACCATCTACTGCTGAGTAAATGGGCAAATGAGATGACGGTTTATCTCTCCCCCCTGTACTGTCCTGCTATCATGACGTGCCTGGGCTGAGATCTGCCAGGGGGCACAAAATTGGGAATGGACTCCCGAAGTCAATCCCATCCTTTATGGTTTCTAAAAAATAGAGGTCAGTCCCTGCCTAGAAAAGGGGCAAAGTGTGACTAAGATGGGACCAGTGTATCAGGCAACAGCTGCTCCGTGTCAGTATTCACAGGGGGTACCCCTGCAACACCCACCATTGCTCCTCTTCCCCCAACCTTCCTGGCTGACCGTGGCAGTGTTCCCCCCCCCATTTTGGTGTCATGAAATTATTAAAGAATGCAGAATAAAGAACAGAGACTTGTTAGTGAGATAAAATGAGGGGGAGCAGCCTCCGGCGGCTATGACAGTCCAGGCAGGACCAAATAGCGGTGCGGGGGAGAGGAGCCCGCATGCTGCTGCTATGGCAGTCCAGGCAGTACAGAATCTTTTCTTTACACAGGAAAGGGAGGGGGCTGATTGAAAGCTCAGCCCCCAGTTGCTATGAGGAAAAGTGGTTACCAGCCGTTCTGTACCATCTATGGAATAACTTGGGAGTCATTCCCATTTTTACCCAGGCGCTCCCCCGGCCAGCCTCACCTAAGGCCAGCCAGGAGCAACTCACGGGCTGATGGCGAGATGGATATCAGTCATATTGGTACCGTCTTACCACCGGGGAGGGGAAAAATAAAAAAAGATGGAGCGGATACTGCTCTTCACTGCTGCAGCATCGCTCTACCAGCAGCATTCAGTACACATAGGGTGACATTGAAAGAAGTCAAGAAATGATTTCTTTCCCTTTCTTTCACGTGTGGGGGGGGGGAAAAAGAAACTGAGGAGCTATTACCTGAACCACGCCAGACACTGTGTTGGAACCTATCAGAACATTGGGAGCTCAGCCAAGAATGCAAATACTTTTCAGCAGACTGCTGTGGACTGTGGGATAGCTGGAGTCCTCAGTACCGCCCTCCCTCCATGAGCGTCCATTTTATTCTTTGGCTTTCCGTTACACTTGTCAGTGGCAGCATGTAGCCTGGAGATTTTTTTCAAAACGCTTTGGCATTTCGTCTTCTGTAACAGAGCTCTGATAGAAACAGATTTTGTCTTCCCATAAAGCGATCAGATCCAGTATCTCCCGTACGGTCCATGCTGGAGCTCTTTTGGATTTGGGACTGCATCGCCACCCGTGCTGATCAGAGCTCCACGCTGGCAAACAGGAATGTAATTCAAAAGATTTGCGGGGCTGTTTTTCCTGTTACCTGCGCACTGCATCCCGAGTTCAGATTGCTGTCCAGAGCGGTCAGTGGTGCACTGTGGGATACCGCCCGGAGGCCAATAACGTCGATTTCCGTCCACACTAACCCTAATCCGATATGTTTATATCGATTTTAGCTCTACTCCTCTCGTCTGGGAGGAGTACAGAAATCGATATAAAGTGCTCTTTATATTGATATAAAGAGCATTGTAGTGTGGACGGGTACAGCGTTAAATTGATTTAACGCTGTTTAAATTGATTTAAACATGTAGTGTAGACCAGGCCTCAGGTTCCTTTCAGGCAGGAGGTATCTGAAACAGGTCACCTCCTACTAACTGGCTTTAAGAACATAATTTTCAGTCTAGACACCTAGCTTTTTAAGTATTATTCATACATAAACTTTGCAATGATTATGATGGCCAGTGTGCTGTAGTAGTTATTTATTGACCTCTTATGGAGAAATGGAGCTTCAGTATCTGGATTCTCCAGGAGAGGGCTGGACAGTGCATAACACATGTTTTGGGAAAAATTCAGGATTGGGAGTGTGTTATGGTCACCCTGCAGGTAATGACCAAGGCTTTTTACCTTTTTACCTTTTCCCCCTAGGTCAGGTTTCCTTAATCTTGTATAATTTTTGTTGCTTACTTCTGGACTTTCTCCAATTTGTCCACATCTTTCATTGAGTGTGGCAACCCAAACTGGATGCAACACTCCTGCTGAGGTCTTACCAATGCCAAGTATAGTGTAATAATTACCTACCATGATTTACAAATGACACTATTGTTAATATACCACAGAATTATATTAGCTTTTTGAGGACTGCATCACACCGTTAGTTCATATTCAATTTGTGCACCACTGTAATCTCCAGTTCCTTTTTTATGGTACTACTGCCTAGCTAGTTATTCCCCATCTTGTATTTGTGTTTTTCTGTCCTAAGTGTCGTTCTCTGCACTTGACTTCATTGAATTTCATCCTGTTGCTTTTCAGACAAATTCTCCAATTTGCCACCATCATTTTGAATTCTAATCCTGTCCTTCAAAGTGCTTGTAACCCTTCCCAGCTTGGTGTCACTTTGTACTTGAATAGTATTGGACATATCCCACTTCATATGTCCTGTTTGACAGTGAACCATTGGTAACTACTCTGAGCACAGTTTTTCAGCCAGTTGTACACCCACATTATAGTACTTTCATTTAGACCACATTTTTCTAGTTTGCGTATGAGAATGTCATGTGGGTTTGTAGCAAGAACCTTACTAAAATCAAGGTATGTCTACTGCTTTTCCCCCAATCCACTAGGTCAGTAGCCCTGTCAAAGAAGGAAATTAAGTTGGTCTGGCATAATTTGTTCTTGAAAAATACATGTTGGCTATTACTTATCACCTTATTATCCTCTAGGTTCTTATAAATTGATTGTTTAATAGTATGTTCCAGTGTCTTTCTAGATATCAATGTTAGGCTGACTGGTCTATAATTCCCCATGTAGTCTTTGGTCCCTTTTTTAAAGATAAGTGCTACATCTGCCCTTCTCCAGTCGTCTGGGATCTCACCTGTCCTTCATGAGTTCTTGAAGATTATATGAGATTTCTTCAGGTATTTCCTTAAGTATCCTAGGGTGGATTTCATTAGGTCCTGCCTAATCTAATTTTATCTAAATATTATTTAACCTGTTCTTTCCTTATCCAGGCCTGTGTTCCTTCCCCCTTGCTGCTGTTAATAGTGTGTTAAATATATGGTAAAAATTAACTTTTTTAGTGGAGACTGAAGCAAAATAGACATTAAACATCTCAGTCTTCTTGATGTTATCCATTATTAGCTCTTATTTCCCACTAAGTAGTGGATCTACACTTTCCTCTGAATTCCTTTTTCTCCTAATACACTTAAAGGCCCTCTCTTGCCTTTTTTTGTCTCCTAATAGGTATAACTCACCTTGTACCATAACCTTTCTGATTTCATCCATGTATCTTTGATCTGTTCTTCTGTACTCATCCTTAGCTGTTTGTCGTGTTTCTATTTTTTGTGGGATTCCTTTTTGATTTTCAGGTCATTAAAGAGCTCCTGATGCAGCCATATTGGCATCTTAGTAATTTTGATATCTTAGACTTTCTTTCATTGTGGGATAGTTTACTGTTGTGTCTTTATTTTCTCTGTGAGAAACTCCCTACTCTCCAGAATTTCTTTTTCCCTTAGATCTTTTCCCCATGGGACCTTACATACCAGTTCTCTGAGTGTGTTAAAGTCTGCTTCTCTAAAGTCCTTTGTCCTTATTTTGCTGCTCTCACTCCTTCCTTTCCTTCGAATCACGAAATAGATCATTTCATGATCGTTTTTACCCAAATTGCCTCCTACTTCCAGGTTCACAGCCAGTTTCTCCCTGTTGGTCAGTCTCTAGTTTAAAATGGATCTTGTTACTTCCTCCACTTTCTGAAACAAAATATTGTCTCCAATACATTCCAAGAACATACTGTAGATCTTCCATTTTGTGATATTATTTTTCCAACAGACGTCTGGATAGTTCAAGTCCTCCCTTACTACCAGGTCTTGTGCTTGGATATTTCTGTTCTTTGTTCTAGAAATGCCTCATTCACTTCATCTTTCTGATTTGATGATCTATAGTAGACGCTTATCAAGATATCACCCCTGGTTTTTTAAAATGTATTTTCACCCAAAGACTTTCCACTGGCCTGCCTCTTACCTCTGTCTGGATCTCAAATAAGTGTATACATTCTTGATGTATAATGCAACACCTCCTTCCTCTTTCCCCCACCTGTCCTTCTGGAACAAGCTATAGCCCTCTATACTAATATTCCAGTCATGAGTTTTATCCCACCAAGTCTCAGTGATACCAATTAAGTAGTAATTTAGCTTGTATGATAAGACTTCCAGTTCGTCATGCTTATTATCCCTATTCCTTGCATTTGTGTGTAGAATCTAAGATGTTCAGCAGATTCCCCTACCGTATTCCTTCTTGTTGCTCCTATGACCCATTTTCCATTCTTCACCCCTCTCAATCCCATACAACTTCCAGCCCTCTGTAAAGGTCACTTTTTTCTTTATATCTACCTGTGGACTTTTGTCACCTTCCGCTTTTGAACCTGTTGAAAGCCCTCCTCACTAAGTTGGTGAGTTGGTGTTGCCATGAGGAAAAAAAGAAGGTACCATATTTGAATGAACTATATGGAATAACTGCACCATCATTTTTCCATATGTAATTAAGACTTTAGTGTAGAAAGTTTATTTGGCAGATATCAGAATTACACAGGCCCCTATCCTGCAACTTGTTTCACATAGGCAGATCCTCATGCTTGTGTGGGACTCCATTGAAGTGAATGGGCTTCTGTGCAGGGATCCACCTATGCAAAATATGTTGTTGGACTGCCTGGCTCTACATAAGTTCACAAGAGAAAGACAAATAGCCCACTTTCCCACAAGACAGAGACAAATCCAAGGTTTTCACTCAAGGAACACGAGTGCATGAAACTAGGTAGATCTGGCACTGTGTGTGTAGAGAGGAAGCGGAATAGGGGTATACACTTCATCTTTCAAAGGGTAGTGCATTGTTCACCAACATCTTTCAGGTTTGATTTTTTTTAAAGCTGTTTTTAAGCAGTGAGAAACTTTGTTTAAGAAATTAAACTTGAGGAGGAATGAAAATTTTCATTGTGTCAACTTCTTTTTGCAACTTTTTTTACAGACCTTTTTAATAAACTTTTCATGCAAAAAATATTAACCATCTCTAGTTAGAAGGCATTAGAGGGCCTCTTATTGTTTTCAGTGGACTTTGGATGCAGTCCCAGAGGACCCAAAACTAAAACTTGAAATTAATCAAAGAAACCAAATCCTCAGTGTAGGGTATGTAGAGCAATTTTCTTGTTCTGTGTGTATATTTCAATTGTAGACTCGATGTGTATATTCAACAGCAGCTTCTATAACTGACACTGGATGTTACTATATGACCCACTATTATCATAGTATCTGAATGCCTTGCCAATAATCTTTGTGAGTTGGGCAAGTACTGCTATTTCCTTTTCACAGAGGAGAAGCTCAGGCACAATGAGACGAAGGCTACGTCCACACTGCAAAAAAAAAAAGCAAACCAAAACATACCACAGCAGTGAGTCTCAAAGCCTGGTATTTAGTGCTCACATTACAGCACTAAAAATAGTAGTGTTGATGTTTCTGCTTGGGCTGGAGCTTAGGCTCTGAAACCTGGCAATGGGAAGGGGTCTCCAAGATGAAGCAGGAATGTCTACACTGTTATTTTTAGCACCATAGCACAAGCCCTGCTAACCTGAGTTTGTAGATCTATTCTCTGAGACTTATTACTGAGGGGTGGTTGGGTTTTCTTTGTTTGTTTTTCAGTGTAGACATACCCTTTGTGACTTATCTAAGGGCTGTGGGGGAAAGCAAAGAATTGAAAACAGGTCTCCCAAATTCCAGGCAAGCACCCTAACCACTGGACCAGTCTTTCTTGGTGAGGTGCTGACTTGGAATCAAGGAACCGGCTTAAATGAAAAGCTGCACTTTAGGTTTATTGTTTTTAAATGTTTCCTCACAAAAAACATCCCTTAGAGAAAACTTGTTTGTTTGTGTACAATTTTCCCATAATTGGAATAAATCACTTCTAAATAAAATATGAAAGCCCTCATAATTGTATGAATGTTTGATTGCATTTTGGCATATTTTATTAAACATAAAGTAGAATTTGACTGAAAATAAGTGATTTTATTAGGCAGATAGTTTTATCTACAACATCAAATTTCTCTACTAACTCCAATAGGCTTTAGATCAAGCTTCAACTACCTATAACCATTTTAAAAAGTGCCGTTTCATGTGTGCGTAGCACTTTAAAATGTGCTTTTAACTAATGGTGTCAAGTCAGAAACCCAGAGAGTTGTAAACTACACTGGAAGAATAGTGATCCCTTATAGTAGCTCAGCCGGATAAGATATCTAAGTCTGCTACAGCTATAGGATTGCTGAAGGCGGGAGTTCTTTCGCTCAAGTTCAAGAGCCACGTGCTCTTGGTAAAAGCAGTCTTAGATTCAATCCTGCATCAGCCCCACTGGAATCAGATTACACAATAATTTCTTGGAGTGCCATTATTTTGAGGCTGCACTTCTGAAAGCCATGATTGTACATTATCTAAGTATTGGGGGAGCGATGGAAATGCTGAAGTCCAGTATTTTGATTCTGGCCTAGTTTAAATTAAAATTTAATGATGGCTTTGACACTTTATCATCTAAACTTTTCTCATTTAATTATACTGTACTGAAAAAAGAAATAACTTACTTGAGCATATCTTTATAAATGAAGCCATTAAAAGCCTTGAATCTTCTCTGCTGCTTTTATGTCTCAGTTCTCTTCTCTCATAATAATCCTATATTAGCCTGTGTATCCCATATTCAATTATTAAAGTAGTGTGCATTCACTGGAGGACATTTCTTATTAAATGCATTTCTGATCTGCTTGATGAGGTTAGCTTTGTTTTAAGCATGTGATGCTTTTTCTAATAGATGCAGTCTCCCTTTAACTTTGTGTCCATTCAAAGCAAACACCATTATTGTATCAATAAAAGCTGGATTGGCCCCTGGAATAAGGCATCCCTTATATTCCTGCTGCCCGTTTGGTCCGTGGGGGAAGTAATTGATGCCAGCCCTTTTCCTGATGCAGTTTGCTTACTTTCACTTCTTTATCCTTAGTGGCTCAACTATGTGAGCATTGAGAGGGCAGAAGAAGATTCTACCCACCCACAAGGGAAAGGAAGTGAAGTCACCCACTACTGTCTCCCCACTACAGTAACTGTGCAACCTTATTCTGCCGCACAGGCATCTCCTTACACCTTTCTTCCATGCATAGGAGCATAGTCACAGTCCTCAACTGTTTCTGAAAGAGCAGCCAAGAGGATGAGTTTCTCGTTTGCCCTGTTTTACCTGCTGACAGAACACTACTTTTCTTCCACTAAAACTGTGGAGCCCTTAACTCAATTGTATTAAATGAGATAACAAGCTTTGCTGATATATTATCAAATTGCTAACAGTATTTTAGCAAAAAGGTAGTAGCAATTTAAGACACAGTCTACCAGAATGGAGGGTGTTAGGCACTTTGTAGGAGGCTTCCCTTGGAAGATCAAGCCATTTGAATTAGAGAACCATCCTCCCCTACTCTTATCCCCTTGACACCCAGGATCTTGACACAAGGAAGAAAGGAAAGCAGCAGAATATGGACCCTGGACTTCAGAAAAGCAGACTTTGACTCCCTCAGGGAGCTGATGGGCAGGATCCCCTGGGAGAATAACATGAGGGGGAAAGAAGTCCTGGAAAGCTGGCTGTATTTTAAATAATCTTTATTGAGGTTGCAGTAAATAAACATCCTAATGTGTAGGAAGAATAGTAAATACAGCAGAAAACCAGCTTGGCTTAACGGTGAAACTCTTGCTGATCTTAAATGCAAAAAAGCAGCTTACAAGAGGTGGAAGACTGGACAAATGACCAGGGAAGAGTATAAAAATATTGCTCAGGCATGCAGGAGTGAAATCAGGAAGGCCAAATCACACTTGGAGTTGCAGCTAGCAAGAGATGGTAAGAATAACAAGAAGGGTTTCTTCAGGTATGTTAGCAACAAGAAGAAAGTCAAGAAAAATTGGGAGACCTTTAATGAATGAGGAAGGCAACCTAGTGACAGCAGGACAATGGAAAAACTAATGTATCAATGCATTTTTTTGCCTCGTCTCAAGAACAAGGTCAGGTCCCAGACTGCTGCACTGGGCACAGTATCGGGGAGGAGGTGACCAGCCTCTGTGGAGAAAGAAGTGTTCGGGACTATTAGAAAAATGGACGAGCGACAAGTCCCGGGGCTGGTGCGTACCGAGGGTGCTAAAGGAGTTGGCTCTGTGTGATTGCAGAGCCTTGGCCAATTATCTTTGAAAACTCATGGTCGTCAGGGTGTCCTGGTGACTGGAAAGGCTAATGTAGTGCCATCTTTAAAAAAGGGAAGGAGGAGGATCGGGGAAACTTACAGCAGTCACGCCTCACCTCAGTCACGGACAAAATCATGGAGCAGATCCCAAGGAATCATTCTGAAGCACCTAGAGGAGACGAAGTGATCAGGAAGCATCAGCAGGGTCATCACCAGGGAAAATCATCGCTGACTCAACCTATTGCTTTCTATATATGAGATAACATGGCTCGTGGATGAGGAAAGCAGTGGGATGTGATTATTCCTTTGACTTTAAGCAAACTTTGATACGGTCTCCCCACAGTCATTCTTGCAGAAGTCTAAAGAAGTATGGGGTGATGAATGGACTATAAGTGGCTAGAAGCTGGCCTAATCTTTCACGGCTCATGGATAGGATCAGTGGCTCCATTTCTAGTTGCAGCCGTTTCAAGCGGAGTGCTCCAAAGGTTGGTTTTGGGGCAGGTTGTTATATCTTCATTAATGATCTGGGGATGGCATGTACTGCATCGTCAGCAAATTTGCAGGTGATTCAACGGGAGGAGTGTAGAAATATGCTGAGGTGGAGTAGACAATAAGAGGACCAAGAAAATTAGAGGATTTGGGCAAATAAATCTGATGAGTTCATTATCAAGGACAAGTGAGAGTCCTGTACTTAGGACAGAGAATCCCATTCACCGTTCAGACTAGGGACGAATGGCTAGGCAGCTGTTCTGCAGAAAAGGACCTACGGGTTACACTAGATGAGAAGCTGGATATGAATCAACGGTGTGCCCTTGTTGCCCAGAAGGCTAACAGCATTTTGGGCTATATAAGTGGGGCATTGCCAGCAGATCCAGGGATGTGATCATTCCCCTCTATTCAACTTTGGTGAGGCCTCATCTGGAGCACTGTGTCCAGTTTTGTTCCCCACACCAGAAGAAGGATATAGAACAATTGGAAAGAGTCCAGTGGAGGGCAGCAAAAATGATTAGGGGGCTGGAGCATATGACTTATGAGAATAGACTGAGGGAACTGGGATTGTTTAGTCTGCGGAAGAGAAGAATGAGGCGGGATTTGATAGCTGCTTTCAACTACCTGAAAGGGGGTTCCAAAGAGGATGGATCTAGACTGTTCTCAGTGGTAGCGGGTGACAGAACAAGGTATAATGGTCTCAAGTTGCAGTGGGGGAGGTTTAGGTTGAATATTAGGAAAAATGTTTTCACTAGGAGGGTGGTGAAGCACTGGAATGAGTTACCTAGGGAGCTGGTGGAATCTCCTTCCTTAGAGGTTTTTAAGGTCAGGTTTGACAAAGCCCTGGCTGGGATGATTTAGTTGGGGATTGTTCCTGCTTTGACCAGAGTGTTGGACTAGATGACCTCCTGAGGTCCCTTCCAACCCTGATATTCTGTGATTCTATAATTCTATGATTTGTAAAGCTGCTGCACACCTCGGGAATGAAGATTTACAGCAGCCTGTCCTTTAGATCATAGAAGGTCTGCTGGAGCTTCAGAAATCTCAGCAGTCCTCTTCTCCAGCTCACATAGACTTTTAAGTTGGCCACCAGTCTTTGTGCTGAAGTCGCCAGTGCCTACAGTTTTCTCTAAAGCAAATATCGAGTTTAGTCCTCTGAGTCACTTAGTGTATCCCATGAAGTGAGAAGCCTCAAATTTCCATGAGTCGGAGCTGAGGACTTGGCACTTCTCAGGATGTTAAGCACTTTTCAGGCCTTTTAAGTGCCAACAGGCTTCAGCCAGGGGTGGCTCTAGGAATTTTGCCACTCCAAGCACGGCAGGCAGACTGCCTTCCACAGCGTGCCTGCGGGAGGTCTGCCAAGCCGCGGGACCAGTGGACCCTCTGCAGGCAAACCACGAGGGCAGCCTGCCTGATGCCCTCGTGGTGCCAGCAGAGCGCCCCTTGTGGCTTGCTGTCCCAGGCATGCGCTTGGAGTGCTGGGGCCTGGAGCCGCACCTGGCTTCAGCAGTGTGAATGTGAATATGAACTTCTGTGCATGAAAGTCTTCATACAATAATGTGAAGACTTCATTACATGAGGACTGCTGGCTGACTTCAGAAGGAAGAATTGGAGTAGGGGAACATTAGAATTCCTAAAATTCCCTGACTCTAGAGTTCTTCTTCTCACGCTTTCTTCCTCTCAGAGCTCGCCATGGCTGAGCCAGACACCCATAAATAAACTAGCTGGCTACCCGGATAACTGAGGTGCTGGTCCTCAAGGCTTTTGAAGTTTACAAAGCCAGCATCCCCAATTATTGCAAATGTCTCCCACAGACCTTTGGATTGAGGCTGTATACACCACAGTCTGTAAAAGTCCTTCTGTTTTACATGCTTGCTGAAAATTTTTCACTAAAGCAGGGAAGAATTCCAATACTTAGCTCAATATTTTGGAAAGTTAATGGAAGTTCCTGAAATGGATGCTAAAAACTGCTAATATAAGGAAGACATTTCATTGACTGAGTTAAAAGAGCAAGTCTGCCTTTGAAAAATAGTTAGATTTCAGCAACAATGGAAAAAACATTCGGTAGGTAAGATTTGTTTCTTATAAATCTAAGCTCTTGAAGGATAGCAAGAGTATTGCATATCAGAGAAATATTTTTTTAAAAATACTTCGGATTTTGAGATCCTCTTGATTAATACAATAAAAAACTATAGAACTGGGAATTAAAAATTCATTACTATCTATAAACATAAATATCCAAATTCCCTCTTCATCTCATCAAAAATTGGTTAATCTACAACATGGTTTAAACAGTCAGATTGATCGGATGATGGATAGAAAACCTTTATTGCAGATGGTCCTTCATAGAATATTATTAGGCTAGCACTGAGAAAATACAGTTCAGGAATTTAATTAATGTGCCTATTATTAAGATATAACTATAAAAATCTTGTCATCTGTTTGGTAGATATTTAGCTTATATCCAATGCTAATTATTTTCAACTGATGTGACAACTAAATCTTTCACATTTTCAAGGTCAAATCAAATAAGAATAAAGTGCTTTCCTTTTTATTTTCATCCTAAAGAACACTGAAAAGGCCCTTATCTCCTGTTTTTCACCAGGTGACTTCTATCAAGAAATATAAAAAAAATAGTGTCTTAATAAGATGACAGCATTATTGATTGTGCTATATGTGGAAATGGGATTTGCATATGCAGATTGTCTTCTTGTTATTAACAATGCAGTGAAAAACACTGTCAGTTACAGATTCATGATTATACCCCGGGATTAATTTATATTTTCCTTTCATCAGAGGAATGTTTTATAGATAGAGCTGAGTCAAATGCTATAAATATAGTTGTAAAGGTTTTGTAATTAAGAACCACCTTACTTAACCTCCCCCTTTTCCTGATTCTATTCTGGAGCAAACCACAAGTACACTAAAGTCAATGGAGTTACACAGGTCAAATACTGGATAATTCTGAATAGAATCAGGCATTTAATATTGTGTAAGTGCTACCGTCTTGGTCAAGGACCTCTAGAGCTAAATAAGTCTTGGCAGCTTAAGCTAAAGTTATGTCTGGGTGCTGTAACAATCTTGCATTCTCCATGTATCAGGCACCTGTAACATACTTATGAAAGACATTGCTTGGTGTGGGTTTTATTGCATGCTTTTCATACACCTCACTTCCATGGACTCTTGATTTGGCAATCACAGAGCAGTACAGCGTACTTCCAGAAGCTACGTGTGTATCTCATACAGTATATCTGCAAAATAGCATGTGTTTATGTCATTTAAGACTGTAGGCTAGATTTCTAGATGGTGTAAAGTAGCATAGTGTATGAGTTGTCTCTTCATAAAAAAATAGCCATTAAAAGGAACTTCACTTGTCTCCATGCTTGCAGCAGGAAGGAACTTTATCTAGAAGTAACCCTCAGGAAAATGCATTTCAAAAGGTGATTAGACTATAAAAGTGAACACACACACACGTCACTAAGAAGACAAAGGAACCAGCCCTTTGACATTATGGGGGATCTGAGAATTTGGTCAGCCATGTTGCTGGGAACCTGTGGTAATGATTTTACCTTGAACCAAGTCTAGCTTGTAAAGTTTTAGCTACTAGAATGTGTTTTATCTTTCTTGTTTAACCATTTCTGACTTTAATACTTTATACTTGTACTCACTTAAAATCTATGTCTGTGTAGTTAACTTGCTTTGTTTTTTTAAGATAAACTAATCTAGTGCTGTCTTTAAACTGAACAGTTTGGAACTCCATTTAAAATAGCAGACTGTTGAATACTGACCCTTTACAAAGGCAATAGACTTCTAATATCTCAACTACCTGGGAGAGGACTAGCTAGTACAGAACACAAGTTATGGGGAAAATTTAGAACAGGGAGTATGTTGAGGTCACTCTGCAAGTAGTAACCAATGTTGCTGGAAGCCACAGTGTGGCGGATGTGTTGCTGGTGTTGGGGCTATCAAGCACACACACACACACACACTCTCTCTCTCTCGCTCAAGGTGTGACCTGCATGCTGATAGGTTGTTTGTGAGTGACCCAGGCTGGGAGCTTCAACAGCAAAGCATTGTGAGGCTTGCAGGGCAGGCAATGACATAACCTTTCACTGGTCTGGATGTCACCCTGGAATGTAAGCTGCTCCCAGATGCAGTGTAGACATACCATAAGATTTTGAAGGTCTCCTACTGTCTTTAGATAATTTTCCAACTGTACATGGAAATGTCATAATATCTATGGCTAGACATCACCAAAACATTCTTTCTTATTCTACTTCAAAAGTTTGCAGAAAGGTAAAAACCTGTAGTAGCAGCTATGAAGCTGGGAAAGGCACTTCGGCCCCAATCCTCAATAGTATTTAGGGCCTAATTCCCATTCACTTCCCATATGAGTTAGGCACCTAAATACCTTTGAGGCTCTGCGTCTTTGTGTCTTTCCTAGCTGCAGAGTTTCTAAGATTCATCAAAACAAGGAACCTTGCTGCACACTTGACAAAGTATTGATACTCACTCAGTACAACGATCAAGCTTGGAAGTGTCATGGCTCACATCTCTTTCATCCTGCCTCATTCTACACAGATTGTTATACCAACAAAAACTAGCAGGATCTTATTAAAGGGGACAAGACATTTGTCACATTTATTGTAAATACCATAATAAAATAAAAGATAACAGCAAACAATGTTGTTTGGTTACTTATTCCTATGATTATATATATATATATATCCATCCACACAATCATTCATACAAGTTCTGTGTAGATATTATAGTTACCAGCCTAAAGTTGCTTGTGACAGAATACTGGCCAGGTACTCTGTACACAAGAGTGGAGCCGAGTCCGGGTCAGGTGCACCTGATGCTCCTGGAGGCTGGCAGCAGAACCATAGACTCAAAGTCCTCAGTCTTCAGAGTCCAGCTTTATAGGGATTTTTCCCTATGTTAGTTCATGGGAGTTGCTTCATTCTGCTGTTGTTAAATTAATCAGCAGGTGGCTGGCTCCGTGTTGGCAGCAGAATGTTACCCAAAGTCTCTTATCTCACCCTTCTTTTTTACAGGCTTTTAGTTTGGATTCAAAGTCTATAGGTCTTGCTGTGTCACGCTGCCTTTGGGTTTGGATTGATCACCCGTCAATTGCAGGCGTGACTTTCAGCCTTGAACCTGGCTTTGATCTTCCTTCTGTTGTTCTTTTGTCCTTTTCTTTTTAGGGTGGATGCTTTTTACTTTGTTTCACTGTTGTCTAGGTCTTCAGCCGTTGGTAGTTGAACTTCACCTCATCAGGACAGGCTGGGGCTGGAGGTTGATTTTATCATCCATACATGCCTCATTCACACATCTAAACTAACTAATAAGATTACAGCAGGGTTTGCAAAAATGAAGGTTGGAGGAAGCTTTTACAAAACGGAGTGAGCGTTTTAAAATGGGGTTTGAATTACAATATGGCAAACAGTGAACAGAAGTTACAATGCAGGCAAGTGTAGTGAATGGTGAACAGAAGTTACATTAATAAAGTGAATAATTAAAAACAATTTCATTTATCAGTTCTACAAGATGGCCAGTTTGTGCAACTCACACTGGGAAGCCTTTATCACACAAGTATTTCTATTCAGTGGGACTTCTGGCAAGAGTAAGGGCTCGTCGATATAAGTAATAGAGTTGGTCAAAAATGTTCATTTTCCAAGGAAACATTTCAAAGACAAAAAAAATTGCTTAATTTAAGTTTTTTCACACAAATGTGTATAGGGAAAAACTGGATATATATTTTCAGTTAAGACAGCTGAAAACATTTTTTTTTCAATTGTCAAAACCAAAAATATTTTGTAAAACTTTTCTTTTAATCAAAACAATTGTTTTTAAATTAGAGATCTCTGAGAAGCACTAATGAGTGAGCACTGAAACAAGCTAGCCCTCTTAGGAGCACTGAACATGATCCTTTCCTTTGAAAACAGTTTCCAGCCAATGGGAGCTCTGGAGTCGGTCCTGAGGGCAGGGGCAGCATGCGGAGATCCCCTAAGCCCCTGGCCCTCCCTCCCCAGAGGCCGCAGGGATGTGCCTGCTGCTTCTGGGAGAGGCACAGGGCCAGGACAGGAAGGGAACCTGCCTTATCCCCAGTACACCACCAACCAGGAGCTACCTGAGATAAGCACTGCCCAGCTGAAGCCTGTACCCCTCACACCCTCCTGCCCCCTAACCCCCATCCCAGTTCAGAGCCCTTTCCTGCACCAAAACTCCCTCCTACAGTCCACACCCCAATCCTCCTCCAGGACCCCAATCCCCTGCCCCAGCCCTGAGCCCTCTCCCAGATCCTGCACCCTCTCCCGCACCCCAATCTCCTGCCCAAGCCCTGAACCCCATCCAACACCCAAACTCCCTCCCAGAGCTTGCACCCCTCAACCCCTCCTGCATCCCAACCCTCACCCCAGATTCAGCCCAGAGCCCCTTCCTACACTCCAAACCTGACAGCCCCAGCACAGAGCCTGCACCCCTTCCTGCCCCCCAGATCCCTGCCCCAGTCTGGTGAAAGTGAGTGAGGGTGGGGAAGACCAAGTGACAGAGGAAGGAGGTATGGAGTGAGTGGGGCATGGCCTTGGAGAAGAGGCAGGGCCTCAGAAAAGAAGTGTGCGGAGGCAGGGCAAGGGTTTTTGGGCTTGTGTGATTTGACAGTTGGTAACCATAAATTGGCAGCTGTGTGTGAGTGTTGGGGTGCCCATTGTCTCTGTATTGAGTAATTGGCACTTGCAGCATATCCCCTTGCTGATGTTTCATCACTTCATCATCCACAGAGATGTGCTGGTCGCCGCTTCCTGCAGCTCCCATTGGCCAGGAATGCCGAACCGCAGCCACTAGGACCTGCGAGCAGCTGTGCAAGTGTAAACAAACTATCTGGCTGCCCACCGGCGGATTACCTTGATGGGCCACATGCGGCCCGCTGGCCGCAGGTTGCCCACTACTGCTTTAGGCATTGATGCATGGGCACAGATATATTCTGCTTCCCCAGAACTTCTGCCTCAGCTATCGTCACAGTGGAGGGGAATAAAGTGTCTCTGCGCTGAGGCATTGGCACAGCAAGCGCTCTGCCACAGAGCTGATGCTACTTTTGTTGCAAAAACGCACATGATGGAAAGAAACCTTTCAAATGCCTGTATCTTGGCAAAGGTCACCCTCACATTCCTTCCGCCTTGTGCACTGAGGCCTCTCCATTTAAAACTTCCTTCTTCCAACCTCCCCATCCCACATTCCTGCCTAGCTGTTGGGTTCTCCTGGCATCTCTCTTCATCCTCTTGTTTGATTTTCCTGAAATACCCGGCAGCACCTTCATAAGGAGCCAAAGTGAGCCTGTGGTGGTGGTGGCAGTGTGTGAGGGGTGGGAAAGCTGAAGAGCCATATAAAGACAGGGCATGGGATGCTGGCAGGGATGAGGTTAAGGGAGAAATATGGGCAGCTATATGGGGCCAGGAGGATATGAGGTGCAGGTAAGAGTGAGCAGGATAATAGGGAGTACATGTAGCGGTGAGCAAGCATGTGGGAAAGAGGGAAGAGGGCTGGAGGGGGGGCGCATGGAGGAAAAGTGGGCTTGAGCTGGGAATGGTGTCTATAAGGTTCCATAATTACATTAGCATTGTGTTTAACAGATCTTTGTCCCCAGTACACGTGCAAAATCCAGAAAAAAGACTTGTTCTTTGAAAAACAGACACAAACAACTGGAGGGAGCTTGAACGCAGACATGTTTTACTTTAGCTCCCACTATAGTGATAACACTAGACCAATCATAGCTAGACAAGTCAGTTAAAGGGACAATAAACATTGAATTTTTCCAGTTATACCACAGTTAGGCAAACACTTCTGTGCTACTTTTGAAGATACCACATTATCCAGGACATATTTCCCAGTATTCTGGAAGATATGCTTTATGCAAAAGTATTATGCTTTCACATTATTTAAATTACATATGTTTTAGGCCTCAGCAGTGCTTCAAAATCTACCAGCATCGATTCCTGTGCCTATATGGAGTTCCCATGACCTCAGTAGAAGTCTATGCAGGGGCATGTACTAGTAGTTCCTTATGCAGAATCTTGGCATTAGAAAGAAATCTATTCATTAAACTGCAGAAGTGCTAAATTAAAAAAGCACTGCACCAGGGAGAGTAAATGAATATAAAAGAAATAAAAAAAATAATCCATTTTATAAAGAAAACTAACTTTAATGGAAGTGATGGCATCTGGTCAATTAGGAAACAGCAACAACAAAAAATAACTAATTTACATCAATCTTTGCAGAAAGATTTTATAATAAAAAGTATCCATATATGACTTCCTGGGGAAAGGATGTGGATAGATGAGTTACCCTAGAGGAATGGGGTTTGATCTGGAAAAGAGGAACAGCATCCTCAGTCATTAGCACAACAACAGAAAATGTATTTAAGATACTGTTTCAGTGGTACCTCGCACCAATCAGGTTAAAGGAAAAAATAGAGAGAGACTGATGGGGATAAATGATGGAGAAATTGCAGTGAAAGAGGGGATTTTAAGCATATATGGAGGACATGTCCAGTCATTAGAGAACACTGGGATGCAATCTGTAACCAGATATCACAAATTTATTAACAAATGATCTTGGTAATCCTCCTGGGACTTCCTAGTGAAAATGGTCACACAAAAGAAAATGAAGAATTAATCTCTCATCTGCTAGAAACTGCTCAGCTATTGGTAGCCTCTCATTGGAAAAAGAAAAACAGCCTAACCATTGAGGAATGACTCAAAGAAATATGGGAATTTGTGGTTATGGAAAAATTAACACCAATTATGTACCCAACAAAACAAAGAACAGATAAATACCCAGATAGTTGGTTCTTTTATATAGTACTCAAAGCACAATCACCTGAAAATAAACCAGCAAGCTTGTCCAATTTTTTTGAATTCTGAATATGATAGACTGGTTTGCTAAATATATGTACACAGAGATTTCACTCAATTTAATAAAATCACTACACAGGTGTTGTAATGTTGCTTACTC
The DNA here is from genome assembly GCF_003597395.2 of Chelonoidis abingdonii. Classification (NCBI taxonomy): domain Eukaryota; kingdom Metazoa; phylum Chordata; order Testudines; family Testudinidae; genus Chelonoidis; species Chelonoidis abingdonii. The sequence continues at coordinate 319,750,792 of NC_133769.1, read as the reverse complement.
TGTAATATGGTACCATTCTGTTTAAATAGAAAGATCTGATGACTATATAACGTCTCTTTAAACAAAAGTTATCTGTCACAGTAATTGTTTTATTTCTGATATTTACATGGCAAGGATTTTTAAATGTGCTAAAACTGTCTAGATAAAAAGTTTTTTAAAAATCCTGCACTTGAACCCATTACTTGAATCAAACCTAAACCTTCTCTGAGGTGTGAAAAATGCAAATATCTTCCTGTGGTTTGAAATACACCTCTACCCCAATAGAACGTGACCCGATATAACACAAATTTGGATATAATGCTCTAAAGCAGCAGGGAGCCCCTAGCCTTTTAAAGTGCCACCCGAGCCCTGCTGCTTTACCACATTATATCTGAATTCGTGTGGAGCCCTGGGCCATTTAAATCACTGACCGAACCCCGCTGCCAGAGTTTTGGTGGTGATTTAAAGGGCCCGGGGCTTTCGCTGCTGCAGAAAGCCCAAGACCCTTTAAATCCCCACCCAAGCCCCGCTGCCAGAGCTCCGGTGGTGATTTAAAGGGCCTGGGGCTCCTCACAGCAGCTGGAGCACTGGGCCTTTTCAATCCCCACCGGGGCTCTGGCAGCCAGGCGTGGTCAGTGATTTAAAGGACCAGAGGCTCGACCCGCTGCAGGGAGCCCTGCGCCCTTTAAATCCCTGCTTGAACCCCGCTGCCAGAGGTCTGGCAGTGATTTAAAGGGCCTGAGGCTCCCTGCAGTGGCTGGAACACTGGTCCCTTTAAATCACCACCGGGGAAGTTGGTCCAGTCCAGCCCGGCATACTGGCTCTTGCCAGTACGCCATACCAGACCAAACGCCATATAATGCGGTCTCACCTGTAAGGTGGTGAGATTTTTTGGCTCCCGAGGACTGTGTTACATCAGGGTACGGGTGTATGTGTGTCTCTCTGTCACTTAGCTATACCCAACTACATCGTGATACTGATCCCTTTTAAATCAAAGGCAAAACTCCCATTGAGTTGAATGATACAGAATCAAGTCCTTAGGCCCTTCTTCAGCAAGGTCCAATTTCTTATGCACACATTTAACTTGGGTTAGACTAGTTGCATGCTTACAATGGGCAAGAAGTTAACTCCTTTGTTAAACTGAGATCCTAAATTCTGCAAACTTCAATTGTATCACATTTAAAATGAACCCTCTCTAATTCTGCCTTATTTATATCATATGTAAGCTAAATTTAAAATGTTAATAGAAGTAAAGATAAACAGGAATCTTAATCTGACAGTTGCTGTAATTATTTTCACTGAACAGGTGTGGGAAAGCTTTTGGTGTGCAAACACTACCATGCTTTTAGAAATGTTGCCAAGAAGCCATGGCCATTTGCTTCAAAACATAGCTAGGCCCTGCCTGGCACTTCTCAGGCCACTTAGCATTTCCCATGCTCAAACTGACTTCAAGCAAGCTTTCCCATAGCACTATGGTGAGGGACAATTTGCAACTCTGAAAAAGCAGGGGAAAACGCTGGTGTCATAAATAGATAGCTAAGGGTTAATGTTTCTTTTACCTGTAAAGGGTTAACAAAGGGAACCAAACACCTGACCAGAGGACCAATCAGAAAACTGGATTTTTCAAAGTCAGGGAGGGAATTTTTGGGGTCTGATGTCCTTTGTCTGTCTCTCAGCTATGAGAAGGTTCTTTCTTCTTCTAATCTTCTGTGTCCAACTTGTAAGTACAGGTAGAAAAACAACTATAGGCTTTTATGTTTTTTTGGTTGTATTTACACGTGTGTAACTTGCTGGAATGTTTAAATTGTATCTCTTTTGAATAAGGTTTTTATTAATTTTTTCTTTTAAGCAATTGATCCTGTATTATTGTCATCTTGATAAGAGAATATTTTGATGTCTTTTTCTTTCTTCTTTTTTTTTATAAAGCTTTCTTTTTAAGACTTGTTTGAGTTTTTCTCTCTGGGTAGGCTAAGGAATGAAGGGGAGGGAATTCTCTTTGTGTTTAGATCTACGGAGGTAAGCTCTGCAGCACCAGGGAATTGGTGGGAGGGAAGAGATAGAATCATTTCTGTTTCCTTGTATTTGGGGTTTGTCTCTTTGTGGAATGAGGATACATGCTTCTTGGTATTGTGATGTAAAGAGATTGCATTTCGTACCTATCAGTTTAGCCCAGAGAGGAAAGTCTGGGTGGGAGAGAGAGGGGGAAGGGAAGTGGGTTACTTCCCTTTGTTGTGAGACTCAGAGTCTCTGAGTCTTGGGGTCCCTCCAAGGAAAGTTTGGGGGACCAGAGCAAGGCAGGCACTGTAATTCCTGTCTAGTGGCAGCGAGATAAGATCCAAGCTGGTAATTAAGCTTGGAGGTTCATGCTAGGCACCCACATTTTGGATGCTTATGGGAAAGAGGCTTATGATAGCTGGGTACCATTCTTTTTTTTTTAATTTTGAAGTAAACATTTTTCACTCATTTCCACCATTTTTTGAAATTTTAAAGCTGGTTTAAATGTTTCAAAATTCAAAATTTTGCACCAGTGAATACTGAGGAAACAGCATAAAGTGTTGATATTTATCTCTTATGTAGCAGTTCCATTAGTTCTTAGTATACTTTACAAAGTCTGGGAAATGCTTTAGTTCCCATTTTAGAGATGGAGAAACTGAGGCATGGAAGTTTAATGACTGGCCCAGTGTTACCCAGCAAATCAGTGGCATTCAGGAATCGAACTCAGTTATCTCCTGAGTCTTAGTCCAGTGTCTTATCTCTATCTAAAAAGCTTAAATAATTTATCAGGGTGTGTACCTATTGGGTTTCTGGGTATCAGGGTGTGTAGCGAGGTGGTTACTCCACTCCTGCCCTGAAAGGCTTAAAGCAGCCCTGGGAAGGGCTGTGGCTGGGAGAAAGCAGTTACTAAGTTGATTGGGGAAGTAGCCACAGCTGGGCCATGCCCCAATCAGGCCACAGCTGGTCCTATAAGAGGGCTGAGGCCAGAAGCCAGAGATGAACTCTCTCTCTAGCCTTTGAGAGGGAGGGGCCTGGCTGCTGGGGAGTGTACCTGAGGTGGAGCAGGGCTGGGAGAAGGCCAGAGGAGCTGGAGAGCTCTGGCCTGGAAACTCCCCAGGCTGTAGGCCTAGAATAAGGCTGAATACGTATTGGCGTTGCAGGGGGCAGCCGAAGGACAGAGGAAAGCAGCAGGCCCAAACCCTCCTTGCCTGTGATGAGTGGCCTATACTGCAGTTGGCCCCAGGGAATGGGGGCTAATTGGTGACTGGCAGTAGCCTATGACTGAGGTGAGGTGGGGATAGGGGGTGGGAGGTTCCCCGGGGAGGGGAGACCCTGAGACTGAGGGGTATACGACCAGGGGGCAGCACCCCAGATAATGGGGCACCGGAGTCCAGGGAGGGACAGGGGGGCCAAGTAGCAGCAGGACACTGTCCTGCAGAAGGCGCTCCAGAGGCTGGAGAGCTAATTCCCTGAGATGACCAGCAGGAGGTGCTGCAGTGATGAGTCCTGCACCGTCACAGGGTGGCATTGGAGTCTGGTAGATTAATCACAGGCCTGAGTGTTAAGAGCTTGATCCTGCCTCATTGAAACCAATGGGAGTTTTGTCCTTGACTTCTCCAGGAGAAGAATAAGACCCTAAGAGGTCCTGGTTCTGCCTCTGCCTTAGGGGATGGGTACGTTTCTGGAGTGATGATATTTACCTACTAAAAAACTGTTAATAAATGTCAAGTATTAATATTTCTACCTTTACCATTGGGTAGCCTTAGAGCATGTGATCTACTGGTTTCAAGCCCCATGCTTAAATCACCAAATCACATGGCTTTGGGAGTGGCGGCTCTGCGTCCTCCTCCAGGATAGCTTTCAAAATGAAGAAGATGAATGTTTGCATAAATGCAACTTAAATGTTCTGCTCCTTCAGTGTGAACAATTTTCAGGAACCTGGAAAACAAAATTTTGGGGGCTTCAGAATAATACGAAACCAACTGGCAAACTATGTTGCACAATTTTTTATGGCCTATTTTCCCAGCTCTAACTCCTCTAGCCTTCCCAGGTCTGACTCATTGGACAAAAAGACCATTTTGCGTTGTAGAACCTGTTCTTATGTGCATAGTTAATATGGTTAAGCAAGAGATGAGTAACAATCTTTCTTAACCAGAACCATGTAAGCTCAGGATCAACTGGATTGATGTCCCAGCTGATATTTCTGTTCTTCACTACAGGCATCAATATCACTCACAATTAATACAAATCTGATTTTATAAGCTAATAAAAAATGGAACATTTGCCTGACTTTTTTTGTGAAAATCAAAGTCAAGTATCATAGGTGGGTAATTGCCATTTTTGAACACTAATACCCACAACAGAAAATTGGCATTTTTGCAGAACTCTTCCCTTAACAGACACTAATGAAGCACAGACCTATTCACTCTGCAGCCTAGACTTATCCCCATGTGTTAGGGTGGCACTGGTCATTGTGACAAGTGGCAAGGAAGCATGTCATTTTCAATAGACTCAAATGCTTACCGGTGATGGACTAAATAGCTAGTAATGAATTTCTTTGGCAGAAAGGTTTTTCCTTGTGACTAAAATGCCACATTGATGATCAGAGGCAAATTGCATTTGACATGATCTCTCTTCATGAGTGTAGATTAACTCATTCACTAAAAGAAAAATTTGGCATGCTTTACAATAATAATGTTCACTCTTCTCTACATCATGGATGTGAATCATGCTCTGCAGTCTGCTTTGCTTTGCATGGCACACTAGGCACAATGGTTACCTCTTGACTCCTGAAGTTATGCAGTGGTGATCAAACAATAGCTTTCCCAGATCTCCCTGGATTTCCCCCCTGCCTTTCAGCTAGGTACATTGTACATACATTTGGTTCATTATTTGTATGCTATGCCTTCTGATTCTTCATCATAGAATTGTTCAGAGCACAGTGGTCATGCTTAATTTTTTTCCTCCCTTTTGAAAGAGTATCCATTTGAGAGAGCTTTCCTATTTTTACACTATGTGAAATATCACTGAAATCTGTCATAAGGGAGGAAACCTTATTTAAGTGTGGCCATTTATTGTTCCAATGTGTCTGTCTTTATTCTGTACTCAGTCTATGGCTACTCTAAGTACTACGTATTTCCCTATACTTTATGCTGTCAGAGATGAAGACCATCAACAGTAGTGCAATGGGTTCATTGGTCCTATCCAGTTGCCTTAGTATTCCCAGGAATAAGGAAATACAAAACTTTCTGTTGAGTCCTGTGATGCCTATAGTTATCCCTGATTTGAGGGAACTAGAAATGGAAAGAAGAATCTCAAATTTCATTAAAAAAAATTTTCTAGCCCTTTTCCTTTCAGAGATAACTTAAAAAATGCAATTCAATTTGAATCAACGTCTGCTGATTGTAAGGATTGAAAGAAATGAAACAGCTGGACTCCACATCTGCAGCAGAATGCTAGGATGAAGGAAACAGGGAGTCTGATGATTCCAACACACACAAACATACATTCTGTGTCTCTCTCTCACTTTCTTAATGTAAACTCAACCAATAACACTTGGGATGTACCTCAAAAGATAATCCTCAAAATTCTTAAGCTTCCTTGTGCAAAATGGTGTGCAGGAATTGGCTACATTAGGAGTGGGAAGGTAGCAAAATGTCATTTCAAAAGGTCTGCCCAAAAATGCTAGGGCTGACCAGTTGATATCATAATAGCTCAGTATGAACTTGAAGGTACTGTGTTGATTATACATCCCTCTTCACTCTTAACAGCAGACAGGCCAAGACATGGTAAAATATGGATGAACTTGATATTTCTAATTGCTTATACAGTCAGTATTTGCAGATCTGATACACACAGAAGAATGATAATACAAGTTTAACCATAATTTAATAAAAAGGTAAACGTGTGTTTAGTAATCTTCCAACTTCTGCTGCATGTTCTAAAAGCCAACAGAATCTCAGTCCTCATAAAAATCTCTCAGCAAGGTGCACAGGCTTCTGGTACAGTCCAACTAAGTGCTTAAGCATGTGCTTAACTTCAAGCATGTGAGAACTCCCATTCCCCTTAAGAGTGGAAGAGAGGGACATAGAGAATCTCCACAAATATTCTAGACACTGAGGGTCATATTTCCAAATAGAGGCAGATAGTGATGGTGTCAGTACTATACCCAGTGCATCCATCAGGTATATTACCCTACACATTGTTTGGGTTAACATATGCAACTATGTTTACTTCAAACATTAAATTGTAGTTCTATCTTCTACCCTCTAGTTTTTTTTTTCCTCTCCATTCACTGAAGCTATTAGCTGAGTCTTTCTTCCTCTGATGAGGAGTGGGGATTCTACTGGTTAAGTTAGCTAGCAGGGAAGGTGCAATTAATATGGATCATGATGAGCTGAAATGAGCAAGAATGGTCTCGGAAGCTTAACATGTCCACACAGCTCCACTTAGCAGCCCATGAAGGTGAGGCAATTGGAGCTCAGGGAAGAGCCATAGAGCAACGTTCCAAGAGGTACCAGGGCATTTGGGGTTAAAGGAATGTGAGCAAGAAACTATCAGGTTTTTTTGGTGAGCCCAAAGACAGCTGTGGATTTGTTGTGTAATAGGAATGCATGTCTTTAAAAACAAAACAAACATACCTGTTAAATCTTACTCTAAAAGTGTTATACTGGCTACCCTTGACAGCTTGTCTAATAAGTACTTTGATTATCCTTCTAGCATATGGTCTAGTGATACAACTGCTTCCACTATTATTAGAGTGGTTGCAACCAAATGAATGTCAGCTTTGAAAGATGTAATTTTATTTGCTCCACAATTTTTCCTTGCTGCAAATAAGTCTCAGTTCTCCAAGCGCACAACTCCTCATAAGAGAGCTGCACTGAAGATTTTCAGACAAAAGCAGTGGTTGCCTTAGCAACAGGAGTCACATGCAACCTCTCAGAACCCCGCCTCCTACATTTCTGTTTCCTTGGCAGCAGGTTCCTGTCTAAGTGTATGAGGAGTGAAATTAACGCTAGAAGGGTGGAAAGATGGACTTATCTCCCTATCTCAAAAAATAATTTAGCAACTGCTGTCCCTCTGTTCCTTTTGCATTTGGGAGTGTCTGGCCACATGATCCACATATCTACAGAATCAGTGGCTCTCCCTCAGGCCGTCTTAGACACTCCACTCTGCACCAGCCCATTTGGAGTTGCACCCAGCCTGCTCCCCCAACATACAGATGATGTAAATGTTCGCTGCCTTATCCAGTTGCTGAGGCAGCCCCACTCCCCAGTAAGGGTCTCATGTGGCGCTGCTGGCATCTCCTGGATTCATTTCACCGCATATGAAAACAGGATGGAGCATCCCGAAAAACCACCCAATAATCTCCCCAGCCTTCTTTCCTAGGAACAAAAAGTAGGTAAATTGGATGTTCCCATAGGCTGTCTAAGACACTTTTCACTGCATGGTTCCAGCCTTGTTAGGCCTGCAATACAATTAAGAACTAAAGACGCACACATGATATTGTCTAGCTTGCACACAGAGTGAAGAGGGGTTACATTTTATTTCTTAAATAACTATAACACAAATGAAAAATGTGCTATTTGTATTATGACATCAGGGCAATAATAGTGTCTGCAAACGCCAACTCATAAGGCAGGTTGGAAGGAAGCTTAAAGATTAAGGCCACAGATGAAATTTTTTTGACGGCTGTTCCCCGCACCTGCACAGAACCCCACTGATTCTTAGACAATCTTTCTACATGAAGAAATAATTTTAGGATTTTTATATCTCATATAAAAACAGTCACTTCTTTAAACTGAAACCAGAACCATGGGTTAAAACTGAAGCAAACTTATGAAAATGTTTAAACCAATAAATGTATTCCAACAACCAAAAAATCAAGGGCTCACTTCAATTAGAACTTCTAAAAGTCTTAAAAGTTGGATAGATGATGTCCCATTTTAAGGGCTTATTCTGTTCCTGCTGAACTCAATGAAAATTTTGCTGTTGACTTCAGTAGGAACAGGATCAGACATGCTTCCCTCCCCCATCTTCTTCAAACAGTGCTTCCCAACCACTGGTATGCATGCCAGTTCTAGTACTGAAGGATTTTGTGACAGCTAATCTAGACATCCCACCTCAACGTTAATAATGCATCTCTGTGCCGGACCACTGCTACCTGCCACCCAATCATTTTTGTTCACTCTAACCTATGGAAAAGCTTCAGATGTCTTGAAAAGAGCCTGGGGTTTGGAGCTCTATAAATGACATTGCTAAGTAGTGAGGGACACTAGCTAGGACAAGTGAGGTCCTACTGTAGTAACTTAGGACAATTGCCTGAAAAAAAAATAGGAACCACACTCCAAAAACAACCACTGTATTAAGCAGATGAATTTATTAATTCCTTTTTAATACAATTTCTGGTAAGTGTATGTACTGCTTACTTAAAATTCTCCTTTTGGTTTTCAGTCGATATGGTCTTTTGCTGTTCCTGGTTTAAACTGTTGCATAATGCTATTAACCAGCTACTGGAGGCTGTAACAGAAGTGTCTCTCAGCACCATGACAGACATAGTGAAGTCTATATACTGTGATTAAGGCTTGTAAAGTGCTTTGAGAGCTTCATATGAAAAAGTACTATGGAAGAACAAATAATTGTATTATTATTCAAATCTAGTTTGTTAGTTGTATAGTAAAATGGACATTATGGGTTAACTGGTTGACTTGGAATATTTTGGGATGGAGTCATGTCCCAGCCATCCCTTCCTTACTGTTTTGTAAGTAGGGGGAGGGGCGGAATATCTCCTACCCACTCTGTCTTGTTGTACAGTTGGATAAAGCAGCAAGTTCCCAGCCTGGAGTGCTGTGACCAGAGAGGGATTGTGGTTGTACTAAGTGGTCCCTTTTCAAAACTTTGTCTCCAGTATTACAGATTTGCTTTAGTGTTTTCACCTTTTGAAAACTAAGAGGAAGGTGATGTTGATAGCATATATAAATATTTGCCAATGGGAGTCATATAATGACAGCTGCATATTTTGTGCTTACATTGGTGTGCAAGGATTTTCTGATGACTAGGAGACAGAGTGAATGTGTTATTGTTCAGTTTGAATTATAAAAAATGGAAATCAGAGCCAGGATTTCTGCAGTACCAAATGGCACTCACACAAAACAGCTAAATATAATTTATTGGGGGGAGATAGCATAATTTTATTGCAGAACTGTCAATCATTATCAGAAAACGTTACTCCAGTCAGTAATAGCCACAGAGTCAGCTGTTTTTCTTCCAGTCTACCCCAGAACTACAGCACAGGTGTTCAGTTATTGTTGGATTGACAGTGGAAATCCAGTATGTGATGTGATACAGCCTAGGGCAGTGGCTCTGTTGATGATAGTGCAATCCATAACAGCTTTTACTGTGCATATCCAAGTATGGAAACTGTATTCTGGGGAGAAATATAATAGAAGGATAAAAGTTTTTGAGGTGTATTTGTGATGTAGATACTGAAATGTGTGCAGCCAACATCCAAGTGTTTACTGGAATTTCATGTATTAAACCCTGAGAGATAAAAGTGATTTTTAATTTACATAATTATCTCAACTTTAGGGAAAGTCAATTAAGTTAAATGCCTGGAGCAAGGCCAGAAAGAACAACTCAGTGATCTAACCATGATTGAAATATTAAGACTCCCTGAGGGTCTGTCTACACTGCAATAAAACACCCCTGGCTGACCCATGTCAGTTGACTCGGGCTTATGGGGTCCGGGCTATAAAATTGCAGTGTAAATGTCCAGGCTGAGGCTGGAGCCTGGGCCCTGGGAGGGGGAAGAAGATCAGAGCCCAGGCTCCAACCCAAGCCCAGACACCTACACTCCAATTGTATAGTGCCGCAGCCCCAGCCTGAGTCAGCTGACAGAGGCCAGATATGGGTGTTTTATTGCAGTGCATACACCCTTAGAACGGGGTTTCTCAAAACAGCCCCTAGTGGCCTGGAGCAGCGATCTGCGGCCATTGGGAGCCGCAGTCGGCTGGACCTGCAGATGGGGCAGGTAAACACACTGACCTGGCCTGCCAGAGACTTTCCCTACACAAGTGGCGACCTGTTTGAGAAACCCTGCCTTAGAAACTATGCACCAATAGGATAATCTGAACTCTTCATCTTTACAAAGCCCATACATGAATGACTGTGCTGTTTCCTTGTATGAGTCTGTTGGACGAGACTTAATTAAACAAGGTTACTGCTCCACATGGCTCATAAAGTTCCCATTGCACTCTTCCTAATAAAACCAGAAATTTGTCCTAGTAATATTAGCACAAGTTTCTGCTCTCAGCCTTGCAATGCAATGCAACAGATGTATGCTGGCTGATTGCTGTTAGCCACAAATTAGGAGCGATTGAGGCAGCCCCACATTAGAATGTCCCATAGCTCAGTGGTTTGGGCACTGTCCTGAGAGATGGGATGCCCCTGTTCAAGTCAGTCAGAGGGGTTGGGTTTAGGATACACCCCTGTCCTTGGAACCTCCCATTGACTAGCATTATCAAGTGGAGTGCCCCAAAAGTCGGTCCGGGGGCCGGAGTTGTTCAATATCATCATTAATGATCTAGAGGCTGGTGTGGACTGCCCTCTCAGCAAGTTTGCAGATGACACTAAACTGGGAGGAGTGGTAGACACACTGGAGGGTAGGGATAGCATACAGAGGGACCTAGATAAATTGGAGGATTGGTCACAAAGAAAATCTGATGAGGTTCAACAAGGCCAAGTGCAGAGTCCTGCACTTAGGATGGAAAGAATCCCACTGCCACTTGCTACAGACTAGTTGTACCGAATGGCTAGAGGAGCAGTTCTGCACCGAAAAGGTACTAGGGGTTACAGTAGATGAGAAAGCTGGATATGAGTTGACAGTGTGCTAACAGCATTTTAGGGCTGTATAAGTAGGCTTGCCAGCAGATCCAGGGATGTGATCATTCCTTGTTGACATTGGTGAGGCCTCATCTGAGTACTGTATCCATTTTTGGGCCCCACACTACAAGAGGATGTGGAAAATTGGAAGAATCCAGAGGAGGCAACAAAATGATTAGGTGGCTGGAGTAATGACTTCACGAGGAGAGACTGAGGAAACTGGGATTATTTAGTCTGCAGAAGAGAAAGAGTGAGTGGGGATTTGATAGGGCTTTCAACTTCCTGAAAGGGGTTCCAAAGAGGATGGATCTAGACTGTTCTCATGGTAGCAAATGACAGAACAAAGAGTAATGGCTCAAGTTGCAAGTGGGAAAGAGGTTTAGCTTGGAATATTAGGAAACACTATTTCACTAGGAAGGTGGTGAAGCACTGGAATGGGTTAACTAGGGAGGTGGTGGATTCTCCTTCCTTAGAGGTTTTTAAGGTCAGGCTTGACAAAGCCCTGGCTGGGATGATTTAGTTGGGGTTTGGTCCTGCTTTGAGCAGGGGGTTGGACTAGTCACCTCCTGAGGTCCCTTCCAGCTCTGATATTCTATGATTCTATGATAAGTGGCTCCCTGCCTAGCATTTTGTCTTTTGTGAACAGTGGCCCAGATCCACAAAGGAACTTTGATGTTGTAATACTCAGTATCATGGCACTTAGAAAATCACACGCACAACACTGTTATCAGCAAAGCCTGAGTTAGGCACCTAGGCTCCTATACAGTGAATAGGGAGAGAGAGGCACCTAACAGTGCAATCCACAGAGCCAGCACACTAGGCAGGGAGCCAACTAAGGTAGCCAGTGAGGCATACTGACAAGATGAGTGTATGTTAAGCCCCCACCTTCTCATGGAGATGGGTCCTAAGTCTGACCTGCAGGGAGGTTCCTCGTTCAGCTTGCAATTCATCATCCAAGGGGAGTTAGGTAGCAGAATGCCTAAGTTTCATAACTACAAGGACTGGGAAGAAAAAACCGGAGACTTGCAGTTCAAGTCCTCCCTACTACTGACTTGGGTTCCCTGCCCAAGATAACCAATGGGAGATGCGTAAGAGGGGTGCATGGTAAGCCTCATCCCTCTCATGGAGACAGAGCTTCTAGGAGGCATAATGGTTTGGCCTCTTTCCTGAGATGTGGGGGACCCAGGATCAATTCACCGCTCTCTGCTAGAGAAGGAGAAAGGATTGGAATGGGGGTCTCCCACCTCAAAGGTGAGTGCTCTAACCTCATTTCCTCTCTCTCCCGCCCCCCCATGTGACTATTTACGTATTTATCCACAGTGGAACAGTCATTGGGTGATAGGGAGAGTGATTCTATAAGGTGGGAGACCCAGGGTCCAGTTCTGCAGCTCCAGTGAGTCTTTCATTAGTTATCCACAATGGAACAATTTCATCAGGAGAAATTAAGGGAGTCTTATGTTAGACTATTCCATAGCTCTGTGGTTTGGGCACTATCCTGAGATTTGAGAGATGTTTGTTTAAATCCTCCTCTCACCCCCCACCCCCGAGAGAGAAGGGGAAATTGAACCCTACTCTCATCGATCACAGGTGAGAGCTCTAATCACTGCACTAAAAGTTACCAAGTATGGACACCACCGCCATGGCCTCCTCCTCTGGTTGGATTTTGAATGGGACCTGAGCTGGTAGGCACCTCTGAGCGTGCCTACCTGATTGGGCCCCACACATGACGTAGACAGACAAATGTCTGTCTTTCCCAATTCATGAATCTGTCTGGAGGCTTCGGCGGGAGACAGGCCTCTGGGTGCCTAGCAAAAGGTAACAGCATGTATGCCTAGAGGCAGAAACATAGGTACCAAGGGAACTTTTACTTTGAAAATGGGTGTCAAATGAGTTTGCTGTCTACCAGGTTTGGAAGGAGTTGTGTAGATGACAGTCCACTCAAAACTGAGACTTAGACACCTAAACTCGAGACAGGCTGCTTAATACCTTTCTGGATCTGGGCCTTCATGTATATAATTAAAACTAGAATGTGTGCTTCATAATTATGATTCTGTGTGAAACAGGGCGTAAAATTGGAAAGAAAATGCGTACACTCGCTATTGGCGAGAGCACATGTAGCTGTTTTTGAGTTTTTGGCTGCATGACTGTTATGCTCTACTCATAATATAACAATTTTAATACTCATAATTAATTTTAGAAATGATTAGTACAAGTGCAGAGAAGCTGAGAACAAAAGCAGGTGTCAGGCACTGTACAAACATAATCAGAGACAGTCCCTGCCCTGAAGAGCTTACAATCATCTATATAGACAGACAGACAAAAAGTAGACAGGGAAACAGAGACACAAAGGGGTACGGTGACTTGTCTGTGGTCACACCTCAGTTGAGTGGCAGAGCTAGCATGAGAAGTCAGATCTCTTGTCTGCCATGCCAGTGTCTTATCAATGAGACCACTCACGAGGCACTGTATTTAGTTTACAATTCATTCAAACAATTCATTCTAGTCTTTTTCTAGCCTTGGCTTTGTGGGACACAAAACAGCTTGTTAGTTTCTTTCAGGGGCACAATGGGAATAGGAGCTGCAAGAAATTTGCCTTCTAGAATCCCCTGCAAAGGGAACAGACCTAACTGCAGTCCATGTGCTGTTCTGTGCACAGGGACAGTACTCTGCTAATGCTCTCTGACATACTGTTCACCCCAAAGAAAGCTAGGTGGGGCAGAGAGAAGACAAGTTTTTGGATTCTCCCATCACCACACAGTCTGCAGAGGGAACCTATGTTATGTCCTTCCAATGAAGGGCTTCTTTCTCTGGCATGCCATGGAGCGCTGAGGCCCAGTGCCTACTGGAGCCTCCCCACTGGGGGGCAATGAATTTCTGCCCTATCCTCAACACAAGTCTATACAAATAGGCACAACCTGGCCCCATGTGTTGCCTCTCAACTGTTCTATGCTGCCTGACTCTCTCTGTGCCAGTGAGAGGCTGTGGGAGAAGTGCTGGATAGAAAGAGGAGGAATAGAAGCAGCCCCTGCTGCCTGGACTACACCAGTCACAGTGGGTCTTTATAACTGAAGGCAGAGACTGCAGCAAAAATCTCTTCCCTCCCTGCAGCTGGGCAGAAATGTGGGACATCAGCAAAGCTGTGGAAAGGCATGATGGTGGTGGTATGGAAAGTGCAGGGATTGTGTGAGCATCGTAGCCAATGAGTGCAACTGGATGCTTATGTTCCTGTTGGCCAGTTATTTGTTCTTAGTCAAACAATAAGAAAAATGTGAATGTGCCCTTCTGCTTATTTCTGTCAACTGGGTGTTGAATTTTCTCTTATTGTTTTGCAGTTGTCTAAGGAGAGGCTGCTGACACCAATACTCTAGGCTCTTGCCTGGCCCCGCTCTGAAGCACTGTGTGAAATTCAGCACAGGTCAGGGAGCAGTACGCAGTGCACAGCAAGACTCATTCTGGGCCTGATTTTCACTTACCTATTTATTCCATCTGCCTCTGGCATCATGAAGTAGGTGGTAACAGTCCATAGAGAAAGCCTGCTGGACAGAGACTTCTTGGGTGGTCTAGAACCAACGTAAGGTCTTCATATCAGCCATGCTTCCAGCTCTAGTGCAGCGGTGTATTGGGAATGGGCCACAAACAAACAGAGTACTATTCTCTGCTTCCAATGGGCATAACCAGAGTGCACAGCACTGTTATTACCTGCTTGCCAGGGCTTATAGGGGGCCAAGGGGAATGGAGCATAAGTTCTATCAGCCTTGAGTCTGCTCTACCCTACACCAAGGGGCAGGGCCTCAGGATACATGGAGTATAGAGGTGGCTTAAAAGCGCCATTTCCCCTCTTTTGGGTGCATGCCGCAAGGGCAGAGATGAAGTAACAGAGATTTGGGTCTGGATATTTCTGAAAAATATGCTTGTACAGTGAAGGAGAGTGCTGGAAGTAGGACAAGAACCTGCAGCAAGGAGGGGAGGTGGAAAATATATTTGTATTTCAAATATTTGTACTAATTATAGCATGAAACTGGGAGTGTGGGAGGCAGTCAGCAGCTCCTGGTAGAAGAGGGTGGGCAGAGCAAGAGGATTTGCATTTTGTTTGTTCATGAAAAGATGGCTTAAAACAGGAATGGGGATGGGAAAGCACTGATGGGAAGGGCAAAAGAGGAACAATCTACAGACTTCTTAAAGATACGTTCACTTAAGCTTTAATGTACCACTAGGGGAAGAGTTGGGAGTATCTATCTCCATACACCATCAAATGACTTTAATGAATAGAGATTCACTTTAAATAAAAGTAGCAGGTCACTACATGGAGCTTTCCAGACCCTCAGAGCTCTGCTTGTTTGTTGTTCTATTTCACTAACATCACAATTGCTAAATTACTAAACAAGAAGTTACAGAGCTGTCTTTTTCAGAGATGCATCTGATGTAGCCAATCAGCTTAGAGAATGGGGTTCTGGGCGTGCTTCCCTCCCTCCTGGTGGTAAGTCAAAGGGCCACTGACAAGGATGCAAAGCAATTCTGCAAAGAGAAACAGAGAGTGTATTCTGCAAAGAAGAAGATGGAGCAAAACTGAGGAGGAAGAATTTTCAGGCAGTACAGCAGATACAGATATGGTAAACTACTGCTCGGGTCTGTGAGAAGTTACAAAAAATCTGAGGACAAAGATTCATATCTTGAGTTGAAGAAGAATCTGATCTCTGCATTGTTAATAGCAAGTGCTCATTTACTGCTATTTTTGTTGTTAAGTATAACAACCTGCTTGGCACTTGTAGGGAACAGTCCAAGTTGTAAGAGAAGGAACCAGGAGGTCAGTCTGTGTGCACATAGCTAGAATGCTAGCTGCAGTTACAGCATCTCTGGAATTACTTCTCTTTATTAAGAACCAGTTTAGTTTTACTGTCTTGGAGTCCTTTCGTACGGCTTTCCAGCATATAGTCCATGAAACAGTTAAGCCAGGTGAATGTAGGGAATCAAGTGCTGTCTGACTGTTTACATAGTATAAATGGCAGCAAAATTGGAGAGGACACGTGTGTTGCTGATCAGAGGGTGAAACTGTCATTAAAAAGGGTCTCCCTAATATATGTGTGCATATAATTAAATCTGATTCTAACAGGAGTGCAGAGGTGCATAAAATGGCACATGCAAAGATTTGGGGCCAGACTCAATAAGGCTGGGCTGACAACGTGTAAAATTGCCTCTCCCTTTCACCCAGGCGGGGACGGCAGATAGTGTTTTCACTGCCACTGCACGGTAGTTTTTCTGCTAGGGGCTGGACAAGATAGCTGTAAACTCTGCCTCCCTTCTCCCACTTACCACAGCAGGAGGATGATTGAAGCCACTTTGCACACCTGTCAAAACAACTGGCTGATTCTGCCATGGAGGACCTCTGCTGGGTCCTATGGTAACACCTGCCAAGCATAAACTCGAGCTGGAGGTGGCCTCCTGTGCTCTTTATAGTTGCATTTGGAGTTCTAAGTGCTTTTCTGAAGGTAATTCTGTTGTGTGTGATTGTGTGTCTGCCCTTGATTGCTCACTTAAAATGGACTCTTCATAAATCTAGCACATTAGTCAGTCTGAGGATGGATTCTAGACTTCTCTGCATATTGATTGTAATAGCAACCTGTTCCATTTCCCTTCAAGTACTCTCTTTCCTTCAACCACATCTCAACACACTGTATAAAAGGGAATTATTCATACCAAGGCTCAACTACTGGATGTGTTACTTAAAAGAACAAAATAAACTAGCAGGAATCTCCTAGCTGCTGCAGCCTCTTTATTTTAGCCAGGCAGCATTGAGCTCTACATTATTTGTCAAGTATATCTGAAATACAGTAGAATTCCCTTAATTGCATCCTAACAGATAGAAAATTAACATCATGATAGATGATTAATTAGCATAAAAGCCAAAGAACAAGTTCACTGCAAACTTCTTCAATGACTCTAAAAGACTGGAAAAATGACTTACTGAGTTGGTTTAATTCTCATGCTTGATCTGCTATGGTTTACAGGTGTAAGCTGGTTAACTAACATACATTTCCCACTGATTGTCCCTTTGTTCCACTTCCCTACTCTGCTTTGGGTAATAAAGTTAGATTAAATATACTTTGATATTGAGTATTATGCTTTTTTTTAATGAAGTAATACTTAGACTCTTGCCACTAGGTTTCTTTAAATCTCCAGAATGGGGAATTTTCAGCTGTGCTAAAAAGTCTCTCATAATCTTTACTGTGGCACTAATTTCTAAACAGAACACAGAGTGTAACACTCCAGGAGAGTTGTTAACTGTGCCTGGAGTACAGAGAGAAAAGTAACCCAACAGGAGGAAGGTTTTTACTTGAGGAAGGCTACCCTTATAAGTCTTCATGGATATTTAATATTTCTAGCTGTATGTGTTTACATTTCACTACTCTTTCTGTATTTTGCATTGTAACATTACAAAAAGGCATAGGTGCACACAGTGTGGGATTACAAACGTTTCTGTATTGGTTGCAATTCTGTTTTTGTACTGAGCTTGCTTGACTTATTATTTTCCTGTGTTTGTTAGGAACAAAGTTCTATATTTGTGAAAGAAATCTCTTCCCCTTCTTCAGCTTCTCATCCTCACCTCATCTCCCAGCAAAATGTATTCCTGCAAGCCTGAAACCTGGCATAATCACTTACTAGACACATTTCTGTTTCCATCAGGGTGCTAACAAAGAGAAATCTGCTGCCCATCAAGTTTTTTTGAAATATAGGACATGCACAGTAGATAAATTAAATAACTGTTTCACACTTCAGTCAAACTAGACTCATGATGTGCTAATTATATTCTGAGAGCATTAAGGACTGATGTTTGCAGTCCCAACACTGCAAAGTATCATAATACTTTCTCTTGTTAGCTAATTTCGTCTTGGTATAAAACTTTCTCCTATTTCTTCCTTCACCCTATAAAGTCTGCATGCATTCCCCCCACGCCTAGCACTCCCCTGCTAACCTGTTCCACCACGCTGCTACACTCTCTCCCTTCAAGTCTCTCGTAAAATCAAACTTCTTCTGTGAACTCTATATATCTTATTCTTTTCAGTGAAAAACAAACAAATGTCATGGGGTGAAAAGTTCATCCGTACCACCGGTATTTCTTCAACCACACTCTAATATATGCCTATTGTCATTAGCACTAGTCAAAAAATGGGGACAACCAGGTCTTTTTTGTGACAACTTTTGTTGAAATTTTTATTTTTGAGTGAAAGGGAATTAAGAAAAAAATGATTCTTGTTTTTTTTCACCTTTTCTGTCCCTTTTCCTTTAAAAAAACAAGCCAAAACAAAATGGGAAAAAAAAATTTTATTCCTCTCAATTAAAATCAAAATGAAAAGATTTAATTGTGAATCAATTCTAAATTATTATTTTTTTCTGTTTTAAATTTTATAAACAATAAATGGGAACATGAAAAATTCTAACTGTCCTTTTTGTCTGCTTACAGTGCAAGTTGTCTGGGGGTCTTTTATCTCCACGTCACTCTGTAGAAGTCCAAACACACTATTGGTGCTCAACATACATTAATCAAAATCATCTTATTGTAGGAAAGCATATGTATTAGAACTGACTGAAGTTTTCAGAATTTTGAAATATTTGATATTTCAAAATTTGAAAAAAAATCACAATATTTGTGAAATTTTTGTCTCCTAATTTTTGGACTCACTATAGAACTGGTTGAAATTAAATTATTTTTTAAAATAAAAATGTGATTTTTTGTTTTGTTTTGTTTTTTCAACTAGTTGTATTATGGGCACTGTTAAATTATTTGTTTAATCATTTGGACTTTCCAGATCAGGAGACCTTTTTTGAAGATCTAATATTGGAAATAAATGATAGGCACATATTTTGCCTTTTGCTTATATGCTATATCACACTGAACTGGATGATAAGGGAGGATGAAGCAACAGTTGTGAAACTTAGATTCCTAAAGCTGGACATCTGTATCCATATTTTGGAATTTAAGTATGCAGCCTGATTTTAAGAACATAAGAATGGCCACAGTGGGTCAGACCAAAGGTCCATCTCGTCCAGTATCCTGTCTTCTGACAGTGGCCAATGCCAGGTGCTTCAGAGGCAGAGGTGCTGGAACAATTTTTATAATGAGGGTGCTGAGAGCCATTGAACCAAATTGTAAACTATATAATGGAAAATATAATGGGAACTATGTCAAGCAGCAGCACTACCTGCACACCCAGTTCCAACACTTATGTTCAGAGAGAATGAACAGCACAAGTAATCATCAAGTGATCCATTCTCTGTTGCCCATTTCCAGCTTCTGGCAAAGAGAGGCTAGGGACACCATCCCTGCCCATCCTGGCTAATAGCCATTGATGAACCTATCCTTCATGAAGTGCTGAGTGCCCACTACTGCCAATGAAGTTGTCTATCCAAACTTTGGTGCAATATATAGGGCCTAATGTTTTTCAGAGGTGCTAAGCTCCTAGTTTCCAATTATTTGATTTGGAGTTGTGGGCACTCAATATTTCTCCAAATCAAGTCATACTGAGTTTTGGGGAATTTTTCACCCACAGTGTGAGTTTTTGTATATTTGTGTAACCCCTTTAGAGGGGTGCTCCTGGAATACCACACTGAGCCTCTAGGGGACTTGCCCTGGACTACAGCAGCCATGGTGGCAGAGGTTCAGGACTCCACTTCCCAGACTGCCGCGGATATAGGGCGGTGATAGGATTGGCTAATAACACTACCAGTAACAATTATAAGCCAGAACTCAAAGACAAAGGGTTTAGTTTTAGTTTTGGTTTTGGCTTTGTTTGGGGAGTTATCATGGAAAGAAGCATCACAGATCCTGCTACCTTCCAAATTGCTACCCAAGGAAAGACTTTGAGTCCTTCTGAGATTTCTGGGACATTGAATGGTGTCAGTTCAGCAGAGAGCCGCAACCCAGGAGGCTGACAAGAGTCATGGTCAGGCTACCAAGAGCCAGCCTAACTGCACACTGGAATCCAGACCAGAGAGTCACAAGGACCGTGTGCTTGATTGTTTCTTTCAAAAATTGTAAATTGGGAGTGCTTTGTTCCAGGTGGGCCTTGAGTGGGCCTGACTGTTATAAAAGGAAGTCAGAAGTGAACCAGCTGAGTGGTGAACAGTGGAGGCTAACAGAGTGGGTTTGCCTGGGATCTGTCCAAGAGGAGGTATGCTAAGTGCTGCATAGGTAGAATCTCCTTCCTTAGTGGTTTTTAAGGTCAGACTTGACAAAGTCCTGGCTAGGAAGATTTAGTTGGGGATTGGTCCAGCTTTGAGCAGGGAATTGGACTAGATGACCTTCTGAGGTTCCTTCCAACCCTGATATTCTATGATTCTATTTAACTTTGAGTCTGTGTCTTTCATGCTTTCCCCAGCTGAGAAAAAGTGAGAGGAAATATAAAAATATTTTAGGTCCTATGTTGTTATATACATGATGGAAGGCTGGGCTGCTGGGTGGCTAGGTAGGTGAACATAAATATTTTAATTGAAGTGTTTTAGTCTCTCCATCAGATCAAATCTAGTTATATGCACTTATATGACTAGACGCTTCCCAGGTTAATTAAGTTTATAATATAGAGTCCCTAGTGGATTTCTTGAGTCTTCTGCTCATCTCCCTTTTGTGGGGGAAGAAGGCCCTAGATAGGATGTGTATTTTATTAGCTTTCCTCTTTAGCAATCTTTGCTAAACAGTAACTGAGGAGGCCCATGACATCAATCTACAAATATTTATTAAAAGTGTAAACACCAAGAAAGGAGAGGGATTATTTAGTCTGGTATACAGACATGTAACTAGAAGCAATGAGCTGAAATGCAAAAAGAACATTTAGGCTGAGCATTAGTGATTTCAGTTATACCATAAATTGTTCACAAGTCAAGAGTTGGAAGCCCAGTCATTTGGGTTTTTTTAAAAATAAGTCGTACAAAATACAGGAAAATATACGGCAAGGAACGAGTCTACAAGGTAAACTGGATCTGGTACTCCTTCTATGAGTTTGTGGTTTCCCCTTTGATTGTGTTCCTTCACATTACAAAACATTTGTCTAGTTGCTGCACATCAGGAATCTTGATGCAGTGCCTGGGTTTGAAATAAAGAATTATTTTTCTGGAGTAGCATTTTATAAATAGCATTATTTTGAACTCTAGTCATTTAATTAGATATTTGTAGCTGTCTTTATAGATATGGGAAGAATTTGCCATCTTGCTTTTACTGTTGCTATATGCATACTTTCATCATGCTTAAAGAAAAGCTCATAAATAGTATTTGATTATTAAAAAGGATGCTGAACTTTATTTCTGAATAAATTGCATGTTGAACAGCTGCTGGTGCCACCTTCATACTGTCACCATGTTCTTTGTTGTTGGACTGAGAGAGAATTCGTGATCAATCTTCTCTGCTGTTAGCAAATATCAGCTTCTGCCAAGTACCTTCTGAGCTAATCCTTGAAGTAAATACAATTTTTTCTTGCTGTCATGATCTGTCAGATACATCAGATCAGATCCTCAGCTGGTGTAAATAAATGCAGCATATTTAACCAACATGTTGTTCTAGCTATGATGTAGGGACAGGTTCTGCAACCTGTCTGAATGTTTATTTCTCTATATTTATTTTATATAGATGTAGTCATGTGAGTCGTCCTAAACACTTCAGTGGGACTACTCCCTTGAGTAACGGCTATACAGCATAAGGGTGTCAGTTTTCCTGAACATGCATTTTGAAAGGGATCAGGTAAGAATGTCAAAATATTGGGAATATTTTATATTCATCCTTTATTCTGTATTTAAAAACTTCTATTCTGAGTGTTTGTATAATCTTCATTATCACTATAAACTGTGTTCTGAGATCAGCCGGTTGCCTTTGCGAATCATGACCTAATTATATCATCTTTTTCCAAGTCTCTTGGGTCCTGATCACCTCATGTGGGATACTCAATTACCTCAATTCCATCTGAAGTCATTTAGAAGTTCAGGCTGCTCAGCACAGCTCAGGATTGAGCCCATAAATAACTTCAGACTGTGCTTCCACTGGCTTGGTACCCGACATCTTCTTCAACAGATTTTAAATATAAGGTGATAACAACAAAATCTGTTGCACACAAATTTAGGATCCTTGGACTGTTCATAACTACCCAGAGTCTTGTTCTAAATATTCAGACTTGTACCTTCTTTATTAACAATATAACCCTTATGAAACACTAACACCTACTGTCAGTTTGGGACTGGAATCAAATTGTCACCAGTTTTTGGCTGGGTGAACTCTTACTCCATTGTAGATGACCCCGTGAATAATTCATTCCTCATTACAGGTGTATGAGGCATTATTTCTTTTTAGAACAAAGCTCTGGAACCACAGGAGTCAGTGGGAGACTGCATGGCTCAGGGTATTGACACTAAGCTATTGAAACCAGTGGCTCAAACCTGGTAATGACCAAAAGTCATTCTCATCTTATTATTGTGTCCTGGCTTGTATAAAATGAGTTGGTGGTATCCAGTTAACTGCTAGCAGGGGCTACATCACAAAAATCACAGCCACAAACATAATTGTTGGAAGCCTTAGTTGAGAAACCAAGGACTGAATCAGCATGGAAATTTCTCGAAGGATAAGAAGGTAGTTCAGAGAGTTGAAGGGACATTGTCAGGGAAGTGAGGGAAAGCTTAGGGCTTGTCTACACTACTGCTTTAGTCAATGTAACTTACAGCCCTCAGGGATGTGAAAAAACCACCCCTCAGAGCGATGTAAGTCATATCGACGTAAAGCAGTGTCCACACTGTGCTATGTTGGCAGGAGATGCTCTCCCACTGACATAGCTTCTACCTCTCTTTGGGGTGGAGTAATTACATTGACGGAAGAGCGCTCTCCATCAACATAGTGCATCTTCACCAGACCTTCTACATCGGTGCAGCTGCACTGATGTAGCGTGGTAGTGGAGACAAGCCCTTACACTGATGTTGATCACATATACATATTAAAGTATTTATATCTGACATAGTAAAGTGTATAAAAAATTGTTCAGGGCCTTCTTTTAAAATGGTTATATAACTTCATTCACAGAGGTAAAAAGTAGCCACCTGAAATCAAGTGAAATAGATGATAGAGGAGGTTTATGATTACAAAATGTTCAGTTTGGAACTGAGATCTGGCTGCATATACTTCCAAAAAAGATGGAATGACATGTTCTTTTGAGTCTGCTAGCTACATGCTGCACTCAGAATGGTATGTCTGGTTGGATACTTGTGTTCACATGCGTTATATGTACCTTGTCTTTGAATGACCAAAGAAGGAGTTGGTTTCTCTAAAAGATTGAGGTTTCAGAAGTATTCCTTCACTTCTTCATCAACTCCTGTCAAAAACAAGTGCAAGGCACTTCACATAAAAACAGTATCACACAGAAGCTGTTTTAGGTGCATAGGCTCTGAGGAGATTGCTGCTGCTGTGTGATCTCAGAGATTTTTCAGGTAATTCAGGCCTTGTCTACACTACAGACTTAAGTCGACCTATGTTGCATTGACCTACAGTTCAATGCAGTAATTGCTGCAGTGGCTGATGTCTGAACTACTCTTCTTCTATCAGTGGTGTGCATCCTGACAGGGAGCACTTCCACTGACTGAAGAGAGGCAGTGTAGGGGTCTGAGAGCCAGGCTTTTCAGCTCCACTTAGCTCCCTGCATTCAGCGGGGAACAGACGGCAGCCTCCCAGGCTTCTTGCCTCCCCACTCTGAGTGGGGGCCAGCCACTTGGGCTTCTCACCTCCCCTTTCCCAGACAGGAGCAGGAGGGCAGCCGCCCAGGCTGCCTGAGTTGGGAACCAGGAGGATGCTGCCTGGCTGGAAGTGAAAAGCCAGGGCCAACCAGGCTTTAGTTGCCTGGCTTTCTTCACGGTTACACCAACGTAAGCCCTACACCTCCCATGGAAATGGAGTTATTATGTTGGTGTAGCAGGCCTGCTACATTGGTGGGACAAGGCTGCAGTGTGTGCACTGAGGCCTGGTCTATACTACACAGTTAGGTCAAGGTAAGGCAGTATATATTGAATATATACAAATTATGTCAGTGTACACACGACAGCCCTGTCCTGCTGATGTCACTTACATCTTTACTTACATTGGCTATTGGCGGGGAACAAGGAGAGGAGAAGCCTGGGAGGATGCTCCCCACTCCCAGCTGGGAGCGGGGAGCTGAGCAGAGCTGAAAGCCTTGTATCCCAGACCCCCACACTGCCCCTCTTCAGTCAGTGGAAGTGCTCCTGGCGATGAACACCACCAACAGTAGAAGGGTAGTGTGCACATCAGCCACTGCAGTAATTACTGTGGTGGCTGGAAGTCGACCTAACATAGGTCAACTTAAGTCTGTAGTGTAGATATGCTCTGACATAATTAGGTCAATGTAAGGCAGCTTACATTGACCTAACTGTGTAGTGTAGACCAGGCCTCAGAGATCAGATTGTAAATGGCAGCATGAGTATCTTGTAGATGTGTGGCACCGATCTTTTTAAAGATAAAAAAGTAACTAACATTATTAGCCCTTCCTTTTCAGTTATGGTCCCTTCTTTTTCTTGCCCCTGCTCTTCTATTACTGTCATTCATTTTAAGGGCACACTACATTTCTATGTAAAAACAAAATGTAACAGAGCAATGCAACTTATAAATGTTCATAACTGAAATATGCAACAGATGGGTTATATGCATCCATGCCACTTTTTCCTATATTCATATAATTATTAATAATTTAAACAGTATTCCAAGAATAGTTCAATGCATGTTAATAATTCATTACTGAGTTTTTCATTTGTGGAAATTTCCTTTAAAAAAACAGTACAGATGGTACTACAGCATTTTGTGACGTGGAGTAAAACAAAAAGTATGTCACATCATAGTTTTTAGAAGAAGGGTACATGTTATAGTTTAAAAAGCTAGCTTGGAATCTGCCTTTATTTTTACTGAGGAGCATGCCCCATGCCATTGAATATTGCAACTCTAACAAACTGTTGACGTACATTGGTAAAACATTAGAAAGGCAATGAAGCCTGGTAGGCTAAGCATGGGACTGTGTTTTAAACCTAGCTCTCTCATTCACTCTGTGGCCTTGAGCAAGTCACTTTTCCTCTTTGTTTATCCCCTACCTTATAAGGAAGTATAGAGCTTGCTCATGGGTTTCCACTTGAAGGCCAAGTTTATAAAAGGTGATTAGTGCCTCAATTTTTGGATGCCTAACTTAATGGGACCTAGCAGTCAAAGATTAGGTGCTCAGCACTGAGTCCATGCTCCAGTTACCACCCTCAAATTCATGGCCAGAACACAGTTTTAGGTAAAACTAGGAGAGCCTAACTGGATAAGAGAGGAACATTTGGTGGGAAGAGCTCAGCAGATTGTCTGCCTCAGTAAGTAGGGGCCTAGAGAAGCTTTTAAATATAAACATATATTGTTGAGGAGAAACAGTTTAGAAGTCCATACAATCAGAATTGTGTTAGACGATCCTGTCCACTGAACACCTGTGGAAGGATATGGCCACCATGGCAAAGGTCAACACCAAGGTGGAGGGAGGGGGACAGGTCTTCTTTAAGCTGGAGGCCAGAGAGGTGGGAAGGAGGAGCTGGAGGCATGGGTGGGTTGGGGAAGAAGAGATGGAATAATGGTTGTGAAGAAGAACTGGAGGTCTTGGGACAGATCACCTGGTCTTGTATATGTTGAGGAGTGGAGGAAAGCTGGATTTTGAGGGAAGAGAGAGGACATAAATCCTGGAGGCATGGGTGGGTGGGAGAAGAAGAGATGGAGGCCTGAGTGTGAAAGAGGGAAGAATGAGATAGGTATGGCAAAAGGCAAATGAACTGGAGGCATGCATACAGGAGGGGGAAGGAGCGAGAGGTAAGCATGGGTGAGAGTTGACAGAAATGGAATTTAAAGCTGTATATGGCAGAGAAAAAGTCAAGAATGCACAGATAAGTAGGACTGGGAGAAAAGTTTAAGGTGTGTGTATTGTGGAGAAGAAGTTGTGGAGGGACGCATTGCAGATGTGTAGTAGAAGGTAAAGAACTAGATATTTAGGGGTAAGGAAGAGAACAGCTGGGGGTGTGCCATGCGGATGTGTACGAGGAAGAAGAAAGACAAGGTGGGTGAGGTAATATCTTTTATTGGACCATCTGTTGGTGACAGAGACAAGATTTCCAGCCACACACAGCTCTTCTTCAGGTCTTAAAAGCTTGTCTCTCTCACCAACATAAGTTAGTTCAGTAAAAGATGCTATCTCACCCACCTTGTCTCTCTAATATCCTGGGACCGACATGGCTCAACTACAGTGCATAAGAGGAAGAAGTCAGAGGCAAATGTTGAGTAGAATGGAAAATGATGCCATAGTGTTTATGTGGAGGTGGTTGAAAAGGAGTACTAGGAAGGGAGAGGCTGCAGGTGGTGGTTATGAATGGGCGGACCCAATGACCAATATCTGTCCGGTCCTTCCTATCTGAGGAAAACCTTCCAACTCCAAAGTCAAGAGAGCCCAAAGCCTATTTCTCACAGGGCTCTGACAATCTCAGAGTAGGTTGGGGTAGGTGGGCAAAGGAGCACCCAGGGCAAAGGAAGTCAGATTTTAGAAGTACCCTGTGCAGCAGCCAGCACACAGTTGGCAGTGCCAACCTGCCTAGGGAGGAAGCTGCACAGCAGAGGAATGGCATGCCTGCTTTCATGGGGCTTGAGAGGGAAGAGGTAGGGCTGGGGGAGGAAGTGCATAACCACTTTTCAAATTCATTCCTTTATTACTGAACTTGGCCTGTTGTCTGCACACTTACTCTCCTCTTTCATGTAGTCCCAGTGTGTGGCTAAGTCACAGAATTAAAACGTGCATTTTATTTTTCACAGCATGTAAAGCAACAGCTTAGCAAGAAAAAAAAAATCTATTCAAGGTCACAGATTGCAGTGAAAAATTGTATTTAACCTACCATCATGAAGGTCCTGGTTTGTTTGGCTTAATTTGAACTCCTAGGGTTCATGAGCAGAAGGCAGGGTTTTTTTTTTGTTTGTTTGGTTGGTTTTTTTTTAAAAAAAACTGGTTCCCACAGGGTAGTTTTGAATGTTGTGGAGAAATAGCTAAAAAATCTACTTCAAAGATCCAATTTGTTCCATAGTAAAATCGCATTAGCTTTCAAAGTTCAAGTCTACTTTACATTTTAAAGACATTTTCTTAAGGGAATATTTACTAGAAATAAAGGGCCTCATTTTTGTTTAATCACTTACACCAGTATATTTCTATTGACTTCAGTGGAGATACTTCTCATGTATATAGGGATAAGCAAGAGAAGAGTCTGGCTCCGGGTGATTAAGCTTGGGTTATAAAACACTGTGAAGCACATGGAGTTAGATCTCCCAATCACTGTTAAAGTCATTAGGAGGTGTAAGCACAGTAGTGAAATATGTTTGGAATGTATATACTCGTACTTTATATAATGTCTCACAAGATGGACATGTTGCTTTGTAGAGACTTTTGTAAAGCTCCGTATTGAATAGCTTTATTTTATTATTAATTTTTTGTATTTCTACAGCATACTTGACAGTGTACACAAGACAGAAGGAGATGTGCTCCCTGCCTAGAGGCACAGCTTAAGAAATCCTGGGACACTTGAAAGTATAGTATTATAAGGTATTTTACCATAATAGTTTAGTTTGCCTAAATAAAGACAAATCATCTGAATACTGAAGAATACTTTATGTAACCAGAATAGTCAGATCTTGTACTAGGGAAGAACATTTTGTCGTGCAGGTGTTCTATTTCACAGCAGCTTGATAGGGCCAGAGTGTAATGAGCTACTCATTGACTTCAGTGGACCTATTTTCAAATGGAGGTATCACTCAGTATGACTAAGGGGTTCACAATCTGGCCCTTAATAAATGCCCTTTAATAGCCTGATTTTCAAAAGAGCTCAGGGACAGATTTTTAAGTGTTCAACACTTGCCGTTGGGGCCAGAATTTCACTACTGTTCCTCTAAAAGCTCTATGTGAAAATGCATTTGGCAAGATGCCTGTTTATTTATCTTCTTCCTTCAGTTTTAAAAGATAATTAGCGAGATCTTCTGCTGATGTCAATAAGCACTGAGCCACTGAAGCCAACATGCCAACCTCAGGATCTGGCCCAATATTTTCATGAGATCAGCTATCATTACAGCCACAAACCCAGTCAATTTTATATTTTATTACAATGTCATTTAAAAACAAAAAGAAGACTGAAAAGACACTAATCAAGTCTGAAAACCTCCTCTAGTTTTTGTTGTTCACTTGTCATTGTTGAAAGGATGTTAAGCCTGAAATATTTGTTTGCTACTAAAACTTGAAGTGAAATATTGCATTATTCTACCTGCTCAAATCCCACGGGACCCAGCAGATTGATTCTTCTCCACCAGAGCTGGCAAGTGATTTCATTCATTTTAGAACAAGAAAATATGAAAAGGGCCATATAAAGGAGCTAGTTTCAATTACAGGGAAACACATACCAACATTCAGCAATCAGAGGAGATTTATAATACATAAAAACTTTAAACTACAGCATTCTTACAAGGTCTTACAAGGCTATGGAGGGAAAAAACAGCATGCCTAGACTAGTGGTTAAAAGATTAACCCTTTGACACTGAACATCAGCAAGATCATTACAGGTATTAATTTTCCAATTAAAATTCTCTTTTGGGAAAAGAAAGGTCAAAATAACGTTATTATTTCTCCTAGACATATTTATTAACATTCGATTACTTGAAAGTAATTCTCTTACTTTAAATCATGCAAACTTGTCGAATTTAATTATATAATATGCATAAAAAGAAAATAATCTGGATCAACTCTTCTCTGAGCATCTCAGGTCACTGTAAATGCATGATCATGCCTACTTAAAATCAATAGTTAATAATAACAAAAAGGTTGATTTTAAAGAGAACATCGATCAGAAGATGGCTATTGGAGCTGACTAAAATTTTACAGAAAAGTGCTTTTATTTAAATTTTGTATTAATTTTTCCAAATACAACAAATGTACCAAAATACTAGATTCATCATAATACACAAGGTGGATAAAGGGAGGGGAGGGGAAGTGACATACCTACCTTCAGGATCTACTTTAATCATAGGCCTCTAAAAAGTCGGCTCAAATTGCTTTGAATTTTCTGGGCATTCCCCTTCTGCAGAATGCCAGTTGTTCATTAACTCTGACGTTAGTCATATCACTGACCCAAGCATCAATATTTCGTGGGGACCAACTTTTCCATTTTTTCAGGATTAGTTTTTCAATTATCACAGATGCATGTTGAAATTATGCTGCCTTGTTACCACATAATCTCCAGATACCAGGAATATATCCGAGAATGAAACTTAAGGGAGAGGGCTCCAATTTAGCATTCAATATCAAATTGATCCTATGACCTACCACATACCAAACATTCTTAATACAGGGACACTCCAAAAGCATATGAGGCCATTCATTTTTAGTATATTAATTTTACCCCATAAACTGAGGTTTAACAAACCCCATCTCCCCAAATCATTAGCCACTTGGGCAATAAGTGGTTCTATATTTATCTTAAGGTTGTCTTGAATATTTTTGGGAATCAATATTCCTAAATATTTCATATCAGAGGATTGCCATTGACACTCCTAATTTAAGAAAAGACCTTGGTGGGCATATCTGTTAATTCCTAAGATTTATGATTTACCCTGATTAATTTTATATCTTGAGAGGAGATATAAACTTTTATATTATATTATATTATATTATATTATATTATATTATATTATATTATATTAATAGTGATTACAAAGTTAGGAATAGTAATTTGGAGCTTAGATACAAATACAAGAGCACCGTTGGCATATAAAGCATAATTTTATGCTCTGTTTGTTCCACGTTGATATCACGAATATGTTGATTTGCATGAATGGCAATGGTTAAATGTTCTAGACCTAAATCAAACAGAAGAGGAGAAAGGAGGCAGCCCTGCCTCGTACCTCTTTGTAATGTACATGGTAAAGAAATAATATCTTTGGTAAGTACCCAGGAAGTCAGGGTAGAGTATAAAACCTTATTCCAAGCAATACATTGGTTTATTTTGCTAACACATGAAAAAGATAGCCCCAAACTACGTGGCCAAAGGCCTGTTCAGCATCTAAAGAAATGACAGCTAAGTGTTCTTTAGAATGTCTCAAAGCAGCAATACTATCAATCAGTTGATGCAAATTATCTGAGGATATCAGTTCTCTGAGCTCTCCATTTCAGCATGGCAGCCAATGAAGCAGTGGAAGTATTTGTTTTTCCTTTTTTATATAAAGTTCTAACTCCTGCTGGATAGAGTTAACAGATGATGTATCAAACAGCAGAGAGATATTTAGTCTCCACATTGTAGCTGAGGGTGCATAATCTGGGGCCTAAAAGACATCTGTGTAGAAGCATGGTCAGACATAACAATAGAACCAATGTCACAATCAGTAACAGAATTGATCAAACCTTCTGACAATAAGAAATAGTCCAATCTTAAACATGTTCAATGAGCTGCAGAAAAAGAACTATAGTGTCTGGCCATGGGATTACGCAAACTCCACTCATCTTGTAAGCCTCAGTCAGCCATGTATGTATGAAGTACCTGATGAGTATTAGTGTTTTTATATGAAGATGGAAAAGATTTATCAAGGACCAGGTCTAGAGTTTTGTTAAAGTCTCCAGACGATGGTGCCCTTGTCATTGATGCTCATTAAAAATTATGAAAAATTTGAGCTCATCCTGGTTTGGCCTGCAGAGATTGGCAAAGATGATTATAGAATTGCCAATTTCACCATTAAGGGAAGTAAGTCTGCCCTCACTGTCAGATCTTGTGCTCAGAATATTAAAAATCAACTTTTTATGTATTAAAATACAGATAGCCCTTGCTTCAGAATTAATGCAACTAGAAACTGAGAGGCCCACCCAATCTCTCTTTAGTTTACAAGCTTCATGTTCTGTTAGATGTGTCTCCTGGAACATGGCAATGTCAACATTCTTTTTTATAAAATATTGAATATAATTTTCTTTTAACAGAGTAATTAAAACCCTTTATATTCTAGGGGACACATTTAATTATCAGCGCCTTCATTGTTAAAATATACCAGCTTAACCAGAAAATTGCTCTGTGAATAAGTACGAAATTGCAAATTTTCCTAAGCAGCACACAGCTCTTGCATATCTAAGCAGCAAAAGTTATACAGTCCAGGGGTAGGTTGTCGCTTCCCAGGACATATTCTACAGGAGTGGGAAAGAAGCTCCCAGCATGACAGAGTGAGAAAGAGGAATTAAATAAGTGAAAAAACAAAACAGAAAAAGATAGTGGCGAGAGAAATATATGTTCATACCATACAATCAAAAAGAAGAATCTGTTTAAACAGTCCAAAAATATACACTTAACACCCAAAGGGGGAGGCTTCATCTAGTGAAACTTGGAGATTTTCACAGTCCCTGGGGTCCCAATCATTAAAACTACAGTAATCATCTACTACCAATAGAAGCTTGATACTTTAGTCTATAAGGAAGCACCATCTAATGAAACAATACCAAAGATACATAATTACTGATCAATTGGTAGATTTTACATTGATGCTCTTTTTCTGTAAGTTAAGGCAACAGCAAGTAAATTGGTAATAACCCTTCTACCCCAGTGAGAGAGAAAAGAAAAGAAACAAAACTAACATATCAGTATCAATTTGTTTAGACACGCATATCACATCTCAGAGAACAATACATGCATTCCATATGGTTGTATCATTCCATAGATAACTCCTTTTACGAGGGAGGAGGTTGCAGATTTTTTAAAGGTATTATTCTGCTTCCTGGGAGGAATGGAATGATATTATCTTATCGTTTTTAATATGGAGCATTGCGAAGTATTTAATACAATACTTCAAGTCCATCTTCCTGGCCAATTGTTCTGCTTGATTAAAAGCTGCATTCACAGTCATAATCTTGAACAAAGCAGTATTTTAAGTGCAGGTTCTCCCCAAAACAGTTTCTTTTCTTCCCTCTGGATTTCTGCAATATACATCCTTAGTGGTAAACTTTAGAAACGTCACAATCAATACTCTAGGCTGACCTCCTGGAGCTGGCTTGAGGGTAAGAGCCCAGTGTGCTTGTACTATATCAAAACAAAGATCCAACAGCAGATCCATCAATTTAGTTAGCAGTTTAGAGACAAATTCAGGGGGGTTACATTTCTCTATTCTCTCAGGAATACCCAAAATCTTGATGTTACCTTGTCAGGAGCAGTTTGCTAGATCAATTAGCTTGGTTTTAGTAGTCTTTATACCATTACAGTTCTTCAGCACCTGTAAATTGTTCTCTTTTAAATCATCTTCCACTTCAGAAATTCTGGGTTCTGCTTCACTCATCCATCTGGATAGAGCTTATATCATGCTCAGAATCTCAATCCTGGTGTTCTGTAGGATGGAATCTTTAGGTTTAATTTAATTACTATCTGCAGCCACCTATTTTATTACATCCATCAGCTGCTTTCCATCTGGCTCAGACACCATTTTGTTTGTAAAAGTCAGGGAGGCAGATCTCTGTTGTTTTTTTAGTGCTTTTGGATTCAGAAAGGAAGATGCAGAGCTAGAGGGCATCTTGAGGTTTTCAGAAGTCAGATGCAATATTTCTTGGGGTTGGATGGTGCAGTTCACGAAAGGATGTTTGGGGATTCCCATGGGCCAGTTCAGAGCTTACGCAACCTGCATTCCCCTTGGTAGCTGCATTCTTTGGCATCCTGCAAAGTATGTCTTAGTATTTATCTTTTCATCATTGCATCCCATTCTTACTGGATGTGAAAATGACAGTGAAAAATGGATGGTTTTATTGATAGTGAATAGTAAGATCCTACTCACAAATTCCACATCTCAGGAAGAATATCCTTCTATTGCAAAATAAAGGTGTGTGGCACTGCTGTGGTGATAGTCTTGAAAAAAATTAGAGTATTAGGGAAATATTAAATCTCTTTTCCCAACGTGAAAATCCTTTGTAGAATTTGAATGCAACTCTTCATTTGTGTATATTTTTTAAAATATGTTTGGGTAACCAACAGATTGATAAAGTGACAAAGTCTGTGACTTCTAGAATAGTCATTCAAGTCCTGATTGGTAATAGCCAAAAACTTACTATGTGATGGTTATTCAATGGCAGTAATATTTGTTTGGTCTCATTCCAGTAACCACTGGACTGTTGTTCACATCAGAACAATCACCACTGTAATTGGGACCCTGGTTTCCAGACTTACTGGAGAGGTCAAGGACTGAGTGGGCATGGACAGCGTCTATCTTAAAGTCTCCAGGTGAAATCCTGACCCTTTTGAAGCCAATGGAGTCAGATCATCACTCTCCAGATCAGAACTGAGGCATATTAGCATGGCCATACAAGTAAGCTTGTTCAGTTGTTGCATGTGCTGTATCCACTCTGTGGAGAAATATAGGGCTTTGTCTCCAAGTCTATGAGACCAGCACATCCCCACTGTAGTCATGTGCCTTATAATCTGTTCTAAGGAACTTCAACTCTGATTCAGGAAGGCATTTAAGCAGCTACACATGTGCATAAGTCCCATTGACATTAATGGAATTTAAGCACATGCTTAAAGATAAGTACCTGCTTACGTGTTTTTCTGAATAATGGACCTTTGTGTCCATTAGCATATGTCTGACCATGCTCAAACCTTTCCAAAGTTCCCTGAAGAAAATGTTTGAGCTCATAAGTGTGCTGAGGTTTTGTCGATGTGTTTAAATGCAAGATTGGTGGATTGCTTTCCCCTCTGTGTGCATGATTAATAAAAAATGAAAGTCTAAAAAACACTTATCATAGGTTAATAGCTACTAAAACTCACACCAATACTATGAGGATAGATTTAGTACCTAGAGATGAGGAACTGAGAAGAGCTACCAGCCAGCTGGATTTTAAAAGCATCTAAAACTGATACAAACAATGGTATTATTAGTATTTTTCGGTAGTATAGTGCTCTTTCAAAAATATTATAATTGGTATAGTAGGATATATATAGTATTTATCACATTGCTAAGACACTTTTTAAGTATTAAAAATGTTACTTGATGGATTTTTTAAATCAGGGAAATAACATTCTAGGCCATGCTAAAGTGTTGTCTAATATATTAATATCAACAAAAATGTTGAGACTTATCAGATGTCCTAGTACTCACCAAGGCATGCATGATTTAGTAGTGTACAGGATAACTTCTCAAGAGTAAAGGATAACATAAGGGGGATGGGCGCTATAGCCACCATTTTCAAACTTGAGTACAGATATAGCTAGGAATCTAGTTCCATGTTTTGGTACTTAAATAAAAGTGGCCTGATTTTTCAGAGGTCTTAAGCAATCTGTCATTCCCAACTAAGTCAAGCATAGGCCACTTGGTTAGGTAACTTCATATGGATATTGAAACTGAACCCTGGGCACCCAAACTAAGACATGGTATGATCTGATTTGCAGAAGTGCTGAGTACCAGCAATTCCATTGACTTCAGTGTGAGCTTTTCAGTGGAGCTGAGAACCCAGTTCAGACGGTAAACCTGTATCTCTAAGAGAAAATTGCTAGTCCACTAAATTTGCCTAGTTACAAAAATAAACAGAGTTTGGTGTTTACATTTATGGAAACAAACATTGAGCTGAGGAGAGTGGAAGGGATAGAAATTTCCAGACAGTTTGACAAGATTCAATATGGTGCAGTAGTTGTATTGGTTTTGGCTTTCAATTGCTTGAGCTAGAAGTCCTGATGTTAAAAAATAAACAGTCCATATGCCTCACTCTCTCTATTCATATACCTTTAGCCAAGAGTTAAGTCTTACAAAAGTTAGTTCTCAGAGGGAAAGCCCTCTGGATAGATTTTATTGTCCCTTTGTAAAGTTAAACATAAGAAGAGGTTGAGGCAAAACCAATGAGGCAAAGAAGATGAGCCGTTTATGCTGGGAAGTTTTACTAGCCATCATTTTTGTAACCTAGAGAGAGCATCCCGTGGCATGTAAGTTTCTAAGAAAATTAATCTCCATCCATCCCATTTATAAAGAAGTAGCTGAAAGGAGAAGGAGGCTTGACCACCCTCCAAAGGAATCTTTCCATGGTAGGAAGAGGCCCTCTATAGCAAATGGGTAGTTTCTTCCAAACAATCTCATACCCCCGCCTACAGTGAATGAATGAAAAGGTCCAGACGTTTCTCTTAGCTGAACAATCTCCACTCTGTCATTGGAAAAATAACATCAGTTCATTTCAATATTTACAAATTCAGTTACTATAGCCTCAGCTTTCAATGACTGTAGGCAATTGGGTTAAGAATCCACGAATTGTTTTCTTTGCATCCTGGACCTCTCTTTATTTCTTCTCTTCTGTGCACTGTCACATCCACACATGCATGGAAATAGCCTGTCACACCACTGAAAGTCCTGAGATTTGAGTGACAGTCCTGAGAGTGTGAGAAATCCCCTGCAACATCCTGAGTCTCTTGTCAAATCCCTGAAGGTAAAGAACTATGCACTCCCAGATGTTTTCTTTTACAGTTTTGCACAGTCAGAACAGATGGTGTTCCCACTCGTAATGATGAAGGGAATTTACACCAGTCAGCTGTAAGAGTTACATTAATTCCCACAGTTTGCACGGCTGCCAGTACCAGCAGATTGATACTCAGTGGCCTAAAATCCAGTCCAGAAGAGCACACAAGGTGGGAAGTTCATTTCCATGAGCTCTTCTCTCCCTCACACAACTTGCCACCACAGACCTGTAAGTTAATTTTCTCAAATGCTTCAGACTTCCATTTAGCCAGCTCTCAGGGTGTCCTGGGCTCTGAGTATGCTATCAGTGGAGTCAAGCAATTCGATTATAGGCATAGAGAAATAAGATATATTTTACTTTCTATAGTGGAGCTATACTGTTAAGAACCTGCTCTGTCATGCCTCTAGCTTCTTCTTTTTCAAGTCCATCCTAAAAATACACCTATTAAACAGGCCTAGAAACCCTCATTCTTCCGCCTCTATAAAGTTATCATAAGATGAGTAAGGAAATGTGAGTGTGAGCGTAACAAAGGTAAATATTACATTAAAAATATCATGGACCTAATTGTTGTTAAGGCTACCATTTTGTCATGGATGCCACAGAAACTGTGAATTAGAATTAAGTCCATGAAATGCCCCCAGATTGAGTGGCATTGTGACCTAGCACACAAGATCTGTAGATGGAGATAGAGGAGTGGAGACTCCAAACCTGAATGGAGTAGTGGCCACATGAGCCAGGTTGCAACACCCAGAGCAGGGAGCCCAGCCCAGTCCTTTGGGACAGGAGCCACCACTGCAGGGCAGGGTTCGCTTTACAACCCCACCTCCCCATAGTCCCCCACTTTTCCACTTTCTGTGACATATTGTTGTTTTCCCATATCTCTGTCATGAAATGTATTAAACATTGGCATGACAAAATCGTAATGCTAATTATTGTTGGTGATCACTTGTATTACTCTAATGCCCAACTGAGACAGGGGCCCCACTGTTCTAGCTCTGTTCTACCCACCATGAGAGACATGAGAGTCCTACCGGCCCTGAAAAACTTACAATCTAAAAAGAGAAGACAAATGACAGGAAGGTAAACAGATGCAGAACAGGGAAGTAACTTGCCCAAAGTCCCACTCACAGTTCAAGTCAGTGGCAGAACTTGGACTCCCAGTCCAGTGGCCTATCCATTAGACCAAGCTGTCTACTCTAATGTAACTTTTGCCTAACTGCAGCAGCTTTTGTTACTCTCTTTTTAACTATCTTTTTGATTGTTTCAAATGTATATTCTTTGGGGCTGGGACCATGTTACTGTTTTTGGTCCCTGAAGCACCTAGCATGATAAAAACTCTATAGTAGTGTAGCAAGGTCTCAGTTGGTCTGATAAGACTCTAGGGGGCAGAGGGGAGCTACTGCCTTGCCGAAAGGCCTTGGTCACACCTCTCCATCAATGAGGAATTAGCAGAGGTAGGTGTGCCGTCGCAGTTGGCACAACACAGGAGTACTGGCCAGAGTTCATGGCACGCCCCTCAGGCAGGGAAGCGCCGGCAAGAGTCTGTGGCGCGCCTCTCAGGCAGAGGAGCACCAGCCAGAATCCTTAGCTCTTTATTGGGGTGCTGCCACCTCATGGTGGGGTGGCAGGGGTAGGGGAACACAGGCCAACCCAACTCCACTGCATTCCAGCCCAGAGCCCTGACAGTGGTGAGAGGAGAGGGTCCCGCCACTGGGTCAGCAGGGATCTGTCCGCCACACACTGACCAAACACTAACTCACTACACTGTCCAGTTCCACCCTGGGCTACTTCCTACCCAGTCTCTTGAGTGGGTCCCTCTGGTTCCTAAACTAGTCAGGGTATTCAGTCCCCGGTAGCTCCAGCTCACCCTCAGCATTGGGCTCACTTAGGCTCCAGTTGCTGCCTGGCTCCTCCAGTTCCTCAGGGTACTCTGCAGCCAGCAATCCTGGTAGCCCGAGTCCTTCCTCTGGGTCAGGCTTCCCCTGGTCCAGTGTGTCCCCTGGTTCAGCAGCAGGGTCTACAGGGAACAGCCAGAAGCCTCTGTCTGTCTCCTTCCCTGGTGCTTCCCTAACAGAGCTAAGGGCCCCGCCCTTTGTACTTCCTGTTCTATCCCTCCCCTTCTGGGGGATGGAGTAAGCTTGGCCTGGCTCCGCCCACTCAGGCTGAGAGAGCACCTCTTTACCATCTGGTTCAGAGGGAGGCCACCCTGACTCCCTACAAGTGGTAATAAGAAGAAACATATTTTCAATAAACATTAAAACAAAACTCTGTCTTTTAGTTTATCCTTGATAGTTGGAAGTATTTCAAAGTGCATAAGTAAAAGAGAATAATCTATCACCTGCTTAGATAGCTACTTAGAAGCTGCTTAGATGGACTGATTTAAATAACAAAAGGTGCAAGTAGCTTTTTCAGCCTAATGTGGTGAAATAGGTATAAATCAGGGAATGGCAACCTTTGGCATGTGGCCCATCAGGGAAATCCGCTGGTGGGCCAGGACAGTTTGTTTACCTGCAGTGTCTGCAAGTTAGGCTGATCGCAGCTCCCACTGGCCACAGTTTGCCGTTCCAGGCCAATGCGGGTGGTGGGAAGCAGCGTGGGCTGAGTTATATGCTGGCCATCACTTCCCGCAGCCCCCGTTGGACTGGAACGGCGAACTGTGGCTAGTGGGAGATGTGATCAGCCAAACTTGCGGATGCTGCAGGTAAACAAACCGTCCCATCCTGACAACAGATTTCCCTGATGGGCCGTGTGCCAAAGGTTTTTGATCCCTGGTATAAATCATTTACTATGAAACTGTACCATGGAAAGCTGATAAAAGGCTGGCTGCAGAATGCTATTTAAAATATGTATAGTCTAATTTTAGAACAGATTTCACTTTATTATTCATGCTTTTATGCTCTGGTATAAAGAATTATAACAGATCTTATTCTCTATTTTATATTTTGACACAATATATGCTTGCAGTAGTTTTATTCTTTGCAGGTAGGTAGTCATTTTTAGGGTTT
Source organism: Chelonoidis abingdonii (assembly GCF_003597395.2). Taxonomy (NCBI): domain Eukaryota; kingdom Metazoa; phylum Chordata; order Testudines; family Testudinidae; genus Chelonoidis; species Chelonoidis abingdonii. The sequence continues at coordinate 319,712,412 of NC_133769.1, read as the reverse complement.
TGATTATTGGCAAATTCACTATTTAGTATTTTCTGCTTTGTAGTATAATTATATGGTTTTTACATTTAAACATTTAAGAGGATTGCAGCAAATTTCCCTCAGGATTACATAATTTAAACTATTTTAAAGTATATACAGATATCATACACAGAAAATATTTTTAAAATATTTCTTTGCGTACCCCACTCTGTTATAGAAATACATAACTGGAGACAGAGAGCAATTAGTGCACTCAGCTGCACCTTATAGGGTGGGCCAGGCTCAATTAAAGATGGGTCCCAGCTGAGAGGGCCAGCAGTCACTAATAAAGGAAGGAGTTCAGGGCAGTAGGAAGGAAGACGGCGTAGGTGAAGAGTAGTCCGTGGGATCCTCTGCCAAGAAGGGAACTCTGGAAATGGCCAGAAGAGATATTGAGAAGATGTGTGGAGCAAGTTTTGTGGAAAGGGCAGGAACTTGACCTCCTGGGAGCAGATCTAGGAGGCGTTGCCCATTACAAGAGCTGGAAAGAACTCTGCAGAACCTGTAAAGGATGTGGGGGAAGAAAAGCCTAGAGACAGGCATGACATCCCCCAGGATACAACCTGAATCACTGTGCACGCTTAACTATCCAGCCCAGGGTGCCTCTTACACTGCTTTGGTAGTGAAAAGCAGCCTCTCCAGGCTCCGCCCACACACTCTTTAGCATGTAAAAGCAAATCCAGCAAAAAGTTATATGACTTCTCTCCCAGTCACTCATGATCTATGTACAGTGTGACACCTCAGAAATGCACATCTTGTACTATCCAGCACACTACTGAACAGAGCAAGCTCATTAATACTTTGTCATTTTATCAGAGAAAATAATTTTGCCCTAGCCTTTGTTTACCTGAGCTGAGATTCCCCAAACACTTCAACCGAAACTCACTGGTTTAGATAAGACAGTAAAACAAGTTTATTAACTATAGAAAGATAGATTTTAAGTGATTATTAGTGATAAATCCATAAAAGTGAAAACAGGTTGCAAAAGAAATAAAAAGATAAAACCGCAAACTAATTCCTAAACTTTACCAAGCTAAATAAGATTTGAAAGCAAAAGGATTTCTCTCATCCCAAAACTTTCAGCAGTCCATGCTAACCAGAAAGCCTTCCAGTTAGTATCAATTCCCCCCAGTTCAATGGTGGTTCTGTGTGTTTCAAATGATCTTGCTGCTGTGACTAGAGATGGTGGAGGAGAGGTAATTTGTGTGTTCTCCTTCTTATTCTCCAACCCCTGGGGTTAGGCATTTCCATTACATAATGCTCGCAATCAGTCCTTCATATGAATTCTACATTCTTTTGTTATCCTTCCCCTCATTTCTGTTAAATTTCTAATTAAACAGGTAATTGCTCCAGCATTTTGTTGGCAAGCCAGTGTGCCTTTGCTTCTGAAAAATTGGCTTGTGAGTGTCCCCCAGAATTACAACACATTTCAGTAACAATCATTCTGTAAAATCTCATAGTTTTACACACAGTGTTGTTACACACATTTTTACAAGACAATGATATTCAGCAGATTGAGTTTTCAAATGAAACCTCATAAGGCATACTTTGTACAAAATATCCCAGAACTATATAAAAATGGTGAATACAGGGACCTAATGGGTGTCACATGGGATACAGTGTATCACAACAGGCCAAGATAGGAAGTAGTTTAGGGAGACATCAAGGAGTCTGAAGGTGCAGACCTGACTGATCTCTACAGGTTTCTGGAGTAGAACCCAGAGTACAGGAAGAGTCTTTGTTGCCCTACCAGTTACTAAGGAAAGTGTCATGGATTTCCTCTCTCCTTCCTTCTTGATACAATAGGCATGGAGTATTAGAAGCTCTGAGGTAAGCTCTGTGTCTTTCCACATCCCTACAGGCTATGAGGTTGCCTTAAGATGTCAGACAAAACCATCCAAAGGCTTAGTCAGGGGCTTCGAGCTGAGAAATGCTAGTCATCAACACCCTAGACATATTCTAAGGCTTCCAGAAAATGACTTGGTTCAGCTTATAAATGAAAGAACTTGTCTGCATCCAGAGTGGAGGGGCACATGTAGAATGAAGGTGGCACCATCCTGCAGCTGCCCTTAGCCAAGGCCAGAAAGGCTCGCTTTTTCCCAGCTCAGTGATGCTATCAGTGGTGATGCGTAAGCACGTGTGTCATCTCAGCTCTTCCACCAGTGAGCAAGGCAGCTTGGGTTCAGCCCCAATAGCCTAATGGATAAATCAGTGGCATCCAAAAATAGGGGTTATGGGTTTAATCCCACCTGGGGTTCTCTACTCTGTGCCTCTTCCTTGTGCTCACTGCCCTTCCCTTGGGAAGACAAGACATTTGTCAAACCCCTGGTATGGCTTGGAAGATACCTTATATACACACACCCTATAAAAGTAGTACCCTCCCTCAGAGACTCTTGCAGGAGAGGTGGGGCTTTCCTGCCTCCAAGGGCTGAAGACAAAGTGGGCTGTCTGACTGTCTTGATTCACCAGGGAAAGATGGTCCTAAGGAAGGCAGGACTTGAAGGAAGATCTGCCTTGCAAGTAGACAGCACTCCAAGGTGTCACAGGAGAAGCAAAGGGCCTTGGCCAGATCCAGAGGTCTGTCTGCTACTTTTGGAAAGCTTAAGGCAAGCATGTAAAGGGGGATGGCTCATAGATTCAAACCTACACAGGAATTGTCCAGTGGAGTTCTACTCTGTTGCCATAGCTTCTCAGCCACAACTACATTGTGGCTTCTGTGAGAGAACCTACAAGGCCTGACCCTTTGACAGTGAAGCATAGCACTTTCTCCCCCTCTTCTAGCATCATATCTCAGTTTCTTTCTATGTCCCAAGAGTGGATGAGATTGCCCTAAGATAGAAGGTGAAGCCATCCCAAGACAAAGGCCAGAGGCTTAGATCCAAGAAGATCTAGCAATAGATATCCTAGAAGTATGCCCTGGCTCATCTTGAAAATGAAAGAGCTTGTCTGGGTTGAAGGTGGCAGCATCCTGCAGTTGTCCTTTGACAAGTCTGGAAAAGCTTGCTCCTGCCCTCTCCAGCTGAACAAGACCATCAGTGGTGATGCAGCAGCTGGTATGCGATCTTAGCTCTTTCACAGATGGGGGCAGCATCCACCAATTCAGCAGCAGTGTCCTAAAGAGTAGGTGTAGGTGATCTAAGCTAGGAATTGTGGGATCAAATCCCAGCTGGGGTGCTCGTTTTTAGCCTCTCCCTTGTTCTCTTTGCCCTTCCCTGGGGAAAATAAGGCATTTGGTAAGCTCCTGTTGCTGGCATAACTTGGCAGGCACCTGCCATCCCCTAGAAAAGTAGAAATCTGTCTTGGAGTGTCTTGCAGGTGGGGCTTTCCCACCTCCATGAGCTGCTGACAAAGGGGGCTGTCTGGCTCTCTTGAGTTGTCAGGGAAAGACAGCCCCAAAGAAAACAGGACATGGAGGAAGACCAAACAGTGATCACCACCCTCTTCTACTTCAGGTAACCCTCCCTGGCAAGTACCAAATTGGAAGCAAGCGGCTCTGCAAGGCACCACAGGAGCAACAAAGGCTCCTGACAAATGAAACTGAGGTCCACAGGCCAGTATGCTGTTTTTTGGAAACCTCAAGGCCAGCAAAAGTAGAGCACACAAAGTGGAAAACCCATAGTCATAAGGATTCAAAGCTGTGTGGGCATTGTTCAGTAGATTTATAGTCTATCACCATAACCTCTCAGCCCTGACTACCCAAGTGCAACCGAGTTGTAGCCTGTGTGAGAGAACCTGCAAGACCTGACCCTCTCTATCCAAGCAGCTCGCTCTCCCCTTCTTGCAGTGTCTCCCTTCAGTGTCTTTTCATATCCCCAGAATGGATGAGGCTGCCTTTAGATGACAGGCAAATTCATCCCAAGAGAAAGACCAGAGTCTTAGAGCCGAGAAAAGGTAGTCATTAACACCTTAGAAGTATGGCAAGGCTTCCAGAAAATGACCTGGTTTAGTTTGCAAATGAAATAACTTGTCTGTATCCAGAGTGGAGGGGCATGCATGGACTGAAAGTGGCAGCATCCTGCAACTGTCCTTGGCCAAGGCTCATTTCTACCCCCCTAGTTGAATCAAACTATCAGGGGTGATGCATCAGCCCACATGCCTTCTTAGCTCTTCCATCAGTAAGCAAGTCTGTTTAGCATCAACTTCTTTTCTTGCTCTCTCACCTCTGTTGGCTGCAGAGAAGGTGAGCTGTCTGGCTCTCTTGGGTCATCAAGGAAAGATGGCCCCACAGATGGCAGGGATATTCAGACCACTGGGCCAGGGGTGAAGCCACTGGTGGGCCTGGATGGGATGCAGCCTCTCTCACTTAGCATCCAGGTCCAGAGCAGGATGTAGTGCTGCCGGAGCAGCCTGGATGATCACTCAGGCACCTGAAACACAGGAATGAGCTATGAACCCATCCCCAAATCTATGTTCCAGCAGCTCTACCCTGCCACTTCCTGAGCCAGCACACGCATGTGCCCAGCTTGGCAGGTGAAGCCCTGTGTCTGGGGGCACCAGGGCTATGAAGAGGGCATGGTGTCAGGGGAGAAGCTGAGCTTCCACTGTCTGTCATTGCCCATCCATCCAAAAGTCATGACACACCCAAATTTCCACTTCTAGCTACGCCACTGCACTGGGCTGAGACTTGGAGACCAAAGATCTGACTGAAGGCCATTGGACTATTTGGTGGTAGTACTTTCTGTTACCCTGGTAGGGCTGGGACACAAGAAGGAGTGGACCATTGCAAGGCCAGAGAGGCTGTCAGCACCAGAGGAGGAGAACCCGCCTCTTCTGCCATGAGGGGGCACACCAGCTGGTGAATCATTCTTCTACACCATCCAGTGATGTGTAGCTAGGCTGACAAATAGCACATTGAATGCTGCTCAGCAGAATGGAAAGCTGAGAGTAGACAGTTATGGGCAAGGATACTAAACTTGCAAAAAGTACCATTGGTTCTTTAAGGTGCATGCTATACAGCAAAGAGAGAACTTCGATTTTAAGATACTCACACAATAAAGTTTTAAGAATTCAATATATTTAAACTTGGAACTGTAGGAAACAAGGCTGACTTGACCCAGACGGGCTTGGAACATCAGGTTCCAAACTAAGTATTTCAGACTAATGTTTAGATTCTTAATACAACACTGGAGAGGATTACATATCTGGAAATTATACCATCATGGCACCTATTCTGAATAGAAGATTAATGACTAATTCTGAGACTAACATTTTACGTTAGTCCTGCATTTTAACATAATTGTGCAAACATTGTATCTATAAATTGTTAACATTGTTTAGCTATGCACATATAAATTATTATAATTCAGAGTTCAATTCATTAATGTAATCAGGTTTACTACTTACCCATGACAGCATGAGATAATCAGAAAGGAAACCTATCCTTGAAAGATAATTACACTTTTGGAATTAAAATCATGCTATTCATTTTGCCATAAGTCACTGTCAGCTATCTAGCTGTAGCTCTTCAGGACATGAGTCATGCCTTTTATATGACTAACTAGGCTGAATGCTTAAAAATGGTAAACTGACAAAAACATTGCAAAGTTTGATTCATTCTAGTTATTCCAAAAGACTGATGGAAGGAACTAATAGTTTTATACACTTACCTGCAATAGCTAGGTGAAAATTATATTTCATACCATGCTGATTTCAAACCATTCTGAAGGCAGTGATGATTGCGGTATTCTTATTTAACTTGCAAAAAAAGAGACTAGTTTACAGCTAGGTAGAAAAAGGCTTTTGATATCTCAGATACAGGCAATCGGATGATTAATGAAAAATGAAAGTCTAAAATAAGACTCATATTAAAATTTTAGCTTAAGGAATAGGGTTAAAAGTGACTTAGGCATTTGAGACCTAAATCTCATTGAAAGTCAATGAGACAGAGGTGCTTAAGTCATTTGGTACTTTCGAGAATTGTACCTCAGCTTATTAAAATTTTGCCTTTTCTTTTTCCATCCCCAAATCGTGGTCACAATATTGCATTCACGCTAATGGATGCCACTAATTTTTAGAAGATGCTGAGGGCCCATCCTCTGGAAAAAGAGACCCTTCAATACGTTTCAAGTTGGCCATTGAAAAAAATCAAGACACACAAACTTAGAAGTCATTTTGAAAATCTTGATTCTACTCTCTCTTAAGCCATACAAGAAGTTAATTTATATTTTGCTGAACCAACATTGTCCTTTTCCTTCACTTTCTGTTCTAGCCAGTGAAATACAGCTTGCTTAGAAATCATGCTGCTATTGACTCTCCATCACAGAATATGCTTGCACACTGCTCTGGGGGTGAACTAAAAAGTGAAAGTTATGCCATATTAAATTCCACGTGTTTTCTCTTGGAAATCTGCTATAGTCAGAGTGGAGCGTGCCACCTGGGTTAGTTGGTCCCTTCCCACTTCTAAACCACAAATATCCCAGCCACAAAATATGCCACAGAAGAGGCTCTTGCAGGCGATGGAGAAGTGGAACCATGTCACAAAGCAGCTGCTCCCCTTTTCTGCATTCACTGCAGATTTTCTGACTTCTTTTTCTCCACTCTGGTTTATCTGAGTGGAGGGAAGCATGCAGCCCTAGCTTATTGTCTTGCATGAAATGATGCAGCATAAAAGAATCTGCTGTGACAAAAATGAAGCTGGGTTGGAAGTCAAATTACTTCTGGGTTGGTCATGTTAGCTGAATTTTTTTGTCCACATGTGTAGCACCAACAGACCCCAGTCGTCAGCAGGCAGGACTGAACCTGGGACCTTTGCTAAATGCATGAGTTTCTACTACATGAGCTAAAAAACCAAATGATCTTTAGCTAATGCTGGGGCAGACTCATTAAGTGCTCTTGGAGTGGTCTCAGTGCCACTAGATGGGACAGAGCGCCACACCCAGGAGATGTGTGGGTTACACATGGGTAAGAGATCATGTTCTAAAGCTGGGGCTGCTGAGAACTGCAGTAACAGAAGGATGTAAATGAGTAGATTGCAGATTTATACTTTTAAATCAAATTGATAAGTGCCTGATTATTATTTATGACTATACAAGATGTGGTCTTGAGATCAACGTGTATGTATTTCAGAATGCTGAATTGTAAATGGTAAAATTGAAAATTGTAAAATTGACACTGAAAGATAATAAAAAGGCTATTGTAGAAGAGAGACATCTTTACAGGTCTCTGCATACATGTGTACATGTTTTAAACAGTTATGTCATATATCAGCATTTAATTTCATATTAATAGAGAATGGTTAGCATTAATTTTAAGACCATTCTTGCAGATCTGCTGCGTGTCAGGGCAAGTGGGAAGCTGCTTCCCACAAGAAAAAACATGACTGTATACCAATTCCTTGCCTTTACATTATAAGTAAAACCAATACAGTATAAAGAAATTGCTTTTTTCTGAATGTCAATAGGACAAGAATACAATGAAGTAAAATTGCTATAGTGAAGAATTTTGGATGAAAGAGCCCTTTACTTCTGCAAGATTCAAAACATAGCAAGGAACAGTGTTACATTTACCAGTACAAAAATATCCACATAAAATCTTATCTTATTGCAGACTTTAAAAGCTACCTATTATTTATAGCTGTCCATGAGGACTGAGGACATACTTGATGTGCATATGTTACATATCTCTCAGCTTTGATTTAGCTGGTTTAAACTGAAGTTGACCATACATGTAGGAATGCTCTCCTTCTTTAAAAAAAATAATAATGTATGCCCCTTTTCCCGTCTTATGAAATGTGACCAGTTTCCCTAAATTTTAAGATGATTTTATGAAGCCGGGGAACTAAATCTGGGCATCCATTCTTTAACATTTCAGCAGAACTGCTCTCAAGGACGGGTGATTTGCCATTTCATAATTATTGACCATAAGTATCATTACCTCTAATGTCACTGGCCTATTTTCTGCTGGGTTCATTTTTGGATTAACTTGTGGTTTACATCTGAATGGAGATCTGTTAATTAATTCACAAAAATGTTCACGCCAATGCTTAAGTTGAGCACCAATATCCTGGCAGTATTTTCCATTTTTGTCCTTTATTGATGGAATCTGTGAGAATGGACATCCGATTAGGACATTCAAAGGCTCAGATGTATTTCTGGTCATGTCTTTCAGAGACTTTCTTAATGTGCTGTGCCATACTAACCCACCACTGATTAGGGTCACTCCAACAGGCCCTCTTAAACTGCTCATTCAAGACATTTATTGCCCATTTCCTCAATTGCCCATTTACTCCTCTTTTCACTAACTCACCTCTGACCATCCATTCAACACTATCTTTTTCTCTCCCCTCACCCTAGTTTTGATGGTATCATCTGTAATCCAGATTTGCTTTTTCATGCTCCTTAATCCTCCTTGTTCCCTAACAATCTCTGTAACAGAATCCTGAAATAAAGTCCACTCTTCCTATGCATAAGACAGCTACTCATCCAAAATAGAATATTTATTGACAATCCTCACCTCATAACTGTTAGCAATTGCTTCATCATGAAGCATTTTGATGCAGTAGATACCAGTCCAGCATTTCTCAAATGCGGCCACTGGGGGCTTTTCTTGTGGTGACAGCCTCCTAGGCTATGATGGCGGGAGGGAAGCAGTGGCCCCTCTTCCAGGGCCACCAGTGGGGGTTGGTTCCCGTCCCCCTCTGGAGACACAAATGCTGGAGGTGCAGACAGCTAGTGAATTCCTCACTTCCCTGGGGTGTGGGGAGCAGGCTTCAGCCACAGGGCCTCAGGCTTCATCCATGCAATAGCAGGCTCTTGTTCCAGAATCTGGTCCCAGGCTCACCACCCATGCCATTATGCCTGGGCCTTGCGGCCTCCCTGCCCACCTCCCCATCCAGGGCTTAAATTGTCCCAGAGCTTGCTGATGCTGAGTATGTCTTCTGTGAAAAGTGATATTAACAAACATACAAATATCTCTTCTTTTCATAGCAGACTTACTATCTAGCAAAATTTTTTTTTTTTAAGAAGCAACCAAAAAAGCAAAAGAAATAACAAAAAGACAAGAACATGCAAAGCACCCTATATGTGTTTCTATTCTGTTTAGGTCCAGTAAAGAATAGAGACCACTGTACATTATTTTTATTACTAAGTCTGAAAAACCCCTACATAAATAAATTATAATGATATGAACATGTACATGTGCATATTTATTTGTTTTTCCTAAAGTTAATTAAGTAGTTTTGGAAAAAGTGTCAGCACGGCCATCAGCAAGAGTTGGTGGCCGCACTCTGAGGCCACCAAAAAATTGCATTGTGAGAACCCCTGTACTAGTCTATGAAACTTTATTAAATGGAAAATCATTGTTGCTATTAGGAGTCGATGTTCAGGTTATGGAGCAAGATCAAAACTAAAGTTTCCAAACTAAAATGTCATGCGAGGTTGCATTGTTGCCCCAGGGATATTGAAACCAGGCATCTTTCCTGACTCTGAATTCAAAGCTATGAACGGTCTCTTGGAGTTTGCTGCCTAGCTGATGAAGGTCAGCCTTTATTGTAAAAAAATAACAAAGTGGTGGTAACACACACTCTCTTATGCCCAGTAGACTAGTAGCTAAAGCACTCATCTTCCTGGATGTAGGAGATCCAGGTTCAAATCCCTACTGATTCAGAGCAGGGACCTGAACCCAGATTTCCCCACCTCCAAGGTGATTGCCCCCCACCCCAACCACTTAGCAATTGGGTATTTTGAGGTGAGTCTCTGTCAATATCTCTTGTTGAAATTGTTCCACTTTGATAGAAATACTTAAAAATCACGGAAAAGAGACTGGAACCTGGGTGTCCCAAGTGAATCCCCTCACCATTAGGTTATAGAGTCTCTCTGGCCTAGGGAATATTTAAATATTTTATACAAAGTGGAATGGCTTCAACAGTGGAGCTAGAAACCTATCCCAGACTATTCCATAGCCCAATTAGGGTGGTCATGAAAGATATGTGGATTCAAGACATTGCTCTGAATAGAGCGGAGTGGGGATTTAAACCTGGGTCTCTCCCCACTCACCTGAGATGTGGTCTCCAGCAGCAACAGAATTTTAGGCACCTTCAGGGGTAGGCAGCAGCTGAGCAGGAGTTTTGAGGTTTTAACTTTTGGATTTAGGTGCCTAAAGTAGCAGTTAAGCACAGAAAATTCTTTGTAAATCTATCCCTAAGTAATCTGCCATAGTTAGTAAAAAGTTGACTACATTTTTTTTCTGAAGACATACGTTTTTTCTTAAAACTCTTAAGTATGAATTTTCAAACTCAATCAGTGTTGGCCTAACGCAACACTCATTGAAGTAAGAGGTAAAACTCCCCTTTCACCATCCAATGGGAGCAGAGTTAGGCCAATGAAAAGCACTTCTAAAATTCCTGACTTTATTTTGAAACAATAGTTGTCTCTACATTTCAATATCTATAAAAGGCTTTTTCTTCTACTTCCTGCCATCTTCATCCCCAAACCTCATAAAGTTGACCCACACTGAGTGATTTGCAAATATAACTCCTTCCCTATAATCACATAACATCCCATCAGAGTATTTCACGCTATTCATATATGGTCCTAACTCACACATATAGCAGCAAAGTGGCCTAGTCATAATCTAAGAGGATTATCTTTCATGGGGTGTTTGGATGTTATCTCATTAATATTTTAATCATAGTGTATATTTTAGCTGTTACTAATGGTTCTGAATAAACAATGTACTGTACCTTCAGGATAAAAGTTGGAGGCAATGTATAGCCTGGAGTAACCAGATGTAAACAATTCAGCAAGAGTCAGTTGCAAAACCACTCAGTGAAGTTTATAGAGTACTTGATGGCGTTCTGTTTACACAAATTGATTTTATTGTTGTTTCTTAATTTACAGATTATATATGCCTATGTTGTTTTCAAAAACGATCCACCAATCTGTTGATCAGATTTAAAGATGGGGGAGGCAAGAAGAAGCTGTGTTAAGGCTGTATTCTTACCTGACTCCAAAGCACACATTTTCCATGAGAGATGGTTTGAAAGAGCCAAGTCCCTTGCCCGAGCCAGTCCAGCTCTACTCATAAATTACACAGCAACAGGGATCTCATTGAATCCCCTTTTAAATCAATAGGATTTTTTCCACTGGAGTTAGAACAGGCCCCAACAAATCTTTGGGCTTTGCTCTCTCTCTCTCTTTCAGGTTTACCCAGTGAATCCAAATGGCTGTGGAGCCATTGGTTACACCCATGTCCCTTCTCTGATCCCTCCGCCTCCAATGCTATCCCTTTGTTCTGTGGTGTGGAGAGAAAAGACTTCTAAAACTCTAAAGGGTCAGCACACAAAAAACTAAACCAAAATAGTTAGATGGTGACATGCACTGCATTAGTGAATAATTTTGTAAAAGTCATGATGTTTTAGTAACCGGAGGCCTCAGCACAGTGCTGAGAAGTGGCATGAGACTGCTGTGATGGGTGTAAGAATCAACATCCTGGCAGATTAACAAAGTGCAATAGCACTAAAATGTTAACAAGTATATGACAGGTACTTCCAAGTACCCGTTAGTAAGAAACCAGATGGAAATATGGCGTCCCATTTTAGCACCATCAGTAAAAATAAAACACTTTAGATCTTAACAGCATTCTCATTAATCCTTCCAATTTAAAGATGTAGGTTTACCAGATGGCTAGTAAAGCATCATGCATGGCCAAGGACAGCTTGCTTAAGATAGGACTGCACTAGTTATATTGCAAGATAGCAATAGCCGTATGATTTTGTTCACATTGCGCAAGCCAAGATAATATATTGTAGAGAAGTTTTAATCAATTTAGTTCCTAAGAAAGGCCCTGCAAGCTCAAAAAATTAAATAAACTGGTTGAATTATATATCTGGAAATAGTTTATGCAATTTTTTCCCATCGATCATCATATACACTATTAGTGATTATCTTTTCCTACTAGCTGATCACCTCTACAGATAATTAATATTTTATTGATTTTAGATTTGTACCCCAAAATAAAAAGGGGCACTTATCCAACAGCATAGGTGCTCTTGCCATAAATGATGACAAAAACAGAAATAAAATTGATCATTCAGCAGATTGTAAAACTCTCCATCTCTCCTAGATAAACCCCCATTAGAATCCACCCATTGTGGCAGGTGGCAAAAATGATGTTCCTCACAGGGTACCATGAAGGTCATAACAGCAAGTTTACTTTGGACAAAATGGGGATGCTTGTCTAGAGACAAGTAAACTGATCTCATTTTTTCCCATCAGTTAATAATTCATTCATTCATTTTCTATTTTTTTTCAGTATTCAGTCCTCTCTAGAATTCTTGCATGGTCTGCAGGGATTTGTGCAAGCTTGTTTTTCGTTTTGCTGTGTGTGATTTTAAACCCCTGGGGCCAGATGCTCAGCTGTTGTAAATTGACTTCAATTTAGCTAATATAGTTAGTGATCTTTGGTAACAACTTAGAGCTAAGTACAAATGATAGCAAAGAACAGAATTATCAGACATATAGATGAACACGAGTTGTTGAGTAAGAGTCTCAATCTATTAGAATTCTTAAATATGGTCAACAAACATGCGGACAAGCATGATCCAATGGATACAGCGTACTTGGACTTTCAGAAAGCGTTTGACAGGGTCCTTCACCGAAGGCTCTTAAACAAACCAATCATGAGATAAGAGGGAAGGTCCTCTCATGGATGTTTACATCTGAAATTTTATAGAGTTGTAACCATAGGGGTCCAGACCCAAAACAGGGTCATGGGGAGTTGCAAGTCTGTTGTAGGGGGGGTCATAGGATTGCCACTCTCATTTCTGTGCTGCCTTCAGAGCTTCTGCAGCCGGGAGGGGGGCAGTTTCCAGAGGTGGAGGTGGGTCTGATCTCCCCCGTGCTGCTGGGAGTGCCCCAGCAAGAGGTTCCTATCTGATAATCCCAATCGGGCTGGGGAGGGACAGGACTTCCTCTTCCCTTCCATGGCTGCTTTCAGGGAAGAGATCAGACCCACTTCCATATACCTCCCACAGCTGCAAGAAGCTCCACGGCTGCTGCCTTCAGTTTGGTGCTGCCTTCCCTTCTATGTATTTATGCTTCAAGCTTTGCTGAAAGGATGGGCTTCTTTTTAAAATTCAAATTTGTTTGTTTTCAAAATTAGATATTAATATAACTCATTCATCAAATCGCATTTGACGGGTGAGTATTTTGACAGGTGAGTATTTTTGTCCACAATTGACATACATCAAATCAGAGCTACACCTTGAAAAATAAGTTCAGTTTCATATTAGACCTGAACTTGATCTCATTTAAAGTAAAGGGGAATTTTGTCATTAACTTCAGTGGAAGCATTATATCAGTACTAATGTTAGACTCTGTAGGTTAGACTGAAGTTACATTACATTAAAATCTCAGCCTTCATAAATACATTACTACTCTCAACCAGATGATGGCTACCTAATTCAAAACAGATCTATAATTCAAAAAGTAACTCAACTAATTACCCAGAGCTTTCTCTGTTTCACATGGGGCTGCATGTGAGATACTTTATAATGCAGTTTAGATGAAACTATCATAACCAGCCCCAGTAACTAAACAGAACAGGAATGGAATACCAATATTAATAACGTGTGCTTTCATTTCCAAAAGCATTGAATTTTCACTATTGGTTTCACATGTCAGATCAATAAACCATGTGTCAGTGAAGAACTGGCTGACAGCATTTTGCACTTTCCAGAGATATTTGAGTCCAAATAATATACATATGTCAAAGACAGAGAATATGCTGTCACTTGCACATCTTTGGTAGTTTCAAAATATTTTGCTTTCATTGTAAAATATGTGTATGTTTCATCTAATATGGGACTTAGGTAAATTTCAATTCAGAGTCTGGTGTTTTAACAGGGCATTTCTGAAACTGTAGATTCAATACCATCCATAGATGCCATGGATAGCAAATAATGTGTTCATGTCTGCAAAGGTTGGTGGTGGGGATAGGAAGAGTTTGATCAAAGAGAAATATGGTGCTGGGCAGCATACTGCAGTGCTTATTTTCAGATAAGGGATATTAGCATAATTCAGGCATGGTAACAAGAAGGCACGACACAGGTCAGAGAAATTCCCCGAAATAATTCCTAGAACATATCTTTTAGAAAAATGTATCATCAGTAATGGAGAATTCACTACAACCCTTGGCAAATTGTTCCAATGGTTAATTAATGGTTAATTACTCTTACATTAAAAATTACCCCTTATTTCCTGATGCTACTTTTTTTGAGTAGCAAGACTATTGGCACCATGATGGAAAACATCTCTTGCAATGTTTGGAGTCTTCTGTTACCTTAGATCCATCAATGTAATTGAAAGCCTTAATATGGTGTCATAGTATACTTTCCTCAGTCTGAACCTTAGAGTCCAAAAATGACGTACTAGCATGAATTCCTCTAAGCTTAATTACCAGCTTAGATCTGATACGCTGCCACCAACCAGGATTCTGAGTACCTGATAAACTCTGGTCTCCCCGAAACCTTCCCTGGGGACCCCCAAGACCCAGACCCCTTGA
>NC_133769.1:319598447-319697226 GCF_003597395.2 Chelonoidis abingdonii | reverse complement strand
AAAGTATCTTGTTTCCTGATTGGTTCTCTGGTCAGGTGTTGCAGGTCACTGTTTGTTAACCCTTTACAGGTAAAAGAGACATTAACCCTTAGCTATCTGTTTATGACATATGATATTAAAGATTTCATTAGTTTCATTGGCATTATGATCTCCTTTCAGACTGAGGTGACAGAGCTGCTGTCATTGGCTCTTGTCATAGTCTAAGAGCTCCCAGGTGTTGAGGTCAACATTGTCACATTGAAAGTTGGCCTTGAGAGTGTCTTTGTAATGTTTTCTTGGTTTGCCCCTAAACCGAGTGCCAGTCTGCAATTCTCCATAAAAGACTGTCTTTAGTATTCTACTATCATGTATATGGACCACATAATTTCAGCAAAGAATAAGGACCATAGACCACCTCAAAGGTTGTTTGAATTGATACTAGGGTGTGCATGACTAGTTGACTTCTCTTGTCATTGTCGTCCATTTAGTCCAGTAGGGGAGAAGGTGGCAGTAGGTGTCAGCTGACAAATGAAAATGCAGCAGTTTGTGAGGTGCAAGTGAAGTAGTTTAGACAGTCTCATGCAGAACCCTTAAAGGCCAAAGTGACCACAGCCAACTGCCTGGGCTGTGCAGCTGTGCCAAAGCTTGCTTGCTATTGACATTGTAGACTGAAGCAGAGAGCCACTGTTCCACTGAGGTTCATTGCCCAGGATTGGCTAGTAGGCTGGACAGTCCATTTTGAATAAGGAGTATATCTTCTCCTAGACAAACTCCCTGCCAGGGCTAAGGACTCCTTAACCTCTAACCTGTCTGGCTGGAGTGGCCATACCAGGGGTTAAACTCCTGCCAGATTAGCTATCAGGGTCATTGGAACTCACAAACTTGCTCATCGAGTCAAGGTGCAGCCCCCAGGGAAGGAGACAGCATTGTAGATAGCTTATTTTCCAACACAAACATTTTCTCTTGCAGGTTTCCCAGGATACTGTTTTGCTTTCCTCATTTGACATGAATGTGCAATCTATTGACATCAATACATGGGGAGACACAGCTGAATAAGGCCTTCTCACCTGACCCAGATGTTGCAGTACCTCCATGCTGGATTGGCTTGCTAAATGATGCATTAAGAAGGAGATAAAATGTTTAGGATGTATCAACATACACCAAAATAAATCAAAATCAGTCCAACAAATTATAGGCAGAGCTTGTTGAGACGGTGCCAAATTATTAGGAATTGCTGTGATTGATTTGGATAAATGTGGCAAGCATGAGTTTGGTGTGGCTTGGTATGTCTGAACCTACTAGAGGATTCTGGGAGCAGGATCCTCTTAGCATTAGACAAATGGAGTGGAATACTACTGAAGGTACTGAAACTGCACTGGAATGGTTAACAATGGCTCGATGGGCATGTGCGTTTTAACACCGAACTTTGGAATATATCAGCAGAGAACCTGCTCAAAAAGTGAGAAAAACACATCAGATCATGTGATCAGTGAGCTTGGTGATATGGCTGACATGAGTCAGAATTACCCTTTTCAGATAACCTCACGCTAAGAGCTTGAGTGAGTGATTTATGAGAGGATAAACTATGGATGAGCTTTGTTCTGTCTGTGTGTTCGCTTTGCAATCCCTTCCAAAATTATGAAGTAAACCAGTAATAAAGGCCTACGAGGCATATTTCTGGACCATGTGACTCCTCTGAGAAGAAAAAAGATATATAAATGCTAAGCAAAGTGAATGAAATCAGATCAATTCCCCAATTAACATCTGAAAAGTTTCAAGACTGTGAGATAGAAGTTGTCGGGGTAACCAAGGTTCCACCTCAAGAGACCTTAGAACCAGAGGTTTTCATGATAGTCAAGGCCCTACTTTGAGGGATGGACCAAATGTCTGAGAGGGGAAAGAAGAAAAAGAAGTAGCTTCCATCTAGATCTGGTAGATAAATCTGCTTTGTTTGCCAATCAGAATGCTGTGTAAAGCCAACATAGTTACTGAGAATTTATGCTTGGGGAACTGAAGCTTATGGAAAATAATGTATACTAAGTAACCTTACCTGTTTGTGTGATTCTCTCTCAAATAAATGACTGTGCATTAAACATATTGGTTTCCAAATTCTCACTGGTATTGGCAAACACTGACCAACTGTGGGCCATTAAAAAATCCATTTCAACAGAACTGTCACTCATTATCCAAGAAAAATCAAGTTATTTACAACTAATTCTTAAGGCTTCCATCCTAAAATTTTTTCTATCCTTTTTTCCCCAGGCTTCTGCTGGGCTTTGAAGATATATGGCAGAAGTCTTAGGTTTCCTTAGATTCTGCCGATTGCAAATGCTTGCACTTGTACCCTTCATCTAACCAACGTTGGGCAAGTTAGGTTCTAATGACTGCTCATAACTAATAAATATCTGGTAAACTCCCTTTCCAGACCTGGACACAGAGCATACACAGAGACCACCTTGTTACATCCCCTAACCCTTAATAGGAAAAATCGATTTCTGATTTTCTCATTTCTTCAGACCCATCCAAGTACATGATCTGTGCTTTTATGCTTGTTTCCCACTCTATGCCTCACCTTGCACTGTTTAGATTGTATGTCTAAAAGCCACTTGGCAATGCATGTTTTTTTGCCCCACTTCTTATTAATTCCAGTGAGTGGACGGTGACCTGTAATAACTGTGAAAGTGATGCCTAGGAGGTAATAACTCAACATTGCCACTTCAAAATAAGACATTATTTTCAGCTCTACTGTACTATTTCTTCATTAGTCAACAATTTTCTATATGGCAGAGGATATTGTTCTTCTCCTTTCTCCTGGCACAAAACTGCTTCCAAACCTACCTCAAATGTGTTTGCCTGCTCTGTGAAAGGTTTAGAACAGTTCAACTTAATAAAAAGAGATTCTGAATTCAGAGTCTCTTTCAGAGTATCACAAATTATGTGGTATTCCTTTGTCCAGCTTGCCACTTTCCTCTTTTAAGCTCATCTATTAAAAGTGGAGGCTGTTGTCTAAGTGACAGAGATATATTTATGTCAGCCACTGGAGTGATTACCTTTTATTTCAAATTTGTTATAATAATATTGTATTATTTACATTTTTCAGATACAATGGGTGCATTTCTTAAATTGGAATTAAAGAGCCATGGCTTTATTTCCAAACACATAAATAAAACCATAGCTAACCATACAGCTGTTGAATGGCTGCCATAAAAGAGATGGAGAAAAATGGTTCTCTTGCCACGGAGGACAGGACAAGAACAGCAGGACAATGGAACAGACGGCTTAAGGAGGTTATGGAAACTCCTTCATCAGAGGTGCTGGAACTAAGGGTGCTGGGGGTCCTGCTGCACCCCCTGGCTTGAAGTGGTAATAACAACCCACTTACATGGTTTCTGCCTTCAGCATCCCTCTAGAAACATTGATCAGCACCACTGTCCTTCACTGCAGGTTTTCAAAAGGAAGCTGGATAGCCGCCTGTCTCGCGTGGCTTAGGGTACGTCTATACTACCCACCAGATCGGTGGGTAGTGTTCAATGTATCGGGGATTGAATTATCGCGTCTCGTCTGGATGTGATAAATCAATCCGCTAATCGATGCCCATACTCCACGTCAGCAGCAGAAATAAGTGGAGTCAACGGGGGAGCTGCAGCAGTCGACTCACCGCCATGAGGACAGCCAGGTAAGTTGAACTAAGATAATTTGACTTCAGCTTCACGCTAGTGTAGCCCAGGAACAAATCCTGCATTTTGACAGGGGATTAGACTCACTGACCCTTGCAGTCCCTTCGAGACTATGGTTCTATGATTTTATAGCGGTGAATCAATCTCAAGCACTTTCCAGAATACATACAATGGGGGAGTGGACAGAGAACTTATTGCAGTCTCACAAAGATGTAATGAAGGGGCTTGACTTTTTCTCTTCCACATGATTCTTACTGATTGATTAGAGGCTTTTCTCTTGATTGAGAAAGGTCAGGGCTTGGGACAATTCTCCTGAAGTCTGTGGCAAAGCTCCCATGACCCTTTCAGCCCTACATTTCTGTGATTCTGTGTACTGCACTGAGAACTATGTTGGGCACCAATGATTCTGATATGTTTGCTGCTTCTATCAACCTTTCTTGTCCAGCTAAATAGAACACTTTTAGTGCGGTGAAGGTCAATAGCTTGTTGCTGCAGTGCATTCAGATGGAATTCCCTGTCCTACCTGTCTTAACCCGCAAACAACATATATTTCTGAGTTTCAGATGTTGCTTTCATTTGATGCATCTTCTATGGACTCTGTCATTTTATCTTCAAAGGGTAACAACATTGATTTGCTGTGTTTAAGGAGCAGCTGTGGATCAAAACCACAGCCTCTCCTCCCTGGAAATAATGTGCATTTGAAGCACTGGAGACTGGAAAGAGGTAGATTATTGCAGATCTTTTGATGTTTTCATGTTTAAAACAGCAAACAACTTCACCTCTAATAATTGGGTATCTAGTGTATGCCTATACAGCGTAAGAAGGTATACGCTCTAAAGTTAGTCTGTGCCCAAGAACACGTTATTTTTTATTAATATGCATTTACCCAAACCATCAGACTGTATGGCATAGGTGCCTAGGGATCACTTTTATGCAGTCTCCCTCACCAATAAATGTGCCATTCACATTCTGGTTCATTTTATTCCTCATCCACAGCAAATTGTTTCTTATGCAAAGAATATTTTAATTTTTTTATATAAATCAGGTCACAAGACTAATTCAGATACATTTTACCTGAATCTCATTTACTCACCCATTTTAATATTCAATAAACCTAGATATTCTGTCTCCTAATTCTTTTCTCTTTCAAATTAAATTGCTTCATTTCTTGCAGCCTGTTCATGATGCTCAGCCCAACAGGGACTGAGATCGTATCTTCCTGGAAGCTCTGCTCTGCATTATCTTCAATGCATATATGTCTTATGACAAGTTTGCTTTTCAGCACCTTTCACATTCCGGGAAAAGTGATCTCCTTAATAGAGTTCTGAGGCTTAATATTGTGCTTTATGTACATCTGACTAATAGCTGACTGGTATTGCAAGATTGTAGCTCACTATTAGTTTGGCTTCAGAGAATATAAACAACTATTCTAATGAGCTAATTCATTTCTTAAAAGTAAAAAGAAGGATTTTTGCTGAGGGTGTGATAGTGAATTGATAATACATTTTGCACACTTCATTTGAAAAGATAAATGAATTTCAGAGACTTTAAGCCACATGGAGGTCCAATTTAGGAGAAGATTTAAAATGAAACCCTCAAAGACAGACATGGAGAATGTCCATCTTTATCAATATAAGAAACAAATATAAATGTGTCTCTGTGCAAGAATGTATCCCTAACCTAAAATGCCACATCTACAAAGGCACTTAGGAATTATGTGTGTATGCACTGTCTCACACAATGGGAGCTTGATCTCAGCTGTTGCCTCTAGGTCAGGGGTCGGCAAGCTTTCAGAAGTGGTGTGCCAAGTCTTCATTTATTCACTCTAATTTAAGGTTTCGCATGCCGATAATATATTTTAACATTTTTAGAAGGTCTCTTTCTATAAGTCTATTATATGGACTTTCTATAAGTCTATATGGCACTATGGCGTGTCATAGGTTGCCTACTCCTGCTCTAGGTGCTACAGTAATACAAATAATAACCACTAACAGAAGGGGAGAAACAATGTCTTTGGAAATCCATGCAACACTGTGCTTCATTTCAGAATATCGCTACCAAAAACAAAACAGTCTGGTCTCTTATTTATGAACCACATTAGGTCTGTTGTCACACACAATTTGTGACAAGTGGCTTATCCAAACTGATATACATTTGTAGCAATTAGGGATGGAAAAGACTTCTTAAATCATCAGTCCATTCCCTCAGGGAATAATCCTTCATATGCACAATGATCAAACATCAGATCTTTGGCCCAAGTTGTAAATAGCTCTGATGCTGCCTCTCAGACACAAACAGTACTAAAGATAAGATCTGTCTTTCTGACAATATAAATGGAAAGGAGTTGCATAGTGCTCTCACTGTGCAGATGTCTCCAAGTTACACATTGCTGTTACCATAACTATGCTGCTCAAAGGAAGCCACATTCTTTCCAGCAGAAGTTGCCCGTAAGGATAACTGTTTAAGGGTAACATTACGTGATAAGGCAGGAATTCAATTTTTGCTACACTTAATTGAAATGATAGGCAATCGGCTACCAAAGAGTAGCAGGTTTGGAGGTTTAAAGAGTAATCCTGACAGTATGCAGTCCTAAAATGAAGCAATTATGAGTTTTCTCAGCACTTTAAAAAGTAATTGCCTAACTATGCTGAAGCAGAAATGGATCTAACCAACAGTGTTCTTAATTCACTGTGACAAAGTTCCTCCTCTACTTTGGTGGGTCCTGAGCTTATTGGCAGATTTGTTCACCTCAGTGATCTTCCCCACAGTCTGGGTCAACTCTTCTTGTGTCTGATCAGGAGCTGGGAGGTTTGGGGGGAACCCAGGCCCGCCCTCTACTCCGAATTCCAGCCCAGGGCCCTGTGGATTGCAGCTGTGTATTGTACCTCTTGTAACAGCTGCATGACAGCTACAACTCCCTGGGCTACTTCCCCATGGCCTCCTCCAAACACCTTCTTTATCCTCACCACAGGATCTTCCTCCTGGTGTCTGATAACGCTTGTACTCCTTAGTCCTCCAGCAGCACACTGTCTGCTCCTTATGCCTCTTGCTCCCAGCCCCTCACACACTTCCTCTCCTCTGGCTCCCCCTCCCTGGAGTGAGCTCCTTTTTAAAACCAGGTGCCCTGATTAGCCTGCCTTGATTGGCTGCAGGTGTTCTAATCAGCTTGTCTGCCTGAATTGATTCTAGCAGGTTTCTGTTTACTCTAGTGTAGCCCCTGCTCTGGTCACTCAGGGAACAGAAAACTACTCAGGCAGTGATCAGTATATTTGCCCTCTACCAGACTCCTGTACCCCACTGGCCTGGGTCTGTCACATCACCCATTCAAGTGATGAGGTGTATGTTGCTTGTCTTCCAAAAATTCCCACCAACTTTAGAAGAAATTAGTGCTGGGGGTTCTGCTGCCAAACAGTATCTTCAAATATAGTTACCCTATTGCTAGCAATCAATGATCAGAGCTCCAGGGATGCTGAAGTGACCTGTCTGAATAAGCTTACCAGAGTATCAGTGCTACTTGCAGGCCTCCAAATACCCTCATGTAGGAGGTTCCTTCACCACCACCATCTCATCTACACTATAAATGGCAGTAAGCCTTTCTATGTAAAATCATTCATTGTATTAATTTCATGACAAGCAAAAGCTTAAAACAATATGAAATAGTGATACTTATTCGAAAACCTGTTTTTTTTTCTTTTTTGCTCCATATACTGCCGCCTCTTAGATGCATTAATGTGTTCGGACTTTTAAGGATTTAGAACTTATAATGATCTATAGGACAGAGAAAATTAGATTTAGAAACTACTAAAATCAATGCCCAGTATAATATGTAAAACTTGAAACAAATAATAGGCTACATAACAGAGGAAAACTGGGAATATAGTCAGCAAGCACTTTCAAATCATCTGACTTGATTGGCTGCCTGCTGACCAAACTGCGAAAAATTTGTGAAGGTTTGTTCTTGGCAGCAATATTTTGCTCAAATAAATATGTAGTACTGTCCAGATTTCCTGTAGGAGACGCAGAAATGAGCAGCTAGCTACCCTGAAATCACTGCTGACACTAACATTCATCATGGTAACACCTGAGCTCCTCTCTGATATCATCTTGCCAAATGGAATGTTACCTTTTACACATCCTAGTGTGTAGGGTCAGCTTAGTTTTCATGTTTATTTAATACAGGGTCTCTGAGGGTGAGAGAGAATTAGATTAAATAGCAGTCACCATCAACCTACTGTCGAAATTAAGATTTGTTTTTTGAGCACCTGTGTTCTTTGATGCTTGAATCATTTATGCCACTTTATGCACCTTAAATTTTAAGTATTTGGCAGCTGGAATGAATTTGAAGGTAATCTTGTTAATTGTTTAATACAAATATTTCCTGAGCAAAATGCTTTGTTATTTGAAGGATGGACCTTTGTTTTATCAACACTCCTAAATTGAAATGTTTGATAAATATTGTAAAAAGAAAGAGACTTTAGCCAGAGGAAGGAAAGAAAAACATAGGAAAAGGGATTGAGGGTGCCTATAGTTCATGCCCACAGAGATATTGACCGTGTCTGTGTCTGTACTGTGATAGAGTGATCCTTCTGGCCTAAGTGCGGGCCTGGTGACCGCCTGTTACAATGCCATTTAAAAAGCCTGCATCTGTTACCTGCCACATAAAAAGAAGCAGCATATGATGTCACATTAATCAGGGAAATAAAGGGCTTGAACAGGAAAAAATACAGGCATTGTCATAACCAAACTCAGATTCAGACTCAAGGTAGTTAGAACGGCTTTTAATTTTCTATCTATATGAAAGGCAAAGAAAAGTCCAACTTCTTTCTGACTTGGAAGGAAATTAAACAGTGTCGGCTGGAATTTTCACAAGAACCTTAGTGAGTTAGATCCCCAATAGGAGTTGGGAACCTAACTCCCCTTAAGCTGGGATTTTTAAAGTACAGAATTAGAGACCAGGTGTGCTCCAAAGGCAGCTGTGCTCCATTCCAAGGCAATAACATTTTATCATTGCTTTAGAAAGGGACTCCCAGAAACATTCCACTGACCCTGGGCCTGTTCAAAGCCCACTGAGAGAGTTTTCCCACTAAGTTCAGTGGACTTTAGCTAAGGTCCCTACTCCATTTGCTTGCAAAGAAGTAGGGTGAAAGAGTGGGAATTTGTGTATTTGTTGTCCCATTTATAAAAACATTTAGTTTTCAACAAAGAAGAAGGAAAAGCACTTAGGCAAACATATTAAGGACATTGTAGGGCAAAGTCTGTAATATAAAATATACAGGTGGTACAGCACACAATTCAACCTGTTCAATCTGAAAAGAAAGTTAATGCTCCTTTTCAAAGTAAAGGAGGGCAGGGTTTGGAGGCAGGGTTTTATTGTTTTAATGCAGTCTGGTGCATTTCGACAGCAAAATGTTTACTCTTCTAAAATGTTTTCTGAGCCTTAGGAAAGTTCTTCCTGGATTTAACAGTGTACAGAGAAAGCTGAACTGAATCAGAACCAGGAAATTATATAATTATGCTTTCATTTTGATAAAGTTAATTTCAACAGGGGGCACCCAAGAGCTGCTTCTGGCACACGTAGTTCCTAGGGGAGGAAGTATTACATGTTCCTTAATAATAAGGATGGCTTTGTATTTGGACTTGGAATATACTCAGATTCAGAGGTCCCAATATTCAGGTACCTGCATCTAAGTATTATGATATTGTTGTGGATTGGATTAAATCTTATTGTTATGAGTCTGGCATAACTGCCACTTTTCATTTAGGATAAATGTAAAGATGCCATTGTAAGCAAGTGTATCAAACAATAGGAGTAGCACATGGAAAAACCCAAATAGAAGCTGAACCATTTGGCATCAGGAGTTTCCCAGGATACTGATAGCAAATGCAGGGGCTAGGTCTTTGACTGGTGGAAATGTTTTTGTCTCTGTGTAGGAGAGAGAAGGAGCGAAGAAGCAGAAGTGGCCAGGAAGCCAAGCAGACGGTAACAGAAGTGCTGGTAATATAGAATCATAGAATCAAAAGGTTGGAAGGGACCTCATGAGGTCATCTAGTCCAACCCCCTGCTAAAGGCAGGACCATTTTCCCTAAATAATCCCAGCCAGGGTGCGGTCTAGCCGGACTTTAAATAGCTCTAAAGATGGAGATTCTACACCTCCTAGTAACCCATTCCAATACTCACCACTCTCCTAGTCAGAAAGTTTTTTCTAATATCGAGCCTCGACTTCCGCAACTGCAACTTCAACGCATTGCTCCTTGTTCGGTCCTCCGTCACCACTGAGAACAGCCTCAGCTCCTCCTCTTGGAGGCATCCCTTCAAGTAGTTGAAGGTTGCTATCAAACTCCCCCTTAGTCTTCTCTCTGCAGGCTAAATAAGCCCAGTTCCTTCAGTCTCTCTTCATAAGTCATGTGCTCCAGTCCTCTATCATTTTGTTGCCCTCCGCTGGACTCTCTCCAACTGTTCCATATCCTTTTTGTAGTGTGGGCGCCCAAAACTGGACACAATATCCAGATGCGGCCTCACCCAGTGCCGAATAGAGGGGAATAATCACATCCTCGATCTGCTGGCAACATCCTACTAATAACGCCAGTATGCTATTAGCCTTTGGCTACAAGAGCACACTGTAGCGCTCATGTTCAACTTTCCACTACCGTAACCCCAAGATCCTTTTCTTCAGCACTGCTCCTAGCCAAACAGTCCCCAGCTCTGTAGCAGTGCATGGGGTTTTTCTGTCGGTAAGTGCAGGACTTTGCACTTGTCCTTGTTGAACTTCCATGAGGTTTCTTGTGGCCCACTTCTCCAATTTGTCTAAGTCTCTCTGATCCTATCCCTGCCCTCCAGCGTGTCCACACTCCCCCAACTTGGTGTCATCTGCAATTTACTTAATTGCAAGCTATCCATCATCAAGATCATTAATGAAGACATTGAATAGAAACGGCCTAAGAACGACCCCTGGGCACACCACTTGTTACTGGTTGCCAACTGAGAGTGTGCCATTGATACCTACCCGCTGAGCCGTTGATTCAACAAATTTTCTATCCACTTCACAGTCCATTCCTCCAACCCATACTTCCTTAGTTTGCTGATGAGAATGCTGTGGGAAACCGTGTCAAAAGCCTTACTAAAGTCAAGGAATCAACATCACAGCTTTGCCCATCCACAAGTCAGTCATCTCATCGTAGAAAGCAATCAAGGTTGGTCAGGCATGATTTACCTGGTGAATCCATGCTGACTGCTTCTGATCACCTTGTTTTCCTCTAAGTGTTTCAGGATGGATTCCTTCAGCACCTGCTCCATGATTTCTTCCAGGGATTGAGGTGAGACTGATTGGTCTGTAGTTCCCAGGGGACTTCCTTTTTCCCTTTTAAGATGGTACTATATTTGCTTTCTTCCAGTCCTCTGGGGACCCTCTCCTGATCGCCATGAATTTTCAAAGATAATGCTCAACGCTCTGCAATCACATCAGCTACTCCCTCAGCACCTCGGATGCCAGTTCGTCGGTCCATAGATTGTGCACGTCTAACGTCTTTAAGATAGTCCCTACCTGACCCTCTACTCACAGTGGGTGCTCTCCTCCCTCCGTCTCTGCGTCCCCAGTGGTAAGTAGTCTGGGAGTTGATCCGCCCGTAAAGACTGAAGTGAGAAGGATTGAGTACTTCAGCCTTTTCCTTATCTTCCCACTAGGAGTACTGCCTCATATTGAGTTAAGGCCCAACCATCCCTAGTCTGCTTCTGTGTGCTTCATCTGTGTAAAACCCTTCCGTATCCTTCACATCCCTCTAGTTGCACTCAGATGCCCTTTGGCTTTCTGATGTTCTATCCCTGCAGGCCGAGCAATAATCTATATGCTCCCAGTCATATGTCCAAGCTTCATTTTTGTAAGGCTTCCTTCTTTGCTTCAGTCACACTGGAGTCCTGCTAACCATGCTGGGCACTTCTACGCTTGCTTCTTTCTGGCACATCTTAATGTATTTTTCTGGCCCTTGCCTGGTTTCTTAAAAACTCCAGCTTCCTGACAACCTCCCGTTCAGTTCACGCCCACGGGAATCCTGCCATCATTTCTCTAAGAAGCTGAATTCCCGCTTTTTCTTTTGGGAATTTGTCCCAGGGTATTTGCGTTCTGCTTCTCTTCCTTCCCTCCTTGACAGGTCTGAACCTCTACCATGTCATGTACAACTGCTGCCCAGTTGCCGTTCACCTTACTTCCCGACAACTTTCTCTATTTGTGGCAGGACGTCCGAGAAGGTGCAACCTCGTTGGTTCCCCAGCATTTGTACAAGTGGTTTGTCCTCAGCGATCTCCATAAAACTTTCCTGGCATTGCCCTGTTGCACTGCTTATTTCTCTCCCAGACAGATATCAGGATTAATGAAATCTCCCATGAGACACCACGGGCCTGTGATCTAGCAGACTGTGCTAGTTGTCTGTAAAAGCCTCATCCACCTCTTCTTTCTGGTCTGTGGTCTGTAGCAGCACACCCCACCATAAACCCCTGTGACATCGTCCCTTCTAAATTTTACCGCAAAGACTTTCAACTGGCCATTTCCAGGTTTCGTAGTGGAGCTCTGAAGCATTCATACAGTTTTTACATACAGCGCTACTCTCCTCCCCCTCTTGCCCCTGCCTTTATTCCTTCCTGAACAGGCTTAGACCCATCCATGGCAGGCTTCCAGGTAATGCAGCTCCACCACATGTCTCAGTTATGCCAATAACATCGTAATTCCCTTGTCTGGGCCAGCTAACTGACCTAATTCTTCCTTCTTGTTTCCCAGGCTCCTCCGCATTGTGTAAGGCACTGTTAAAATTCCAGCAACTGCCCTACTTTCTTTCCTGGCTGCTTATTTCCCCTGTTGCATCCTCTCCTTGAATTGTCTCCTGTGTTCTCGTTTTCCTACACACCTTTTGCGGCTTTGGTCACCGTTCCCCCGTCGACCTAGTTTAAAGCCCTCCTCACTAGGTTAGTCCAGTCGATTCAAAAATGCTCTTCCCCTTCCTTGACAGGTTGGAGTCCTCTCCCGCCTAAGCAGTCCTCCTTCCTGGAAACAAGTAGTCCGTGGTTGAGGAAGCCAAAGCCCGCTCCTGACGACACCATCTTCCGCAACTAGGCATTCACCTCTAGGAATGCAATCTGTATCTGCGAGCTGGCCCTGCCCTTGACTGGAAGAATCGAGGAGAACACCACCTGAGCCACCAAACTTCTTCACCCGTGCTCCCAGAAGCCCTGTAGTCACCTTTGTATCTGCTGAGGATCACTCTCTTGCAGTATCATTGGGTTCCCACATGTATGAGTAGATGCGAATGTAGTCAGTGGGGGCGGACGATTCTCTGACAATGCCTTCATAACGTCTGGAACGGGCCCCGGCAGGCCAGCATACTTCCCGATGAGGCCCTGTCAGTGGACCACAGCATGGGTGCTTCCGTCCCCCTCGCATCGAGTCTCCAGATCACCAAACGCGCTACGTTTCCTCCATGGGTGTGGTAGATGGGATCCTCTCGCCTCAGGGTGCATGGCTTCCTTCCTCCTTCCTCCTCCTCATGCTCCAGCGCAGTCAATACGATTCTTACCAGAACGGATGGTTGTGATGGTGAGCAGGGGTGGAACAACTGACGGCTGCGAGAAGTAACCAGCTGCCACTGTCCTCCCTGTGCAAGAGCCATCTCATCCTTCTCTGGTGGTGTAGCAGGAGCCCTCTGCACCTGGAGAGAATCCTCAGCCTTGCACGTCTTATCATGGACACTATCAAGATACTTCTCCAGGGCATGGATACTCCTGAGCCTAGACACCTCCTCCCGTAACTCTCCCACCTGCCTCCTGAGAGAATCCACGAGCAGACACCTGTCACATTGATCCCCTCCCCCAGCCCGATGGTGAACAAGTGGGAAGTGCAGGCCACAGTCCCTGCAAGTCCACACCAGGATCTGGGTAGAGACATCCATGGACAGAATGTCTGTCTGGATACAGGCGCTGGTGGAGGAGACAGAAGGGGTGCTAGCTGACCCCAAGACAAAGCAAAGAGAGTTATTTAGGAAGAGCAGTTGGCTAGAAAGCAGGCTTGGAGCAGTGAACCAAGTACTGTCTCTTGCTGTTTGTTTCTTACTACTTTCAGGGAAACAAGACTTTGTATGTAATCTTTGTAAACAAAAAAGACTGCATCAAAGAAAATAGCTTGCTATAGCCTCACGTTCTCCTCCTAGTGGAAACAACCCACAAGGCCCTGAACTTTGGACATCTGTTCAAGTCAAAAAGTGATAAAAATTATTTATCCAAAACTCACTTTTTCACACACTGTCTTTCTCTGTTGCCCAGAGATAAAGCCTGCATTTTCCAGGTAATATTGTGGGAAACAATTCTACATAAAGAAGAACATAGAAAAAGCAGGAATTTTTTTACATACAGTTGGCTTATCAGAGATCATTGACACAATGTTTAAAGTATGCAGACAGTATGTGGGCTTTTTGGCTTCCCCTTATCCACAGTAAGTTAGCAAAGTCACCACTTGAGATTTTTAATGAGTCATTCTCCATCTAAATACTGCTCCTTGGTCACCAAGGCTTGGTGTCAGAGTGATTCATAAGCAGGAAAATTCTTTTTCTTGTATCTTCTAGACCTACAGTTTCATAAGAAGTTACTGCAGAAATCCCTTACTAACACATTGGATGCTGTTTTGCCTCATAATTGCTCTGGCTGACTGATCTTACTTTAATATCATTTTAATGAGTCATTTGCCATCTAAATACTGCTTCTTGGTGTCAAACTGATTCATAAGCAGGAAAATTCTTTATCTTGTATCTTCTAGACCTACAGTTTCATAAGAAGTTACTGCATAAACCCCTTAATTACACATTGGATATTATTTTGCCTCATAATTGCTACTGCTGACTGACCTTACTTCAATATCAAATAGTTTGGAGCATGCAACTGACCAGTTTGGCTTTATCTAATTTAAAAGTCACATTTATAAGGGTTGATCAGTATTTATATCCATGGCTGCCAAAGAGACCTCCGCTGCATGGAGTTAATACAGGAATTTTCCAGATATAACTTCAGTTATCATTTGATAAAATTGAGCAGCATTTTCTACTTGAAATTACATGCTTCTATTATGGTTACATATAAAGCTATATGATATCTTTAAATGTTGCTTTCTCTGTTCCAGGAAAAAATTCACACATTGTATGGAGTTTTATACAACTGATTATTTTTAGCATATTTATACACTGTAAAATTATACAAAGCTTAGTTAAATATCTCATTTAGCTAAACTGCTGGGCATGCAAACTTATTGTACTTCTAATAAATAAGTATATAAGGGCACTTTGCAATAGTCTTTTTATTTATGTGAGCCTTATTGACATAGTATCTGAGCATCTCATAACTTTTAGTAGATGTATCCTCACAACACCTGTTGTGGATAACTGGACCTACACATGTACACTCTGGGTATGTCTATACTATGAGATTAGGTCAATTTTATAGAAGTTGATTGTTAGAAATTGATTTTATACAGTCGATTGCGTATATCCCCACTAAGCGCATTAATTTGGCATAGTACATCCTCGCTACCATGGCTAGCATCAACTTACAGAGTGGTGCACTGTGGGTAGCTATCCCACAGTTCCCACAGTCTCCGCTGCCCATTGGAATTCTGGGTTAAGCTCTCAATGCCTGATGGGGCGAAAACATTGTCGCAGGTGGTTTTGGATACATGTCATCAGTCGCCCCTCCCTCCATGAAAGCAACGTCAGACAATCGTTTCGCACCTTTTTTCCTGGGTTACCTATGCAGACTCCATACCATGGCAAGTATAGAGCCTGATTAGCTCACTGTCACTGCTGCTATTGTGAGCATTGTAAACACCTCGCACATTATCCTGGAGTATATGCAGAACCGGGCTAAGAGATGCCAGGATGAGGAAGATTTTGATGAGAACATGGACACAGACATTCCTGAAAGCACAGGCTGTGGCAATTGGGGCATCATGGCAGCAATGGGGCTGGTTGATACAGTGGAACACTGATGCTGGGTCAGGCAAATAAGCACAGACTGGTAGGACTGCGTAGTGTTGCAGGTATGGGATGATTCCCAGTGGCTGTGAAACTTTCACATGCATAAGGCCACTTTCCTGGAACTCTATGAGTTGCTTTCCCCCACCCTGAAGCTCAGGAATACCATGATGAGAGCTGCCCTGATGGTTGAGAAGTGAGTGGTGATAGCCGTGTGGAAGCTTGCAACGCCTGACTGCTACCAGTCAGATGGGAATCAATTTGGAGTGGGAAGTCTGCTGTGGGTGCTGCTGTGATCCAAGTAGCCAGTGCAATCACTGACATTCTGTTATCAAGGGTAGTGACTCTGGGAAATGTGCAGGTCATACTGGATGGCTTTGCTGCAATGGGGTTCCCTAACTGTAGTGGGGCAATAGACAGAATGCCTATCCCATTCTTGGCACCGGACCACCTTGCCAACCAGTATGTGAACTGCAAGGGGTAATTCTCGATGGTGCTGCAAGCACTGGTGGATCACACGTGACGTTTCACTGACATCAATGTGGGATGGCCAGGAAAGGTGCATGACGCTCGCATATTTAGGAACTCTGGGCTGTTCGAGCAGCTGCAAGAAGAGACTTACTTGCCAGACCATAAAATTAATGTTGGGGATGTTGAAATGCCAATAATTCTCCTTGGGGACCCAGCCTACCCCTTGCTCCCATGGCTCATGAAGCCTTACACAGGCAGACTGGACAGTAGTAAGGAGCGGTCCAACTATAGGCTGAGCAAGTGCTGAATGGTGATAGAATGTGCCTTTGGAGGTTTAAAAGCTCACTGGTGCTGTTTGCTGACTAGATCAGACCTCAGCGCAACCAACATTCCCATTGTTGTTGCTGCTTGCTGTGTGCTCCATGATATCTATGAGGCTAAGGGGGAGATGTTTATGGTGGGGTGGGATGTTGAGGCAAACCACCTGGCATCCGATTTTGAGCAGCCAGACATCAGGGCTATTAGAAGAGCACAGCAAAGCGCGCTGTGCATCAGATAGGCTTTGAAAACCAGTTTCATGACTGGCCAGACTTTGGTGTAACAGTTGTACGTGTTTCTCCTTGATGCAAACCCGCCCGCTTTGTTGATTTTAATTCCCTTTAAGCCAATCACCCTTCCCCCTTTGGAATAAAAGAACTGTTGTTTTGAAACTATGCATTCTTTATTAATTCAAAAATAAAAATTAAGATAATGGATAAGGTAGCCCGGGTGGGGTGGAGGAGGAGGGAAGGACAAGGCTACATTGTTTATTGTAGCCACACTAAAAATCAAACTGTTTGAATGGCAGCCTTCTGTTGCTTGGGCCAGCCTGTGGAGTGGAGTGGCTGGGTGCCCGGAGCCTCCCCCCGCACCGTGTTCTTGGGCATCTGGGTAAGGCAGATATACTTGGAGAGGAAGGCATGCAATTATACAGTGGATGCAGCTGGGGTCTGTGCTCTTGTTGGCTTTCCTGCAGGTCCAACAGATGCTTCATCATGTCTGTTTGCTCCCCCATTAGCCTCAGCATCGCGTCCTGCCTCCGCTCTTTGCGCTCACTTAAGTCTTTCCTGGCCTCTGCCACTGAATGCCTCCATGCATTAAACTGTGTCCTATCAGTGCTGGGAGGACTGCATGAGCTCGGAAAACATGTCATCACGAGTGTGGTTTTTTCACCTTCTAATCTGCGATAACCTCAGGAACGGAGGTGATAGGAGGAGCGCAGAAACATTTGCACCTGAGGGAAGATAAAAAGGGAGAGTAAAATTTAAGATGATATATTTATGAGAACAAAAAGGAGACTCTTTCACAGTGAATCAAGCAATTCATATCAGATAGCACATTGCTTTAGGTACAAGGTCGCATTTTGCCTTTTATATTGAGCACCTGGCGGTATGGTGACACATCACACATGGCTGGGTAACAGAATTCGGTTTCCAGGCAGCCATAGTAAGCCTTTTGGTACGTGGGGTTGGCTTCTTACACCTTCATAACATGTGGGAATACTTTCTCAGAGCAAGCAATGGCTTGGGTTTCACATTTGAAAGGAGGGGATATGGTTTTCAGGTGAATGTGCAACACACACCTACCCCCACCCCGCCACGTGGCTATTCTCCGGGATGATCCTTTCACCCCTCCGCAGACGTGTGAACAGACTTTTCCAGTAGCTGTTAGCTGTACTGGCCATGAATGCATCCCAATTCTTCAGGGCAAATCAAACACTAAACACTATTGTGAAGGTTTAATGTCCCTGCCCCATTGCCTCTCCCCTCCCCTGCAGCCTCTGACAGGCGGAGGGGGGCAAAAGGAGCAGTTGCCCTGGGGCCAGAGATTTAAAAGGGCCCAGGCCTCCGGACGCTGCTGCCTCTAGCGCAGCAGCAGCGTCCGGAGCCCCGGGCCCTTTAAATCAATACAGGAGCCCCAGGCAGCGTGGGACAGGCAGCCTGAAAGGGCTGGTTGGGGAATGCTGACCCCCAGCCCCGCCCCTTCTGCCCGAGGTCCCGCTTCTTTGTAGGAATATTAAAGAAGGTACTAGCAGTGATTCCCCCAAGTGACAGTGACCCCCCCAGTTTCACCAAGTACAAAAATCTTTTAGTTCTTCTGTTAAAACTTGTAAGCTCCTGTCTGCAGAAAACATTGATTGTATCTGTCCTGTGAAAGATACTCTTATTACTATGTAAAACTTACAAACAAGTTAATTGACTTTGTTCTTGAAGTGAAGGCTGTGAGCCTTAGGCTGTAATTGATACCATGTAAACAAACGCTCACTTCTTTGTAGCTGCAATGGCTCCTAGGCACACTCCCTGAAAGTGGTGGAGACAGTAAATTAAAATATGGTTAAGATACGGAATGTATGTTGGTGAATGCTTGATGTGCATGAATGGTTAAAGAGGTGCCAGCCTAGAAAGGGAGTATCCATCGGCCAAAGAATGTGTCAAGTGGACCACTAGACAATCCCCAGAGGGTAAACTGGGATCCACTCCAACACCTGGAAGGATGAGAAACACAAACTTTGGACAGTGTGGAGCCACCAGGAATGTGCCATCTGCTGACTGAATCAGCAACAGCAGGATGAAACAGCTCCCATAGACTAACATAGGAATTAATTCCTATAAGAATGAACTCCAAAGACTGAGGACTTTGAGTCTCAGGTTCTGCTGTCAGCCTCCAGGAGCATTAGGTGCATCTGACACAGACTCGGCTCCATCCTCATGGCCAAGATACCTGGCCAATAACTTGGCATGAGCAACTTCTAGTCCAGTAACTATAACACCTATACAGAACTTGAATGAATGATCGTGTGAGTGAATATATATATATGTGCGTGTGTGTGTGTATAAGGAATAAGTGGTAATAGGGATTAGTCAAACAACATTGTTTACTTTTATCTTTTGCTTTATTATTATATTTACAATAAATGTGGCATCTTTGCCTTATCCCTCTTAATGAGATCCTGCTGGTTTTTATTATATTGGTATAACACCTTCTGGGGGCCGAAGGCACCCGCGGCCTATACTGGTAACTTACTTTCACCCCTGTGGGGAGGTGAGCTGGTGGCCCAAACAAGAGATATCATGAGCAACCTGCCAACCCAAAGCATCTCTCTGTGAGTGACCAGCCACCCTGCATCCTGAGAAAATCAGCAAAAGGTGTATTTTCCTCATTTTTATTATCTTTCTTTTCTGTGTCTGTCTGTTTGGTCTAAGGTAGGAATGTGACTACAGTTCTCAATTTAGAAGTGAGCAATAGAACTAACCCTTTCTCCATCACCAAGAAGGGCTGTTTGAATCAATAAGAAACATTAACTGTCCCCAGAATGGACTTGGATAGGTTTTGATTGTTTGTTTTGCATAAACAATCAATTTCAGTCCCAGTGCTACCTCTCTTCAATTCTATTCCTTTTGTGTATTTTAAATTAATGAATTTCTAGTCTGACTTTCATAGTGTGTTTGCCAGGGTATTAAGCAGGCTGTAGTCTCTATATATCAAACCCCTGGCCTTACTTAATGCTGTTTAATGTTGCATAGTGATTGAGTTAACATCTTTAGCCCATGTTCTCCAAATAAATTAATGCAACACACCCCTGTGCTGCTATCCCCATTTTACAGATAGCAAGTTGAGACA
Source organism: Chelonoidis abingdonii (assembly GCF_003597395.2). NCBI lineage: Eukaryota > Metazoa > Chordata > Testudines > Testudinidae > Chelonoidis > Chelonoidis abingdonii. The sequence continues at coordinate 319,677,439 of NC_133769.1, read as the reverse complement.
CAGAAGGACTGTGACACACAAGGTCATGTGGCAGAGCAGGGCATTGGAACCCAGCTCTCCCATGTGCCAAGTTCATGTAATACCCGCTGGGTCATACTTCCTCATTGATGAAATCCACATTCTCCTTGCACTGAAATTTGGAAAGTTGTTCAGGGAAGTCATTTCAGGTTTTACTTTCAGAGGTTTCATCTCTTTGCTCTGCTGGCTTTTGAAAAAGAGGTTTCTCAGCAGCAGTACATAGGCTTTAGGTTTGTTGCATTATTATTTTTTAGTATCAAGGATATTAGCATGAAAACAGGTTCCTTGTTTCATATAAGTTCACTTCCGCATAATGTCTCTTGTGCACACACAACCACATTTTGCTGTCTGTTAACAAGCCATCCCAGTTTGTTGTGTTAGCAATAACCAAATTGCCTGGAGATGGTGCAGTAGTGCCCAGAATCAGCAATCAGGATCAGGGCTGTTTGGCACTGCACACTGTAAGAAAACATATCTGCCGCAAGGAACTAAGATGCTAAGTTCCCAGTCCTGCAATGAGCTCCATGTAGGTGGGTAGCTGGAGCCCCTCTGACTTCTTCGGGGTTGACCCTCTTGGAGCTAATCATAGAATCAAGGGACTAAGAATAGGTTGGACAAACATCCGTCAGGGATGGTCTTGGTTAGGGTGCTCAGCTAGCAACTGTGAAAAAACAGGACGGGGGATGAGGGGTAATAGGCGCCCATATAAGAAAAAGTCCCAAAAACTGGGACTGTCCCTTTAAAAATGGGACATCTGGTCGCTCTAGTCTTGGTACATTTCCCCCCTGCTTCAGTGCAGAGGGCTAGACCAGATGACCTTTCAAGATCTCTTCCAGCCCTCTATTTCTATGATACAGTCTGACTAAGGAAACAAATAACTCGTAAGCGGGGGGAGGGAAGGGATAGAATCAAACATATTCAGTTTTTATATTTTATATATTATACACTTGCATTTCACACATATATGAAAAAATCCCAGCTGCTATCCATATCTTCCCCTCAACCTAGCCAACTGGCTGGCTTCTCATGGACATTGTGGCACATGTGTATTATGGGCACTATCATTTTTTTTAAAAATGTAATCATTACCACCCACTGTGGTGTCAAACTCACAGGATTCCAGTCATCCCACTTATTACTTGTGTCTTTTCTATAGAAAATCATTCTATGATTAGAGAAGCAGAATTCTTTCTACACTTAGTGTTTTATAAAGTTGCCATGGAGTATCAACATCTCTTTATGCTAGGATTAAGAAGAGAATACAGAGGAGTTTCTATATGTGAAAGATTTTCTGCTGCTATCCAGAGGTAGTCTCTTTTTGTTTTTAAGAGGTCACTTTGACCTATTAATATTGTTTTACAGGTCAGTCCTGTCAAGCCAAGTGAATTTGAAAGACATTAGGTCACATCACCCATGTATTTTGGAAATTCTATAAACTAAAGAAAAAAGAACATAAAATATCAGCAAGTCTCACTGTGTCTGGGTTCTAATCCAATTAAAATTCAGCAAATTTGAAGGTCCCCCTATGCTCTGGAGATGGGACCTTAAAGTGCTAACACAATGAATTGATATTGATGTCATAAGGAAAATACTTTCCCGGCAGAACACTGTCTACTGAATTCAGACTTGTAAAGTTCACATTCATTCTTGACAAACTCCAGTGTGGCTAGTTTAAATTCCATTCATCCAGTACTAAAATAAAGGAGCATAATTTCTTTATTACTACGTGTTTTAGGGGCATTAGTTGAAGTTTGGCCTATCATGTTCAGGAAAATTTGGATATTTCCAAGTATAGAAGTATCCACATAAAGTAATAGAGTAGCATGTTTATCCAATTGATCAGTCCTTGGAGCAGTAACATGACAGCGCCTTAAATGACACCACTACAGGAAGTATTGTTTTTAGAAGTTGTCATGGATCCCCAGGACCGGTTCTTGGAAAAGCCTCTGGGTGGAACTTCATCAGTATGCCAGACCAGCTAGGGGTCTCACTCTTCCTCTAGTGTAAGCCAGGCAGCTTCACCACCTCCTTAGGCTGGACCTCTGCTCCTTCAGCACCCAGCTTCCAACTGAGACAACCCCCTGAAGGAAACCTGTACAAGCTTAGGGAGCAATGCACCCCAACATTTGCAGTAGCACTCTGCCAGCATTGTAAAAACAGCAGGGTTTATTAGTCAACTGGGCACAGCGTAAGAAGTCCTTGGTTAGCACAGAGAAAAACAAGTTACAGCATAGTTCCTTTTGGTTAACTTAGAGCCCCAGCTAAGCTGTAGAGAACTCCTGAGCTCCTACTCTGTCTCTCTCTCTGCTGTTTGTCCCAGTTTCCAGGTGAGTATCCCCCACCTGGTCTCTTCTCACTCCTTTCTTCTCCAGCTGGTCAAACACAGTTGGCTTCTTAAGGAGGATGGTCCATCCATGATGGTTAGTTCAAATCTCTCAGTGACTTGCCATGGTCTTCATAGACTCTCCATTGACCTGGGCCCCAAACCCAAGATAGGTAGGCATCAGCCACACCTGCATCTCTGGGCATGTGCAGAAGGTAAACAGCCCTTTCCCACCACCTAGTTAACAATGCAGCATATAAGGGAAACTGAGGCACACATGGTATTCATACAAATATTACAGAAAATTACCACTCCATCACAGAAGCAATAGTTCTTTCCTTGACATCGACATAGATTTCAGGGTGGGCTGCATGGAGATATGTAGATATTTAAAGGATAGCTGTAGATAACCAAGTAGAATGGATATAATGCTAAAGGTATGTGTACATTGCAAATAAAGCCCCATGGCAGCGAGTCTAAGAGACTGGGTCAACTGATTTGGGCTCACACTGTGGGACTAAAATTAGCAGTGTGGACATTTCCTCCCCCACCTGGCAATTTCAGAGTCCAGGCTCCAGCTCTAGTGGAAGCATCTACACTGCTATTGTTAGCCTCATAATGTAAGCCCGAGTCAGTTGACCTGGCTCCAAGACTGTCTGCCCACCCTGTTTGTGTGTCTGTTTTTTGCGGTGGAGACTGACTGACCATCTCTTAATTAGGATTTCTGCCTTCCTAGAAAGCCCTGTCAGATTTGACAAAGAGATATGAACATTTTTGTGTCTAACAACTGAAATCAGGCAGTTACAGGAACACATTTCCTTCCTGGAATAATATTGAAGCAAGGTCAACATCAATATTTTGTTCTTAGCTTAAAAAAGATTTTTATCTCCAGCTGCATACCACATAATGTGCAACAGCACTCCTCATGGGAGCCTACAGTGCTCATCTCCTGCAACTGCATTCATTTTGCTCTAAGTGAGCAATCTGCGATCATTTTGGAAAAGAGTATTTAGGCTGAGCTTTGTTTTGGTTGAGAAGCCTTTTCCTTGGGGAACACACTGATTGCAAATGTGGTAAAATCTAAAACTGAGACACAAAAAGGCCTGGGCAGGTGCATGTCTGTGATGGAGAGAGCACATGCTTGATTCATCTTATTTAGCTGCTCTATTTCTTTCTACCTGCTCTGCTAGCCAGCCATCCTTCAAATCTGTAGGGGCTCATTTTCTTCTTTATCCTCTTCTGCACCATGGCCTTGTCTAGGAGCCTGGACTGTCAGTCACTTTGGTTGATTCTGTATTTTATGTCCCCTCCCTGTTTTTTGTTGTTGTTGTTTACCCCAGAGCATAAATAAATAGGATTAAAAATACTGGCTCTTTAGGGCATGTGGTGGAGAGAGCAGATCCTGCAAACCCTTTCTTACCTGAGCAATAGCCCTGACTCGGGGGGAGTTATCACATTCACTGCAAGGCTTCTATTTGCATCAGTCAGGAGGAGAACTCATGTGAGAAAGTGTTTGCTGGAAAATGCTCCGTATTTTTATCCTTATACTCTGAGGCCCTGTCTTAGCGAGAGGCTCTGCCTAGACTAAGACTATGTCTACACTACACAGCTTCTAGCAACATAGTTGTGTCACCACAGCCGTGCCACTCAAAGTCGCACAGTGGAGCTGCTGTTTGTCGACTCTTCTGCCGACAAAAAACTTCTACTCTCAATGAGCAGCTGTCCACATTGGCACTTGTCGCAGCAAAATTTTGTCTTTTGGGGATGGGATTAACATCTCTGAAAGACAAAAGTTTTGCTGTTCAATTGCCAGTGTAGACATAGGTTTTGTCTATACTTTGGCTTTGTCTATACTTGGGCTTTGTCTATACTTCACTTTCATCGGTAAAACTTTTGTCACTCAGAGGTGTGAAAAAACACATCCCTGACCAACAAAAGTTTTACTGATGAAAAGTGCCAATGTGGACAGTGCTTTGTCAGTGGGAGAAGCTCTCCCACCTACGAAGCTACATCCCTTCATAGGGGATGGGGGAATTTTGTTGGCATGAGAGCTGTCTCCTGCCAACAAAGAGCAGCTACACTACAATGGCAAGGCTTTAGCAGCACAGCTGTGCTGCTGCAAGGTGCACCATGTAGCCATAGCCTAAGAAAATGAAGGGGTAACCAGCTGGCACTATCTTTGTCAAAAGTAGCAGGTGTTTAAAAACGTGTTGAGTTAGCATGGGTTAGGTCACATTTTCTGAACATACCTCATTTTCTTAGTCTAAGCAAGGCCTAAAACGAGTGAAATTCACCCCAGTCTCAGAAGCCAATACAATGCACCACTAACCCTTAAAACAGGTAATTCTGAGCCTAAATACTATGGGACTTAGAGGTGAATGTCACCCAGTATGAACACAATGTTTAGGCTAGTGTTCACTAGGAAATACATCTTTTTGTAATGAAACATGCAGGCATTTTGTACCAAAGCATTTTGCTGTGTTATGGTAATATTTAGAAATATTCTGCCTGAGGATTGTGTTCACTTTGAGAAAGGGAAGCACCCACCAAGAGTTAATCTTTCCTTAGTATCTGCCTGGTCAAAAGGACAGTACTTATACAAGATTTACTGCCAGATCCTCAGCTATTCTAAATCAGCATAGAGGCATTAACGTCAAGGGACCTACACTGATTTACACTGTCTGAAAATCTGGCATGTCTGTATGAGAAAAAGACTTAGCTGAATTTGTTAAAGGGCCAGATTTTCAGCCAGTGCAAATCAGTATAGGCCTCTTGACGTTAATTGCTCTATGGTGATTTACATCAGCTGCAGATCTGTTCCTAAAACTTATAAACACTGTACAAAAGAGGTTCTGTTTAGTTTATCAGCTACTCCACCACATAAGATGTCCCAAACATCAGATTTAATCTGTTCAGCTCAGATAAGCATCACACCAACCTCTAAACTTCTTGATCTTGCCTGTGCACACTGGATGCAAGCCTGATTTCACCACTCCCATCATAGTCTAATTTTCCCAATTCCCAGTCCTAAATCCTCTGCTCCTTTCCTATTTCTGCTTCCTCTGCACCTACCTTTGATAATCTGGTCTAACAGCGCTACTGGGTCCCAAACTGCTGCGAGCTTCCATTTCTCTGTACTAACACACTTGGAACTTTCTTATTACTTACACCACCGAATGTACTGACTCCAATGAGGTCAATGGAGTTAGACTGCTTTACAGAAGTAGAGAATTTCATCCTTGGTGCTTTGTTTTTTTACGTGGTTTAGGGTGTTATTGGTTTTTGTTTAGGTCATTAGTTTATCTAATTACTTACTCAATGTCTTGTGTGTTATTCCCAAAACTGGATTTCCCAATAAAGAAATAATAACTTCCAGGTTTATTATGATTCTTTGGAGCAAACAAAAAATTATTAGCTTCTTTCTCAGCTTCAACTTCAAAGCTCAAAACTTAGACTAAAACTAGTCTTTTTTGTTCCTGAGTTGGGCTGTCCCTTACCACTGAGGGGCTGGGCAGTCCTGGCTCATCATCGCCCCAACAAACAGCTTGTCCATATCACCCTATGCAAAAGCCTCCTAATTAGCCTCAGCAAGAGTTTCTACTTCATTCTGACCCCCACCCCTCTCTTCACACATGCTGCAGTCCAAGGCCTCTGAGAGCCATTGTTGTTGTTGTCCATCAAGGTTCAGTCCAGAGTTCCAGGAGCTGGCAAACTCTCTGGATGTTGTGTATGAATCCCGAGGAATATGCCAAGTTTGGACATTCAGATCTTGTAGCTAACCCCATCCCCCAAAGTAGAAAGCTAGGGAAGCACAGTGAGATGATCTCCATGGAGTGTTCTTCCACCAGAGCTGCCTCCTACAAATTAAACCCTGGAAAGAGAGGATCAGGCCTAAGAATTCAAAAACGTTTTTGATCATCATATAACGTACTTAATATATCCATTAAAAATGCATACCGTAAAACAGGTATACAGATGTTCTTGCATATTCTTTTAAGGGATGATCATAAAGGTGCAGTTATATCATATACTTTTCTAAATGTCAGTGTGAGAAGCTACTAGACAATAATATATTGCCAGAAAAGTGAGCTAGAGCACAGGTCTTAGATAACTACTGGTATGTAAATGCCACCCAATAAATCATGCCATTGTGGATGGGGGCCTTTTTGTTTTAAACAACAATAATCTGTCGTGAACTTCTCAGTCAGAATAGCTTGAAATGGCAAAAAATATAGTTTATGTTTCTCAGACAAGTCTTGTGTTAGGTGGATAAATTTCCTCACATCTCCTATTCCAAACAAGTGTCAGATGAAATCTCATACAATTGTTTTTCAAAGGGAGTTGACTGCTTTTAGTGTCAAATAGTTATAAACTTTTCTGTTAGCATCCTAGTTTATTCTGTTCATTGTTCACAACAGAAGGTGCGGGAACAAAGTTTTGAAGTTTACAGTCTAAACAGGTTGTTTTTCCAAACACTCATATGCCTTTTAGCAACAGGACATTAAAAAAAGAGGTTGGTTTTTTTTTAAGAAAAAAAGGTAGAAAACAGGAATAATGAAAACAACATTTCCGTTCTAGGGTAAGGTAACCATCTTACAGAGGAAAGATGAACAGATAGCTTCAGTCTTTCCAGATTGTAGCTTCCCTGCTTGCTCCCGTGGTAGTGGCATGAAAAGTACCAGTGACTGCCTGATTATTTTGAAATAAAAACTGACATTGTTCTTTTGCGTGGATCTCACACACCTTTAGTAAAACTGACCTCAAACTCTGTTTCATATACTAGCATATGTGACTAAACTGTTGCCTGCTGTGAACAACAGCTCTAGGAAAAGGCGTGTGCCTATTCCATTGGAGCCACTGATCTAGAGCATGATGTAAAGAATAACAACAATACACCGATATTCTTTATAATCATGGCCCAGAACTGCAATAGTTCTACTGTGAACTGTACTGTTTTGAACCTTTACTAGAGAAAGTGAGTATTTAAATAAAATAAAGAGTAGCGGCATATTGAGTTGAACTAAAGATAAATATTTTGAAAGGTTTCTCGAAGCCGGAAGGTGTGTCTGTTTTTGGTATCTCACTGTAACATGCTGTTTTTAAAGTCACCTCTACAATCTTCTCATTCCCATTCTTTCCACCTTTTGATGCTGTGTAGCTGAGTGAGGCTCCATGAGCTGTGAGTGTATAACTAATCTTGAGCTCACAAATATCAGACAATTGGATGGTGGGGAGAGCAGTTAGGAAACTATCAGAAAGAGAAGCTTCACTGAGACCAGGATTTCACCCTTGGTGCCTAATTTTACTCTCATTAATACCATGCACAACTGGAATAACTCCACTGAGGTGAAAGCAGAATTGAGACCTTGATCTTTCTTTATCATAGTAACAGGTTCGTGTGATTGCCTATGTTAGGATAAGAACAGTATCCTGATCCAGCTAGACATATCAGAATCGGTCCATCTCTAGCTACCTCCCACAGGGTCTGAGGGAACCTGTGCTTTCCAAAAACACAGCTAGACAAAGTCCCATTCCCCCAAACAGTTTTATAGACACATACACATAGATGCAATCCATGCAGGGGAACTGTCCGAGTGGGTACGTTGCACCTGCATTGAGCCCCGTTACAATCAATGGTGGGCTACCCATATGGTTCTCAATGCAGGATCTGAGCTCAAATAATAAACAATGAGCACTATTGGGCACACGTGGCAAGGGAAGGCTAAGCTAAAAAGGACCAGATTTTCAAACATATTTGGTTGCCTAAAGAGGCAGATAGGCCCCTAGTGGGATTTTCAAAAGTAACTAACTCCTATTTATCCCATTAGGCATCTAAATCCCATTAGGCACCTATCTGCATCTTTTCATGCCTAAATACCTTTGAAAATATGGCCCACGATTCTGCAATGCTAAGAAAAAATTACAAACCAAAATAAAATTCAATGTGAGTGCAATTAAAAAAATCAATCATCTACTCCCTCCCAGGTAGCAATATAATGGGAAATGTAAAGTAAACTTCCAGCTTTCCAGAATTTCCTAATTCTTTGAATCACTACAAAACAATTGATCAAAAAATTTGGAAAGTGGGACTAACCATTCAGACTCCTCCTCAGCCTGGCAGAAGAGAACCTCCGGCAAACTAGCCACCACAATGGCTGCAGTGAAAATCGGACTGAAAGAGCAGCAGTAGCAGCAACGTGCCATATTTAATTCATTGCCCATTAGTAGGATGAAGATGATTGATTAGTTAAAATAAGTGGGCCTCTCTGCTCAAACCTCCTTCCTTGAGCAAGCAATGGGCAATAGACATTGGGTGCTAAACAATAGTCATTGCTGCTGAAGTGATATCCTGGAGATGTACAACCCTTATCTGAGATCAATGATTGAAACAACTTGATGAAAACTAAGGCCCAAGTCCCCAAACCACTCCACTGGCCAAGTCCTTGGGTTGTGCGTGAAGGAACTCTGCAGAACTACGCCAGGCTGTGCAACTGTTTGATTCCCATTGCACAGATGTCATTCTTCCCCTTTGCAAGAAAAGCCACGGGGAGATTTGCAGAGTCATAAAGTTTTTTGCACATTTGAGAACAAAGTCTTTATACAACATAATAAAATCATGGCCCGCTGTTTCCAAAGAGGAATGGGTGTACCAGTTTTGGCCTACAATGAAAAGCAAAATGAAGCAAGCAGCATTTATGGAAAGGAAAGGTAGACTCTCGCCTCACAACTCCCAGAAGGCAGATATGTTAATCTGAAATGATTTCTTCGTCTTAAAATGCAGTATCTCTTAATTAAATGTGCATGCTTTTGAGATCATCTGCATAGAGATGGAGGAGGCACTTGCCATGTCATGTGCTGTAAATGGAGCTTTTTGCAGGTATGTTCAGAGAATTGTGTGAGAAGGAAAAAATGAGCATGGCTCAGTGCTTTTAGTAAATTGAAAGTGAGGATTTCTGGCTTCTGTTCCCAGCGTGGTGCAGAAGGTCAGACTAGACGATCATAATGGTCCCTTCTGACCTTAAAGTCTATGAGTCTATGAGACACTGGCTTCCTCTGAGACCCTGGGCAAGTCACTTAACTTCCCTTGTCCCATCACTTTGCCAATTTGTAAAATGGACAATGATAGCATTTTACAAGAACGATGTTGTGGGAATTATTTTAATGATTGATTTTGGGGTTTAACAATGCAAATGGAAATCTATACACCAGCTCTCAGTGCCCTGTCAGTAATTATATTCATATTCATATAAAAATGTCACCCTATATCAACCCTCAGTTAGGGTTGCCAACCATCAGGTATTGCCCGAGTGTCCAGGAATTACAGATTAATCTTTAATTAGAGATTATGTATTGTGATGAAACCTCCAGGAATACCTCCAACAAAAATTGGCAACCCTACCCTCAATATAGATAACTATACCAACAGCAAAAAACATAATCTGATTCCTTTCTCTCCAGCCCTGCTCTCCCTCCCTCCTCAGAGGCCCTACCAGAGAGATGTCCTGAAAAGCCACATATTCAGGCTATTTCTGAGCAATTAGTGTTCATAAAACACTGATATCAGGGTCTTTGTCTGAAGAGATCTTCAGACTGGTGCAATAAAATATGATTTATTATTTTAAAATGCTACGTATGTGAAATTACACTACTACTGTATTTCATTTCAGATCTGCAGAAAGTGACCTTACAACCTTTCACCCTGTTCAATATGAAATGCATATTTTCTCCTTTCTTTCTTTCTTTCTTTCTTTCAGTGACTGATATTGAGTTTAATATTCTACCCTCCTCCTGAAGTAGAGATTCTCCCTGGGTTACCATAGGCAGACTCTGGAGTCTGATGGAAGTGATCAAGCTGCTCCAGCTTTGGCAAGTGGGTCTGCTTCCACATAAACTGGGTGTCTCATGAGGCAAGATGAGTGTCCTATGTATTTCTATACTGTGTACATTGTACATTTTGCTTGCACATTTTCCTCTTAACTGCAAATCATGGAGTGATCCCTGAAGCTGAAATAAAGGAAGTGAATGTGAAAAACAAGATGGAGGAATGCTGTTTATTTTTGGCACACCTAGCAAGAAAGCGATTGTACTTATCCTTGTCCATGTCATCCCATGGCATCGCTATAGGGCATAATTCTTGCAGCATTTAACTACTTGAATTAGCTTCAGGGCGTCTCCTCATAGGAGTAAGGGCTGCAGGATCAGGCCCGCTATTTGTCCCCGATTACTATTTGCTGCTCAATAATAATCACATTAGTTTCTCTGTGCAACGTTGACTTGCCACTGGGAAATGCAGCAATAAAGATGATGGATCTAAATTCCTTAGTGTTGCATCATTGTCTCCTGGCATTTTTTTTTTTCCTGCTTAAATTCTGTCTTTCGGGGATGCATCTTGGATGCATCTTAGAATATAATATAGATATAATCACCCACTGCAGAATGACTGAGGGATAAACTATGTTATAGTCCTCTGCTGCCGTGTTTGTGTGTGGCCTGACAGCCAGTGTATGATGACCTGCAAAATGAAGTGAGTAATAATAACTTAGACTTCAAGATGGAATTGCTAGCGGTGGAATATTTTGCCTAAGGCAAGAACAATAAAGACAACAAAACTGCCTACATGCTGGGCCTGTTTGCCTACAGACACAGTGATTCTGCCCACCAAGACAGATAAATGTACAGGGTTTCTCCTTCTAGTTTATAAAGGTCTGATAAAATTAAATTACAGAGGTCAGCTAAACACAGCCTTCCTCTGGTGAAAACTCTGATACTGCAGGGCAACAGTTTTGACTGGACAGGACAGATTGAAAGCAGATACCTGAGATGTAGCAGAGCCCAGTTCACATCCATTCTTCCCCACAGGCAGAGCAGACTTGAACTGGGGCTCTCCTCCAATCTGGGTGAGTTCTCTAACCATTGGCTCAACATTATGAAGGAGCTGCACTTCCCCCTATACACTCCTACCAGCTTCTTTCTAAAATAGCATAGGCACCTAACTGCAAGAGAGGATTTGCAGATGAGAATCCTAAACCAAGGGAGGTGCTTGTCTCCGAAATGGGGCAGGGCTTAGCACATACCCCTTGGCTTGGCCTCTCCCATTGGCTAATTTAGAGAAGGAGCCACCTAGCATGCTGTGTAACCCACACACCTCCAGGGTATGGTGTTCTGAACCATCTAGTGGCACCAAGACCACTTAGCAAGAGAGAGAGAGAAAAAGAGATCAATGAGTTTGATCTGCAGCTGGCTTTTAGCTCATGTGGTAAAGACTCATGCACTAAGCTCCAGAGGTCCCACGTTCGATCCCTCCCGCCAACGATTGGGGTCTGTCGGTGTTACACTGGCTTTTGTGAATCCCATTCTGAGGTGCCTATCTCACCCAATTCATTGTATAGCGAGTGTAAGTGCCTAACTTAGGCTTTGTGAATCCTGATTATTTTATAGGTACCTAAAAATGAGAGGTGATGATGCTGCATGTTACAATGCCTATGTTTCTTTGAGAATCTAGCCCCAAATTGCTAAAAATATACAGTCTAGAGAAACACAAATTAAAAACATGGTTAAAAACAAGCAAAACCATTACATTTATTAACCATGGCTATTTCATTATTAAAGAAAGGAAAAGAAAATATTAAACAAAGCAGCATAAAATGGAACACGTAAAACAAACAAGGATTGTTTCTGTTACAATCTTTTTTTGTGTGTCTCTTAGTGGAGAGCTTTTAACAGAGATTGTGCTTTTGAGAATGAGCCTGCTTTTTGTGGGAACTCTTCTTTTGGTAAGTTAAGATCAAAGCACGTTATTTACTAGTGAGTGCAGTCTTGTGTATCATAGACATTAAACAGTTTATAGATGGGAACAAGAGTTTTGTTTAAGAGCAAGGGAGTCTTGTCGAGTTTATTATAGATAATATAAACAGGTGATAAATGAGCAAAGTAAGTAATCTTAACTAAATCCAATCCAATCAAAAAAAAAGTATTTAAATCAGTTATTTAGAAGAAGTCATTTACAGAGCTGTCTGAAGACAGGCCAAATAATAAATATTAAGAATCTTAAATCCAAATCAAGTCTCACTGTGTCTCTGTTTACCAATGTTGATCCTCTATCTCCTCATGAGGAACACATGGTCTAACAGATTTAACAGGAGAAACTGCTAATGTTTTAAGTTACAATAGCATTTCCCTATCCCAATAAAATCATTACAAGAATTTTTAAACCTAACTCCTTGCTAGTGCTTTAGCTAACTTCATTTTACTCATTCATGCTGAAGTCTTGAGGATGTCATTTGGAAGGTTGGTTCTTTCTGAGGCTTCTTTTGTTCTTCTCCTTTGACATTTTGTAGCTGCTGTCTTGCTTGCAGAGATGAGCTGTGCTGGTTGTTGTATAAGGTGTGAGCACAGAGAGAGTGCTGCTTATTCAAGGCTGAGAGAGTTTTAGACCCTTCTCTCTAATTTCATGAAAAGGGAAAACACACCTCTTTTAGGGCTTGTTTAGACTTAAAATTGGCTGATGAGATCCTTTCATTGACTCCGTGTTTTTGGTGACACCTTCAGCTCCTCAGCATGCAGTCAGCTTGAGGAGTGTGCATCAGACTTGCAATTAGAATGGACCACCAGCTCTGCTTTAGCTAAGTTTTAAAGAAGCTATCCATTTAAATCTCACCTCTTCTCAGTGCTCTAAAATCCACATGGTTACAAAGATTGCCTTGACTTTTTTTTTTATTTATTTTTATCTTATGCTGGGAGATTTTCAGCACATCCCTTTTAAAGTTAGCATTTTAATTTTTTTTCTTCAGTTAAGTTTCTAAAATATTTCTTCAGTTTCATTAGGTATCAATAGGAATTGAAATTCTGATTTTAAAAAGCCCAAACAATCCTGTTATTCACATAAAAGATTTTAGCTCTTAAAGTAGCTCCTTGAAATTAAGTAATTCTCAGAGGGTCTTCAACCCCAAAGAGACATTCAGGAAGTCATTGTTGCTTTTATTTTATTTTTTTTAAAACAATCCTTCAGAGGTGATTTTTTGTGTGTGTGTGTGTGTCTTTCTGAATTGGGTTGAGGGAATTTCTTAAGTATTGTCAAACAATTAATTATTTCCCATATCTAGTTAAATGGATTTTGTATCTGTAATCAATTTAGTAAGGTTATTAGATTCCATATTGGTATGTAAAGCGTTTTACCATCTATATAGCAATGACATTATGAAATTATATTACAAGCCTTGCCGTTAGCTAAAATATATCTATATATGCATTTCAAGAGGGCTTGCCATTTTAACATTTAAGAGCTAAACATGTTTCCTACAAAACATTTCCCAGCTGTACTTTTTTTTCTTAAAGTTTTCAGGATAAGGTATCTAAAAGTACTCATAAAAGCATTAGTTTTCATGATGATTTTAATTGTTTTTTGTTGTGGGTTTTTTGTTTGTTTTTCCCCACAGGGAGGGATGCAAAGAAATCCACTTTATGACCTTTTTTTGTGGTCCTGATAACACATTGTTACATTCCATTTTGAGGTATCACAAAAAAACATTTTCCCCTTATTTTACTCAATTAGCTCTGTCCAGGCTGATTCCCCACTCTGGCACTTTGAGTGCAGAAGGTGGGGGCCCGCAAGGATTTTAAAAATTAACACTGGCCACTCCAGGCTTGTATTAAACTCCTAACGTTACAGCTTCTTCCTGACCTTGGAAGGGTAGATGCTGCCACACCCAAGTGCAAAAAAACCCTTTGAAACTAGAAAGGCGCATTTGGGAATTCCTTCCTGTGGGGTACTCTCAAGCCCTTTCTCTCTCTCTCTCTCTCTCTCTCTCTCTCTCTTTCACACACACACACACACACACACGGAAAAGCTGAGAAAGAAAAACAAAGGAAATCAGCTGTTGCCACCAGCTAATTAAACAACATATGCGCAAACCTCTTAGGGACACAAAAATCCAATCCATTTCTTTAAAAAAGGTAAATTTTATTAAACCCCCCAAAAAAGGAAATACATTTGGAACTTAGGCTTTTTGCTAGATCTTAGAAGAAACAATTACAAAAATTAAGCATCAAGATAGCTCTCTTGAGGTTCAGCTTAAAGGTTACAACCAAAACAAAGGTTACAAGCTTAAAGATTACAAGCATCTGGGGTTAGTACAGAGGAGTCCACAAGCTAATAAATAAACAGAAATAAACCTAATCGCATCCTGATCTACTTACATATCTGGGTTGTTAAATAAGTAGTTTTACATATGATCTGATGATTTTCATATCTGGCCCTCAGCTTATCACAGCATAATTGCTCCCTGTTCCCCTCTTTTCCCAAGCACAACAACAAACAGACAAAGGGAAAGCTTTTTTCATAATTTTAAAAAGCTCTAGACTTCCCATTGGCTCTTTTGGTCAGGTGCCAACTCCTTTCCTTTTACCTGGACTTTTTAAACTCTTTACAAGTAAAACAAGTAGAGAACAACTTACAAGAAGGACTGTATAGGTAACTGGCTGGCTAGGTGTCCATAGTAGGGAGCTGCCCCCTCCCCCACCTCCATTTATCACAAGCTCTGTTTATGTTTTCCTGAAATGAGGATTAACTAAATATTAAACAGAGACCTCATACAAGGAGATAATTTTTTAAACTTTATATATATCTTTTTTGGTTTTTGTTTGTCTTTTGATCCAAACTCTCCTTAGAGCAGGGATTGGCAACCTTTGGCACGCAGCCCATCAGGGAAATCCGCTGGAGGGCCAAGAAGGTTTGTTTATCTGTGGCATCCACAGGTTTGGCCAATCGCAGCTCCCACTGGCCATGGTTCACTGTCCCAGGCCAATGGGGGCTGCGGGAAGTGGCTGCCAGCACATAGCCTTAGAGGTATGATCTGCCATAGCATTCACAACTTGCAACTAAAACTTCTTATTAAATATTTTATACAAAATACAAATCATAATGATCATTGGTTATGATTTTCAACCATAGCATTAAAGCCAACAATATGGATTTAAAGTAAAACAGGAATTATAAAAAATGAATTTTAGATTTTATATAAACGCTTTTAGGGGTAGCAAAAACATGGTGTACATTTCCTTATCGACTGGAGCATCAGTCATATTGACAGACAACAGAATTCCTAGAGATTATTAGCTTGCACATTTCAAATAATTAAATAAGCAAAAATGAAAGCATGTGAACTACTTTTCTCCAAGCATCATGTAAAAGTTAATTGCAGGTATTTTCTTACATTCAGTAAAGGCCCAGGAAAATTTATAATGACATAACATTATAAAAACACATTATTATTATTATTATGAACAACCATTTTGCATCAGTACTGAGATTTCTCTACCACACAGCCCAAATCAGCAGAATGCTTAAACTTGTGTTACCATGTACTACAAGAGCACTGTTTTTAATAGGGATGATAGGGACCATGACCCAAGCTGAAGGGAGGGACATAGGTAGAAAATAGCCCAAGGCAGTGGATTTGGCTGCTGGAGGATACTACTGCTATTGTTTCTCACAGAAACATGGGCTGGGACCTGGTGGAGAGGGAGGACCTGGTCCCCCACCATGCACCCTTAAGGGCTGAGACCCAGATGTGGTTGAGTCCTGAAGATTCCTGGTCTAAGGTCAGGAATCAGGCACCTGTGCTACCTAGCCAGACAAGTTAGGGTCTGGAAGTCAGATGTGCTCACAGCTAAGCTATGTGGCTCTCTGAGCACCCTATCACAAGGACATAATAGCTCCCCACCTGCTTAAATGGTTACTGTACCAGAATTTTTAAGATGAGTTTAATATGAAATGCTCTGTCTATATATATATAAAACCCTAAATTATTCTCTATTGCATAATAAAACTCATAATATATTTTATAATTTGTACAGCAGTGTTAACTCACGAGTTCTACCTATCGTATATGAAGGTATACGTTTGATTGCAAAATAAGTGATCCAAAGTACTCCATATGTGCAATGTGAGTGAGCTAAAAGTACTACGTAAATCTTAAATTATGCTTTTCCTAGGATGGGTCAGGAAAAAGGCTTAAGTATGTGCTTAAAATTAAGCACATGCTTAAGTCTCATTTACTTCAGTGGTATTTAATCATGCGCCTAGGCGCCCTTCCTGAAAATGGATGTCTTCTAAAAATCATCCCTTCAATATTATATTACAACTGTTTCTTATGTTACTTTCCTAGAATTTTTTGAAGAAAATCACGACATTATTTTTACCAACAGATATTACTGTGAAATTCCACAGTTGAAATGTTACACAACAGCAGGAGCCCACAATGAAACAGCAGCACACAACTGCAAACTAAATAAATATCATTGCAGTCAAATTATGATCCCCAAATATGGAGGAACATACATGCTATCTGCTCATCCATATGGACAGGAGTGCTTCTTAATGTATGCTCATTAGCAGATTTTTCAAGGTACCTGTATATCTAAGACAACATGTATCTTCCACCTGTGAGACAGTCAGTCAGCTATAGAAGTGTTAGTAAAATACAGTAAGAAATATAGATAGAATACTTCTTATCTTTCATTTGGCTAAAGATTTATAAGTTAGTTAAATCTCTTGTTTTCTTTCAGGTCAGTTGATGATTAATTCCATCTGCACAATTATTTTCCATCTTTATACATTAACGTGTAACGAAAAGCAGAAATGTCATAGATTGATGATAAAATTTGACCTACCTATCCTACATCATCTGTTTACACTTCATTTCTTAAATTGTTCTTATGACGGTAAGACCAAATAAAACTCTTCTTTTGGTCAAGCAAAGCCAGGTCCAACACTCAAGTCGATATTATTTCTGTTTGTGCATCTGATTAGTTCCAAAATGTTAACTCATTTAACATAGTGGAGCCATGAAGAACATTATTACTTAACATTTATATGATAGCGCCTCATGGCCTGAACTAGGTTAAGGTCCTATTTGTGCAGTTGGCATAAATCCCGGGCTTCATGTATCCTAGCTCAGAGGATACACTTGTAAAGAAAAACTTGGCTTAATACCACTTTGAAAGAACTGCTATAAATAAAAGATCTGCAGAGTAGCTGAGCAGGCTGCATTCTCCTGACTCCCATTTGTTGTATCAAGGGCAGGTAAGCGCTATGCTCAGTCTGAATGCTTGAAGGCCACTTACTCTACATTACCATCAGTCAATTCTGTATCTCTATGGTCAGGGCCGGCTCCAGGCACCAGCACAGCAAGCAGGTGTTTGGGGCAGCCAATGGAAAGGGGCAGCACGTCCGGCTCTTCGGTGGCAATTCAACAGTGGGTCCCTCAGTCCCTCAAAAGGACCTGCTGTCAAATTGCTGCCAAAGAATGAAGCGGAGGTGGTAGAAGTGCCAATCGCAGCTTTTTTTTTTTCCGTTGCTTGGGACTGCAAAAATGCTGCAGCCGACCCTGTCTACAGTATCCTATTCTATGGTCTTGTCTATAACAGAGATTTCAGCGGTGTAGCTGCAGCAGTGCAAACCTCCAGAATAGACATAGTGATGCTGCTCACTCCAGTTTGAAACCAAGGTAAGCAGCACCAGTACAAATAGCATTTTACATGTTTGAATTGTGTTTGTACTCATGATTTGCACTGATGGTTGAAATGCAAGTATAGAGATAGCTTAGTTCAGGACTTATATATACTACCACACAGTTTGAACTATAGGGAAATGAATAGCAGTGCGCAACTGCACACCACAGTGCATAACTCCCCCCACCCCCATGGACACAGCAGACATGAACTAAAAGGTTCCTAGTTCATGTTAACATAGTCCTTTTCAATCAGTCCTACATTCATGCAAACTAGGAATTCTTTAGTTCACATCTGCAGTGCCCACATAGGGGAGTTGCAGTGCAGCAAGCTGGTGCACACTGCCATTCAAATCCCCACAATCCAAACTGCAGGGCAGTGTAGACAAAGCCTTATTTGCTAAGGGCCAGATTCTGCAGATGCAATTCAAGATCAGATAAATTATGCAGCTGCCAGATTCTGATACTTTATACTTCCAGAGGTTACAGAGTTGAGTAATGGATGAAGGAACTACTAAACCTGAGTAAGGGTATCAGAATCTAGCCTTACTTAGAGATTGATTGCTGATTTCAAATGAGTTCCAAAAGTCTGATTACATTTGAATGATGCTTACTCCTGTTGATGGTTATCATCTCAAAAATTCCACTCATGATGTAGATTATTCATTCTGCTTAAACCATTACATCCCACCAGGAGTCTTTTCTAGTTATGTTCTACAAGGAACATTTCATATTGTGTTTTTAATATATACTCTGCTTTGTGTAAAGCTGGCCACAAAAGTATATACAGAATGGCTGCTTCAACTTTCTTCACCCTTCCTTTACTTAAACTACTTATTACACACCTGCGGTTGATGTTTCTCTGTTTATAGATTCAGGAGAAAAATCCAAATGGTCTTTCCCTGTTATATAATTCAGCTGAGGAACATTAATAATTACTGCCTCAAATACAATTATTGGAACTTACTATCCCGTCCTTTAAAATTTAGCCTCCTGTGGCAGTTTTATGATCATTAATAACATGTAAAAATGATGTATGTCATGCCAGACAAGAAGACTTGTGGTCTGCATTGAAATGACAGTTCCTATGATAGTTTGTTTATCCTTTGCTGGATCTATGACAAACTCCCTTCTGTGTTATCAATATTGGTATAATATTGAATACTGGACAGACCCTAATTAAAAGGCTGCTAATGTTTAAAGAAGTAAATCTTTTTGTTTGCTGAACTGCCCACCTCTGGAAAAAATCTATGCTTTTACTGCCTTTACTAAACATGCATGTAGGAACTTTAGATAAAACTATCAGGAAAGCTTAAACCCCATTTTCAAAATGACTTAAGCACTTAGGCTCCTAAGGCTCATATAACTCAAAATCAGCAGAGTCACTTTCCTCCCTCTCATGTTCTAAAAAATAATTCACCATTCATCTGAGATAATCAACATGGAGCTTTAGCTACACAGGTATTTTTGACAATAATCTAAGCAAATGAAAATAAGGTTCTAGAGTGAATGGCCCTCAGTCAGAACTATAGCATGTGACCAGGTAGAAGCGCTGGGCAAATGCACCAACAATTAACACCTGTCTATGCAGTAGGGTAGTGTGCACTATAGGGGTGTGATTTCTAAAGTGAACCAATGTGTTGTGCATTAATTGATCTGTGTGGATTCTTCTGGCGTGCACTAAAAGTTTCCTAGTATGCTTTAACGTAGCACAGTTGGTGGCAACCAGCAGGATCTACAAGGACCAATTAATGCATAACATGTTAGTACAATTTAGAAATGACAACATTGTAGAGCA
This sequence comes from Chelonoidis abingdonii, assembly GCF_003597395.2. Taxonomy (NCBI): domain Eukaryota; kingdom Metazoa; phylum Chordata; order Testudines; family Testudinidae; genus Chelonoidis; species Chelonoidis abingdonii. The sequence continues at coordinate 319,657,791 of NC_133769.1, read as the reverse complement.
CATTGCTTCTCTGTGTAGACAAGCCCTTAGTTCTGTAGCTTTTTTATTAATAAAACCTGTAAATCCTCTTTGCTATTATCCATTATCCTTTTATTTGCTTTATTTATGAACATTCAAGGGAGTGACAGATAGACAGAAAGCCCTCAGAATCACAAGAATCATCTTAGGGTATGAATATATTGTGTCCCTTTAACTATACTGGTATAGTTAAAGTGGTACAACCCACCTAGTGTGGATGTAGTTTTATTGGTATGAAGCTATTGCTGTATGGGAAGGAGAATGAGCGCTCCTGCTATAAGGCACCTTTCATAGTGACATGACTTCCTACAGGATGGAGATTGTACCACTTTAAAATATCAGTAAGTCTAAATTAACCAAGTTACACAGTACAAAATCTGTGCAGAGCTAAAGCCGTATGAATACCTGACTAATTACTTGTGAGAGTTTATATATCGGAAAAGCTGTTGCAGCTGCTTTGGAAAACTTTTTATTTACACAAGATTTCTTAATTACCAACAGAGAAAAAATATATATGTATAATAAATAAAAAACCACACACACACACACTTGTGATATGAAGAGAATAAGGGACTCCGGTTTATGACTCACAGTTCATCCAATCAACGAACAAAAATAATATCTTGTGATTTAGAGAGCCAGTTACATGACAGAAATAACAAATCACAACCACCCAATTAATGTACAATCCAAAGTATTTGAATTTCTTCGGACAAATACCCATTGAAGAATTGTGAACTAAGAGATAGGAAACAAAGAGTAGGAATAAATGGTCCATGTTCAGAATGGGGAGAGGTAAATGGTGAGGGGTGGGTGGTCCCCCAACCATCTGGACTGGGGCCAGTGCTGTTAAACATAGTCAAAAATGATCTGGAAAAAAGGTTTAAGAAGGTATCCACAATGGTGTGTGGAGTCATGGTGGGGTCTCCACCAAGTAGGGCATACAGCTCTTTATAAAAGGGGCAAATATGCAGCTCAGCACCTGATCAATTGTTGACCTCCCTGGCCTTCTGGTATGGCACTGCTAGTGATCTCTATCATATCCCTCCTGCATCCCCCAACAAATCTGCGCATAGATGTTGATGACTGGTCCATAGCTGTGCTTGCACAGCCTCTTATCCTCATAGGCCCAGAAGATCCAATATTTCCTGTCTACTCCAGGCAGCAGCACATCTGGAGCATGTCGCCAGCCTAGTCAATGAGGCAGTTGCGTGCAACAATGGAGATCTGCCAGGCATGATTGCTCAACTGGACAATAAAGGGAGAATACTGAGGGCTTCCTGTCTACTTGATCCCCGGAAAGTGGAGTTAACAGTTGTTAACAATTGACCAGAGCAACCGCTGTTGGGAATTGTGGGACGGCAGCTGGAGAACTGTTAAGGTCACCACAGGTAATGCAGTGATGTTTCTATGTTGGCATAATGGGTTACTTACAACAGTGGGAGACAAATTTAAATCTAATAAGTCAATGCAAGGTGGCTTATATAGCCCTAACTCCATAGGGCTGTAGACCAGGCCTTAGATAGAAACACAAGGTGCCTGATTTTCACACACATAAAGGCCACTTTACACTAACTTGGTCAGTACAAAAGCCAGGGGTCACCCGATGAAATTAGTATTCTTGCCAGCAAGTTAAAAAAGTAAAGATTGAATGAATATAAGGTCGATAGAAAGCTGGCTAGATTGTCGGGCTCAACAGGTAGTGATCAATGGCTCGATATGTAGTTGGCAGCCAGTATCAAGCGGCGTGCCCCAGGAATCAGTCCCAAGGCTGGTTTTGTTCAATATCTTTGTTAATGATCTGGATGATGGGGTGGATTGCACCCTCAGCAAGTTCGCAGATGACACTGTACTGTGGGGAGAGGTAGATATGCTAGGGGGGAGGAGGGTATGGATAGGGTCCAGAGTGACCTAGACAAATTGAAGGATTGGGCCAAAAGAAATCTGATGAGGTTCAACAAATACAAGTGCAGAGTCCTCCAGTTAGGATGGAAGAATCCCATGTACTGCTACAGACTAGGGACTGAATGGGTAGGAAGCAGTTCTGCAGAAAAGGACCTAGGGTTTACAGTGGACAAGAAACTGCATATGTGTCAACAATGTGCTCTTGTTGCCAAGAAGGCTAACGGCATATTGGGCTGCATTAGTAGGAGCATTGCCAGCAGATCGAGGGAAGTGATTATTCCCCTCTGTTAGGCACTGGTGAGACCACAGTTGGAGTGTGCTCCCCCCCACTACAGAAAGGATGTGGAGAAATTGGAGAAAGTCCACCAGAGGGCAATGAGAATGATTAGGGTGCTGGGACACATGACTTATGAGGAGAGGCTGAGGGAACTGGGCTTGTTTAGTCTGCAAAAGAGAAGAGTGAGGGGGGGATTTGATAGCAGCCTTCAACTACCTGAAGGGGGGATCCAAAGAGGATGGAGCTAGGCTGTTCTTAGTGATGGTAGATGACAGAACAAGAAGCATTGGTCTCAAGTTGCAGTGGAGAAGATCTAGGTTGGATATTAGGAAACACTATTTCACTAGGAGGATGGTGAAGCACTGGAATGGGTCAACTAGGGAGGTGGTGGAATCTCCTTCCTTAGAGATTTTTAAGGTCAGGTTTGACAAAGTCCTGGCTGGGATGATTTAGTTGGTGTTGGTCCTTCCTTGAGTAGGGGGTTGGACTAGAAGACCTCCTGAAGTCTCTTCCAACCCTAATCTTCTAAATAAATAAATCTTCTATGAGTCTATGAATAGGCATGAGGTTTAATACAAACAAGAAGCACTTTCTCACACAATACAGAACTCATTGCTATGAGATATTGTGATGGCCAAAATTATAACTGGGTTCAAAAAAATGTATGGAGGATAGGGCCATCAATGGGTATTTGCAAAGATGACCAGGGATGTTAGTCCATGCTTGGATGACTAAAACTCTGACTGCCAGAAGCTGGGAGGAGAATATGGGTTGATTTATCCAAAATTTCCCTGTTCTGTACACCCCCACTGAAGCTCTGGTTCTGGCCGCAGTCAGAAGATGGGATACTGGCTCGATGGACCGTTGGTCTGACCCAGGATGATAGTTCTTATGTTCCTGTGTTCTTAGTGTAAGAGGGCCTTAAAGTGGGCATAAATTATATTGCACTCACTTTAAGAACTCTGCCCTGCCAGAGTGGTGTAAAGTGGCCTAAATTTAAAGGACAATGAGAAACAATATTTTAAAACCATAAGATAAAGAATCCAGTGGCTTTTTTTTTTTTTTTTTTTTTAGTGGAAGGTATCAGTCCACGGGCTAATTTGTAACTGTTCAATCTAGATCCATGGCCGTAACTAGGGTGGGCAAGAGGGGCAGCTGCCCAGGATGCCAAGTTGAGAGGATGAAAAAATGGGACAGTGCAGGATCGGGCACAGCAGTCAGTCCCTCTTCCTACAGGATTGGGCCCAGCAGCCTCGTTGGACTCCATGGATGTAGTTGAGTGACGGGAGACATTCTGGGCTGGGAGCAGAGTGAGGTGGCCCACAGCTGCTTCACCTGCCAGGAGCTCGCTGCTTGTGCAGCTGGACACCGCCTCCTGGGTCCTAGTGCCAGTCTTCTTTGCCTTCTGTGTGCTGGGTTCCCTTTATGGCCACCATCCTGTTTTCTGTACAACGAATGCTCATGGGAAAGCAGGATAAGGGGGCGGGGCTGGAGGATATGTGGGGACGAGGGGAGGTCGGGGGAAAAGGCAATGGGAAAAGAAAAGGGATGGCGAATGGGGTAGGGGAAGAGGGATGTGAGAGGGAGGATGGAGCAGGTGACAGTGGGGAGAGGAAAGAGGATGGCGTGGGGAGAGGGATGGCAGTGTGAAAGGGGAATCCAATGGGAATAGGTGAATGGGGGGGAATGGGCAGCCCACACTAAGTATCCCCTCAGCAGCAGCAGCAGCTGAAGCTCCCCCGTTAAATTGGCCCATCCTTCACCAGTATTGGCATCACACCACCAGTGGGTACCCCTGCTACAGGTACCCCCTCCAAATAGACACTTCAGCACTCCCCAACAGCCTTCCCAGTACATAGACACCTCTCCAGAACCCCCAAATATCTGCTCCAACTCCTCATCTCCTTCCCCCTGGCAGCATCCTCTATTTGGAAAATTGAAATATGGTAACCCTAGGGGTCATTCTGTTCTCATGGCCTTGGTTTCTGCAACTGGTGGGATTCAGTCCACCCTTCCAGAGTCACCTTCCCCTAGTGCCTGGGCTGGGCACTGGGCTTGAGTGGCCGAGCTCAGAGTTCAGGCTGTGTGACTGTGAGCCTGGTAGCCACGGGGCTGGGGCAGGGCAGCCAAGGGGAGCAAGGAGTGGTTCCACTCTGCAGACAGCAAATGTAGGGAGAGTGATTCAGCTGCAATGGCAGGTCCCCGAGCGGGAACTGGTGTGTGACCAGGCTGAGACGCAGGCACCCAAGGGAGATGAGTATTCCAGGGAACGCCTCGGGGAGCATCTCATCACAGCCAAGCTCCATGCGCAGGGGCCAGATCCAAGGGGTGTAGCCAGCCAGCGCCAAACTCCTTGAAGGCAGAGGCAAGAGCATATCAGGGGGCAGCTCAGAGTTGTACCACTTACCCTGCCTGGGGAACTCACAGCTGTGCAGAGGTGGCCTGGCTGGGTGAGCAGTGCCCCTGCCAGTGCCCCAGCTCCCACAGCATGGAAAACCAGAGGCCTTAGCAGACCGGGCCACTCCCACAAGCTTCTGATCTGCTGGGTCCCTAGGGGGATGTGCCCCACAATTTGAAAATCTCTGTGCTAAATGGGAGGCAGAAATCTGGGTGGGTACGTGGTCCCATTGACCACCCCACGTGTCACCTCTAGGAGGAACAAATATGATTGCTTGTCCTGTGCACTAAAATGCTTAGTTACAGTTCTGCTAGATCTCTCCTGCTACTCCCATTCCCTATTTCATTCTACTTTTGTCAAGCTTGGTCAAGGATTAGTTGATGGGGATACTGACAGCTGGATTATCTCTTCACCTCCACAGCATACGCACAAGAAACTGACTTCTAGAGAGAGAGAAAAATGAAAAAGGTGCTAAATTCCCAGATGGAGAAAGCACAACAGGGAAAACATTCTTGATATAAAATACAAGATGAGCCTTACAGTTAATATTAAGAGGTAAGAGGACAATTAGTGCATTCTTCTGGAGCTGACATATGGTTTACAAAATGAACAGAACTTGACACTAAAGAAAAACAAAATCTGTGAATTTAATACCATTGGCAGAGAGCAGCAATAGCTTCAGGATATAAAAGCACAATTTGCTTGGTGTTTGTTTAATCATTGCCTTCAGGTGCAGCAGAAGGAGGCACTGATGATATAATTTATCATCTTCTCTACTTTCCTCTCTTTTCAGATAGTGATGACTCGTTGTGGGAAATTAATTGAAAGGCTTTAGGCCTGATTCTGATCTCAGTGACACCAGTTTCATACCTGTGTGCAGGGCTGGCCCACAACATTTTGGCACCTGAGGTGGGGAGCTCAAATGACGCCCCCATTTCCCCTCGCTTGGGCCAAAACTTTGAAACGTCTCAGTTCTGCCTTCTTCCTGTTCTACTCCACTCATGGTACTGCTCTGCTACCTACCCCAATAAAGGAGAACTAACAGCTTAAATTGTCTTGTTCAAAAATTGTAAGTAACACAACTTTCAAACACCTGAACAGCAAATGTAACTTTTCTTGTCTGCATAGTAAACACTGGCATTTTTATCTGTTTGAATAATCAAAGTGGTGCTTTCCGTGCCTTCTTGGTTGCAAAGATTTGAACTGCTTCCTGAAGGTCCACAGTCTGGGTCAGGTCATGCTCTACTGAGATGGTTGCAAGACCGATCAGCCTCTCCTGTGTCATTGTGGAGCCTAAATGTGTTTTTATTAACTTCAGCTTGGAGAAGCTGTGTTCTCCACTGGCAACTGTTCTAGGAAGTGTTAGAAGTATGCACAGAGCAACAAAAGCATTTGGAAACTGGGTGGTCATCTTACTTGTGTACATATATTCCAGAACAGACTTTGGAATTGATCCTACTGAAATGTATCTTGAAAGGGCTTTCAGTTCATCACCTAAATCACTCGCATCATCGCACACGTCATCATGTGTCAACACTGTCTTTAGTGCCCTGCATTGCTGGTGTAGGTCTTCTTCAGGTATAGTGAGGAGTTCTGGAATATCATACAGCATCCCAAATATACTGCTGTGTTCCTTGAGCTGCATGAAATGTTCTTCAGCTGACTGTATTGCACAATCTAGCACCTGGTTAAAGAATTCAACTTTGAATTGTTGTTTGGGGTCTCTTAGGGGATTATCCCGTGCCTCGTAATCAAAATGCCTTCTTCTCGTGATTCTTGTTATTCTGAATGGTGGGAACATAGCTTCCGTGTGAAGTTCTCTGCAACTTCTGGTGCACTCTCAGAACGTTTTTGAAATCCCTCATCTAGACATAAGACTTAGGTATGGACTGTTGCTTTGTTTCCAGTTGTTCCATTGCTCCAGATATTCAGGTTCAACACCTTGGAGTCTCCTTGCTTACAACATTATTTCAAACCTAGTACGTCATGCCACAACACTGAAAGCCCCACACAGAATTTGAAGTTATGTTTTATGTGTTCTGGTATTCCATTCCCTCTGCCACTGTTCTTTCCACAAAAGGCTCCTCCATAGCATTCTATCCTCCATAATGGCAACTATGGCATCATCTTTCCCAATTTGGTGTTAATAGGCTTTATCACACTCCACTCGACTTTCCCGATCGGGTGTGGCACTCAGTGGTTTTCAGTGTCGGAGGATGTTTCCCAGATGTTGCTTCAAAATTTGCTTGATCAGTTGATGCAGAGAAATACATAGATCTCTTGAATTAACATTAAAAAATTCAGCCACCTCACTGAAAACTGATATGCTGATCACTGAACACCAACTGACCACTACAGTTCAATGAATGAGAACTGCATGAGACAAAAAAAGTTGAGCGTTTAACTCTCGGATCTGTGGCTTCAATCCTCTGTTCTTTCCTCTCATGTTGGCACCATTATCGTAGCCCTGACCTCTCATGTCAGCTATCACAATTCCCATATCTTCCAGCTTTTTAAGAAGCACATTTGTCATACCAGCTCCTGTAGTACTATGAATATGAATACATTTTAGAAAATGCGCTCTGATAGTCATCATTGCAGGGACATTTTCACTCACTTCTGTTGTAGCTACAAAACACACCATTAAAGTAATTTGTTCTATATGGCTGATGTCAGGTGTGCAGTCCAGAATAACAGAGTAATATCTTGCTAACTTCAGATCTGTCACAATCTTCTGTTTGACTTTTGTTGCCAGTAACTTTATGATCTCATTTTGAATTGTTTTTCCAAGTTAGTGGTGTGTGTACATTTCTTGAGTGGTGACTCTTCTTAGATGCTCCTGGAGTACAACATCAAACTCAGCTATCAGCTCCACAATTTTAAGGAAGTTTCCATTGTCTGGCACATACAGCTAATCAGAAGTGCTAGGTTTTGGGTAGCAAGCATTCTCACAGTGGCAATGAATGTTTTCAGCACATTTTGCCAGTAAAGAGACTCTGATGCAATCTTCTCTTGATGCTCATCATCTATGGTGGCCTTAAACCTTAGTCTCATCTCAAGCTCCTTCCACCTATGGAATGGTCTCTGGTGATTTGCTGCCTTCCCATGGCATGCGAGATTTTCCCAGTCCTTTGTTCCTGTAGAACGCAATGTGGCTGGAACGTTAGACTGGAAGAGTTTGCAACAAAAACAGTATACAGCATTCTGGGTTTTTAAGTACATAAGCCAAGACCTCTCCATTTTATCACCATTGGGGATTTCATGACAGTAATGTGTTGGATGGACACTTCTATTTTCATTGTCTTTGGGGAACATGAATTTTTTCACCTGCTATGGCCCATGCAGTACAAGAAATTCCCTTGAGCTACTGCTCAAGTGAGTCTACAGTCCTGGATCATCTAGACATAAGGAAATAAACTCAGCAGCAACCTTTTCTTGTGCCTTCACCACACTCGTCTCTGATCTACACTTTTCTTCAGGAACGTACATGGTTACATCCATTTGAGATGGAGATATGGATGCTGCAGTAGCCAGGTCACCTGCACGCTGACTAACAGGAAGATCAGGCATCTCCTCACCACTCACATCCTCACTGGGGCCAGAAGGCTCACCATGAACATTTGTGTCTATGTATCTCAGGAGAATTCCTTCTTGCTTAGATAGAAAAGCTTCCTTTGCTTTCTTTCTTTTTCTGAATGCTGCCCCAGAGGGGCGTTTTCTTCTTTCACTCATGATTGCTGTTCTATGCCAGCTATAGTGGCTTTCAACACTCAATTAAAGGGGACAAATAAGCAGGCTGGTATCATGGCCTGAGTGAAGGAAGATATCAGCATCTTAAGGGCCTAAGTGCCTGTTCTCCTCAAGTGGGTTCAGGGAAGCAGGAGGAAACAGTAAGCTCCCTGAGAAGCTGGTCCAGACTCCTGGGAGTGCTAGAGAGATACATAAGAGGCTCCTCCTCCTCTCTCTCCCTGAAGCTCCTGCTGCTTTCTGTTATTCCCTCTCACCTTTTCTCCTGTCTGCCTGTTATATCTCTTGTGCCCTCCTTCCTCCAGCCCAGCACTCCACCATCTCTGTATCTAGAGCAGAGAGAATACATATGCACCAGAGGCAGACACAATTTTCTACACTCTGGGTCCTAGTGGCACCCCCCCCACACTCACACAGTCTGGCACCTGAGGTGGCTGCCTCAGTTCGCCTCGTGGTAAGGCCAGCCCTGCTTGTGTGACACCATTAACTTCAGTGCAATTGCTCCTGAGTTACAAAACTCCATTTGATCTGTTAATGTCCAATTAAAGGTAATCTCCTTTGGGGCTTTCATCTCCCTAAAGAAGGGTTGTTGGGAACCTGGATCCTGCTACTAGAACATTCTGAACATAGTGGTAATCTCTCCTGTCACAGCTCCCAGCATCAACCTTGGTTTCTGGTACAACCTACTGCTCATTCCCCACTTTTCCTAGGCTACCAGAGTCCTATTAAATTATTCATCCAACAGGACTATGCCCTGGAAGGGTCACCCTAGCCCAGTATTGCTCTATTCCTTTCCTGGGTTCAGTGTGGGTTCTGTAGACGCCATCACAATTCAAGAAGGCAAAGTCAAAGAAATGCACCTTGAACTTGTAGGAGGTGGTAACATTTGTGATGGTCCTTAATTCCTTTGAGAGTTTGTTCCACAGTCTTGGTCCAGCCTTTACTGTTGTTATAGAGAGGAGTGGAGTTGTTGACCACAGTCTTCATCCCAGGTGGTCTTTTGGATAATCCTAGGCTTGGGCCATTGATTGCCTTCAATTTAAGCACTCAACTTGAACTTGATTCCATATCTCATGGAAAGCCTGTGTAAAGTGCAGAGGACAGATGTGATGAGTTTGTAATGGCCTGTTCTGCTGAACAATACACTACAGTGTTCTATACTAGGTGCAGTTTCCTAAGGGCTAAAGGCTTCGTGCCCATCTATGTTGGACTTATGTGATCCATGCAGAAAGTGATAAAGGCATAGAATCTCCTAGCCACCAGGAGGTAGTAGAAATCATTACTCATGCATGCTGCTATATGAGCAATCCCTGTCAACAAGGAACCCCAGAGCACCCCCTTAAGCTACAAATCAAATTGACTGCTTATAGGTGTAAGCCTTCAGCCAAAGGATACTGCTCTATGCCTACAAACTCTTCAAAGTGCTTTCTTTGTCCCAGCAGCATAACCAGTCTTGCACAAGTTCAGCTTCAGCTAGCTGTTTTTTCATCTATAAGCTGATCTTATCCAAGCATCGGGCCCTCTTGATGGTACTGGTGTGGTTGGAGGGCTGGATTACTCAATAGGCAGACTAAGCATGTGCTTAGGGCACCAGCAAAGCAGGGGGCACAAAAAAAATGAGATTTCTATTTTTGAAAAAAATTGATATTTGATATTTCAAAAAAAGCATTGAAGTAGTCATCATGGGAAAAATCATAACTTTGTTAGACTTCCTTACACTCCATTACACACTCTTTCCCTGTTTTTCTATTCTCTTTTTATTACTTATCCCCACCTAAACCAGGGGGGCGTCGTACTAACGTAAATCGAAATAATGCAAGGAAATCAGATCCTGTCATGTATTGCAATATATTTATGTTTTATTATTGATATATTCTTCTGAGTAATATGTACTTGATTCATTTTTTTCTCTTTCATATATATATATATATTGTGATACAGCATGGCCAGAGGGCAGCAGGAGAGGGTTAGAAGGGAACCTTATTCCCTGTAAGGGGAAGAAAGTTTACTATAGGTTAATTAGAGCACCTGAAGCCAATTAGTGCACCTGAAGCCAGTTACATGATAAAAATCCCTGCTTCAATCAGACAGTGCGGGAGCTGGAGCAGAAAGGAATTGGTGTTGGAGCAGAGAACAGTTTGAGGGAGTTGGAACAGAGAGGAATTGGTGTTGGAGCAGAGAACAGTTTGAAGGGAAGAAGAGGATAGTTTGGAGAAGTGCTGCGGCGAGCTAAGAAGTCCAAGACCCTAGGTAAAGGGGCACCTGTCTAGTACAGAGGGAGGGCAGGAAACCCCCCACAAGTTGAAGGGCAGGAGAGAGAAGTAGCCCAGCAAAGGAAGTGTCAGTTCAAGTCGTTTACCACTATCCTCAGGGCCCCTGGGCTAGGACCTGAAGTAGAGGGCGGGCCCAGGTCCCTCCATCTCCACTCCCCTCCTCTAGGACACTAGTGGGGCAGTTAATATTCCACTGCAGGGGCAAGAAATGGTGCCCTGAACCCCTCCCCCCAAAGAAGAGAAAGCACAAGACCCATCAAAATAGTGCTGGCAATTTGCCACAATATATATATAGTGTATGTTGTGTAATTTTTTTTTAAGTTCACATAACTGAGATAAGGGACAGGGTGAAACGTAACCAACTAAGTGGAGCACAGAAACCTAAACTGATGGAAGAAAAGAAACAAAAAATGAGTGAAAATTTCCAAAATCTTCCAAAGCTGACATCAATTTTCAAAGCAAATCCATCAGAAACAACATCTTCTCTCAGTAGCACAGATAGGGTGACCAGACAGCAAATGTGAAAAATTGGGATGAGGGTGGGGGGTAATATGAGCCTATATAAGAAAAAAACCTCAGAATCGGGACTGTCCCTATAAAATCGGGACATCTGGTCACCCTAAGCACAGACATTGTTCCAAAACCTGTAAGTGTTTCAGAAACACCATTCCAGAACGTGTGGATGTGTCAGATACTGTAACTGATCATTCTACTTCCGGTGGTAAAATAGACATTGTTCTAGAAGGTGTGGATGTGTCAGAGACTGAACCTGCTCATGATGTTAATAATAGGAGAAAAGATCCTGGTATGTGGGTTGATTTCAGTACTGATGATGTAGCTTTCTGGATGTGGACCAAATGACCGTCAACACCACATTGGGCCATTTGAGAAATCACATTGGACTTTTACCAATGACCAACAAACAAGATATTGTCCACAAAAAACATTTTTGGGCATGAAAGTGAATGGTGAGAAATACACTCGAGAATGGCTACTGTGTTTGCCATCAACAAGGTCTGTGTTCTGTTTTGTTTTGTTTGCAAACTTTTTGCATATAAACCTTCAACATCCCTGTTTGCTGCAGATGGATTTAGTGACTGGCAGAATACTGTTTTAATTGAACAATATGAAAATAGCACTACTCACAGAGATTCAGTGTTGACATATTTAAATTGAAGACAAGACTTTGGATTGACACAAAAATTGGAAGAACAAATTAAAAGGGAGCGTGAATACTGGCAACATATCTTGCAGCGTGTTATAGCTGTTATTCAAACATTAGCTGAACGTGCCTTTCTGGGGATCTGCCTTTCTGGGGATCAAATGACACATTTAGATCATTGCAGAATGGAAATTTCTTGAGATTGTTGGAGCTTGTGGCTCAGTTTGACCCATTTTTAGCAGGCCATATCTCAAAATATGGAAATGCTGGCAAAGGTAAACCATCATACTTATCCAAGACAATATATGATGAACTCATTGGTCTAATGAGTGACAAAGTTTGTTCAGCTATTGTGGATGAAATAAGTACTGCTGAGTACTTCAGTTTATCTGTTGATTCTACACCTGATCTTTCACATATTGATCAATTGAGTATTGTACTAAGATATGTGTCTCTCACAGATGGAAAACCAATTGATCGATTTATAACATGCCTTAATTTGAAAAGCCACACTGGTGAAGAAATGGCAAATCAAGTACTGCATTATCTGTGCCAAGTTTGCAAAATAGATTTCTCAAAGTGCAGAGGTCAGTCTTATGACAATGCTACCAACATGTCAGGGCATTATCAAGGAATGCAGAAGAGCTTTTAGAACAGAACAAATATACCATATTCATACCATATGCTGCACACTCTCTCAATCTTGTTGGCCGCAGTGCTGTTGATTGTTGTCTGGTGGCAGTAAGTTTTTTCTCAACAGTCCAGTTACTTTGTACATTTTTCTCTGCCTCAACACACCAATGGGAAGTTCTTAAAACATATTTGGGTAATGATCGTGTGTTGAAATCTCTTTCTAATACTCGCTGAGACACATATGCAGTGGCAACAAGTGCAATTCTGGAGTCCTACTCAAAGATTGTAGATGCATTAGAAAGTATAGCTGAAGACCAATCATAAAAGGGAGAAAGGGAGAAACTATATGAGAGGCAGAAAACATTGCAAACAAGATGCAAGAACTAGAGTTTATATTCATGTTGCCCATGTGGAATGAAATTTTATAACAATTTTACCACACAAGTCAAGCTCTCCAAGAAAAAGAATTGGATTTGAAAACATGTGAAGACCTCTGTCAATCATTAATAGACCACTTACACACATTGAGGAATGATTTTGAAAGATTTGAAGACATATCAAAAGATATCTTGCCTGATACTAACTACAAAGAAGTCCAGTCCTGCGAGTGAATCAGGAAAAAGCAAACAAATGATAGCAGTGTAACAGAAACAGCCTTGAATCCTAGAGACAAATTTTGCGTATCTACTTACTATGCTATAATTGACACACTTGAAGTTCATATGAAGAGAAGAGGTGAAGTGTACAAAGAAATATCAAGAAGATTTTCTTTTCTAAATGATATGGACTTATCTGATGAACAATATTCACAAGGTTCCCAAAAGTTAGTTGACTCATATCCTGTTGATTTGAACATGAATCTCTGTGGAGAAGTACTGCAGTTCCACTCTTATATGGGTGCAAAGTTTAATGAAACAGGAAAAATGAAATTGGTCACATTGATCTTCATGACACAATATTGAAAGATGGAATACAATGTGTATTTCCAAACGTAGATATCGCACTACGTATTTTTCTAACACTAATGATTATTAATTGCTCTGCAGAATGCTCTTTTTCTCAGCTGAAAAGAATAAAAAACCCTCAGAGAACAACGATGTGTCAGGACACACTTGATTCACTTTTCTTATTGTGTATGGAAGTGGACATGCTTCGTTGAGTCAGCTTCGATGAACTTATCCAGAATTTTGCAATCAGAAAATCTAGAAAGAAGCTATTTTAATTTCAGCATACATGTAAGTTTTGTGTTATTTCAAAAAATAAAATTTTGTTTTACGGTATAGTATTGTTTTTATTTTGAATTACATAGGAGGGCACCATAATCTTTTCAGTGCTTAGGGCCTCTAAAGGTCTTAATCTGGGCCTGTGTGGTCGTATGTAGTGAAGGATAGGTAGAGGTGTGTGTCAGCTGGATAATGCTGGCACTTCAGTCCATGTTATCTAACCAGTTCAATTAGTAGCTGCATGTAGATGTTGAACATGACCAGAGAGAAAATTAATCCTTTCGGAAGTGAGGAGATGAGGTTTTGGGCTTTTATAACTGTGTCTTTGTTAATGTACGTGTTGAAATCTCCCGGGACCAGTCTGGGCTAATATGGTGGCAAAACAACAATGGAAAAGTGTCAGCAAGCTCCTTTATGAATTCTTTAGGCTCCGGTGGTCTGTAAATGAGATCTATGTTACCTTTGCCTCAGGTTTCTATTGCTAGATTCACAAATTCAAATGAACTTATCTTACCTGAAGCATCTCCCTTGGGTCTGCTATTTGCAGAGAAGATGAATGCAATGTGCCTGCCTTCTTGTACTGTCTGGGTCTGTGACATATCAAATATCCTGGGGAGAATGTGAGCTAGCACAGATCTTAGTGTCATCTAGGTTGTGTATTATTATTTATTGCTTTAATTTAAGATCATGTGAATGCAGTCTTTAGATATTTTTCTTTGCTTTTGCTATGATTTTAATCCTTTAAGTTTTTCCCCATCTCCAAGGTGTAGTTAATTACTTTTACATTGAACATTATCAATTTTTCTTCACCTACATGCAATATATCATTTCCTATTCCTCTCATATTGTCCTTCCTGACCAGTCATGTTTAAATATCATGATTTTAATGACTGTTAGGTGGAATGCACATAGTTAATAATGCAAGGACAGGCATTTGAGGAAACCATCTTTGAAATGGTAAAAAAAAAGTCAGATGTAAAATGTGTGCAAGAAACATGGCTAATACGTAAACTTGTGTTCAGTCTACCAGGATATGATAAACTCCAGAGGGATCGAGAGGTTATAATGGATGTGCACAAACTAAATTTGGAACATTTAGAGGGGAGGGATAGCTCAGTGGTTTGAGTTCAGTCCTTGAGGGGGCCACTTAGGCATCTGGGGCAAAAATCAGTACTTCATCCTGTTAGTGAAGGCAGGAGGCTGGACTCAATGACCTTTCAAGATCCCTTCCAGTGATAGATATATCTCCAATTACTATTATAACATTACTGAGATTCCCATGCAGGAAAAAACACATATATGGATTTATAATGTTTATAATCCAAGTAAAAATAAGTATATCAGAATTAGAAAAACTAGTTAATGTCAAAAACCCATTAATAATTTGCAGAGACTTTAATAGTCATAATGAGCTATGGAGAAGTAAGAAAATTGACCTAAATAGTAAATGCTTAGAACAATTTATTGATATGCATAACCTTGTAACATTGAATACAGGAGCACCTACTAGATTTATTTCAGTGAATGGATTCTTTTCAGTTTCTAATTTGTGGCAATTCCCAAATCCTACAACTAGTAAATGCAGCTGGTAAAATTATAAAGAAGTAATGGGAAGTGATCACTGCCGTACACTTACCGAGTACCAAAGCCAAGCTGTCACAAACATACAGCAAAGGGTAGCATAAAATCCCTCCTTTGCCCTAAAAACCCAAGAGTCTGGTCTGTGCTCACCTTGGGTACCTATTTGATTGGTATATTATTCTCAAGCCTCCCCAGGAAAGGGAGTGAAGGGGTTTAGGGGCATATTTTGGGGAAACAGGAATGCCAAGTGGTCCTTTTCCTGAATATTTGTCTAACTCACTTAGTGGTGGCAGCGATACCATCCCTTGGCAAGGAATTTGTGCCTTGGGGAAGTTTTTAACCTAAGCTGATGGAATATAAGCTTAGGGGGTCTATCATGCAGGTCCCCACATCTGTACCCCAGAGTTCAGAGTGGGGAGGGAACCCTGAGACAAGCAAATGTCAAAAACACAATTTTTTTTTTTAACTAGAATTTTTGGAAAGCTGATTGGGATCTTTTCAAGATTAAATGTGATGAATATTTATGTAGTAACTGTACAAGTGACAACCTAGGAGCATTCTATAACAGCTTAATAAAAGAAATTACAGCAGCAGCTGATCTGTCCATCTACAAAAAATCAAATTCCTTCAACGTAGAAATCAGGTTCTCTTATGGCATAGGATTGCAAATTAGCAATCAAGAAAAGAAGTAAGTCATACAAGAAAGCAAAACACACAATGAATAGTAAAGAATTATAAAAGATGTAAGGTGTCGCAAAAAGGATTATCAAAAAGACAGAAAAAAGAAAGCTGGCAAATTGAACAAAGATTCAAAGCATTTGGAAATATATAAGAAAATTCAAAGAACTAATGGAATTCAAAGTAAATGTATACTGGTCTTATTACACACAATGAAATTGAGGTCTCCATCTTACGAAAGACAGGTATTTTAGCTAAAGTGTTCCAGAATGTCAGTGTAAATCAAAACAGTATGTTTCATGGGGGCAGGAGAGAGGTTCATTGAGGAGAATGGTTCTAGGCACCAGCAAAGCAAGCACGTGCTTGGGGCACAATTCCAGGGAGGCATTTCAGCCATTCTTTTTTTTGTTTGTTTGTTTGCTTGGGCAGTTGCGCTCTCAAAGCTTTTATTTATTTATTGCTTGGGCAGTTGCGCTCTCGAAGCCTGTGGCGGCAAATTTTTTGCTTTGAGCATCAAAAAACCTAGAGCCCGCCCTGAGGAGAACTCTGAACTATTAAATGCTGGGACAGAATATACCAATGATGTGTTACATTTCAGTATGCTGTAGCTTATTGCAACCATTAGAAAATGGGGAAATACAGCTCCAGGTAAAGATAGTTTAAGTAATGAAATGCTTCAACAGTTGTCTGAGGGGAGTCTAGAGATTCTGTTGTGGTTATGTAATAATGTATGCGAAAAAGGACAGCTGCCAATAGAATGGAAACAAGCATCGGTGACAGTAATTAGGAAACCAGCAAGGTATATACAAAACCTGATGCTCGTTGTCTGTTGCCCTCAGATAATGTGTGGAGAAATTCATGGAAAAAATGATAAATGTAAAACTACTGGAATACTTGGAGGAAAATGATATTATAACCAGAGTACAAAGTGGCTTCAGAAGAGGAAGATGCACAGTTGACCATATAATGGGACTAGAAATGGAGGTACAAAACAAGCATGAGGACTATGAACTTTATGGTAGATCTTCATGGACATTGAAAAAGCATATGGCATGCTATGGAAGGAAGGCCTCATATATAAAATAGCCAAAGCTGGAATAAAAGAGAGATTTTTGTTGTTGGATAAGAGACTTTTTAAGTAACAGGCTTATACAAGGCAAAGTGGGAACAACTTTATCAAAAATCTACATGTTTACAAATGGAATTCCGCAAAAAAGTATCATCGGCCCTACTTTCATTTCCATTATGATAAATGACCTGTCAGAAAGTGTGCAGGCAGGAATAGGTATGTCCCTTTTTGCAGACAAAAGACAAATGAGGCACTCCAGAGAATTTCCAAGAGGGGGAAATGATTTGGGATATAAATTCTCACTTGCAAACACTAAAGAAGATTAGGGAAGACTGAGACTCATTTCTTTATGGTGAAAAAATCCAGATAGTTCAAAGGTTTCTGTTCCTAGGAGTAGTGTTTGGTAATAAATTAACTTGAGAAAGTCACATAGATAATATCATACAAAAGTGTAAAAATAGGATGAACTTAACTAAAAATGTAGCTGGAAACAAGTGGGTTGCAGATATGAAGGTATTGATGATGACGTATAGAGCACGGATAAAACTAATTTTAAACTACGGATGCCAAGCTTTTGGTTCAGCCTCAAAAACAACTGTTAGAAACTTGGAACTACACCACACCCAAGCCTTATGACTGGCATATGTCACAATGATAACAAAAGCTGTATGTGTGGGTGTGTTGTAACTAGCCACTGGAGAAGCGTCTGTAAATCGAAGGGTGAACCTATTAGATCTAACCTTTTGGGCAAAGGTAAAAGAGAACCATGAAAATAGAAGTACACAACAGATGTATGAGGATTGCTGGGACCTTAGTAGACAAAATGTTATGGATTGCCACAGACTTCCTCATACAATCAGGGTCAAAAAAAGGGTAAAGGAGATATGTAAAAAAAATAAAAAGTGAGAGAAATAAAAAAAAATTGTCATTGGAAATCAAATTACAGCTGGACAGTTATTCTCCAATTTGTGGATTTGGAATTATATGAAAAAAAACAAGGCAAGGGAAGGAAAAATACATTATGACCAAATGGGGACAATTTTGTCAAGTCTATATAGATGGATCAAAAGATGGCGGCACAGTAGAGTAGGAACAGCCTTCTGTGTTCATAGACTTGGAATCCAGAAATCTAAAAAGCTATCAAATTATGTGACCATTCTGAAGGCTGAATTAATGGGGGTGATGTTGGCACTAGCCGGGATTAGAGATGTGTGACTGGCTGCAGCTGTAACTGTATCTGATTCCTCGTCAGGCATTACGACAATCAGAATGGGGACTTTGGAAAGCAAAAATGACATAAGTGAAATAATGTTCCTAACTGCGGAAATAATGAAAGCAGGTATCTGTGTAACAATAGGATTGTGTGACAGGGTCCTACCACACCCTGCCCCAGAAAAGGAGCAGTGAAGGTGTGTCCTCCAGGTCTGCCTAGAAAGGCTGCAGGGAAGCAGCCAATCGGAGTGCAGAGGCTCAGTTAAAAGGATCTGTATGGCCTGAGCAGGTCAGTTCCTGGCTGGTGTCAGAAAAGTGCTCCAGGCAAACAGAGAATAAGCAGCAGCAGCAACTGTTAAAGGAATCAGCACATTGCTGATATTTGTAAGGTCCCTGGGTTGGGACCTGGATTAGTGGGTGGGCGTGGATCCCCCCACTGGCCACTGGCGAAGTGGCCAAAGCCCGAGAAGGGCACAAGTTTTGTTTTGGAACTCAAGCAAAGGGCTGGATCTTCTACTCTCTGGTGTAGGAGAAAGGCTGGAGAAGGGAACCAACAAGAAAGTGTGCCAAAGCAGGTGGCATGGAAGAACTCATGCATTGAGTAGTGGAACAGCAGGAAGAGTTGCAGAAATCCCTCCAAGTGTTTCAGCAGGCCCAGTGACAAGAGAAATAGTCTCTGTTATCCTGGCAGGCAGGACCTACAGCAATTCAGTATGGGCCAGGTGCAGGTGCAACAACAGCTTGGAGAATACGGTAAGTCCCAGACAGGGAGAGAGAATCTGTCAGTGAACATAAAGCTGTGAGAAATGGACCTTATGGATGATCCAGACAACTTTTTGTTAACATTTGAAAGGATGTCATCAAGAGTAGGATGGAAGAAGAGGGTATAGATCCTCCAGTTGGCTTCCTAACTCTCGGAAGAGGCATAAAGCGTGTATATGACACTGGGAGTGGTTCACAAGCTGCTGACTATGATATATAAAGCTGCCATTCTAGATCAAATGGGGCTACCTGCCAAATGGTGCAGAAGTTTTGATCAGTCAGGTGGTCAGTGGGATATGAGCTAGGGCCTTTGCCCAAAAAGTATCACTGGGCCAGTAGGTGGCTGAGGCCAGATGACAGAGGAATTGGGGAGGTCACGGATTCTATTATTTTGAGGAAACTATTACAAAGTCTCCCTGATGTCACTAGGGTTTGGGTGTGACACCAACATGCTATACTGCTATAAAATTCACTGAGGAGTTTGTGGAGGTGTGCATCCTGAATAAATCAACCCATGCATGTACAGAACACAACCCAGAGAGGAAAGGCAGGAAGCAAATGATGATAAAGACACCAGAAAAGAAGATGGAGGACAGGAAAGAGACTGTCTGCACACACTGTCAATTCATGTGTTACAAGTGTGGGGATTCAGGATGTTTGAAAAGGGATTGCCCCGTAGGGATTGTAATTTTTTTCTGAGTTCTGTGGGTGGACAGAAAGTCTTGGGAGGTAGTCAGAATAAAACTCACTATCTCCACAGGACTGCAGTGCCAACAAGGGATGTCCCTGATAGACTCTGCCACATGGTGCTCATTGGCCAGGAGGGTCTGGGTGAAGCCCTACAGGATGGTGCCGGGATTAAAATTAAGACTGACGTGTATGCACAGCCTCACTTTCACAGTTTAGAAAATCTCTCATTTCTGTTTGCAAATGTTTCAAAAGTGAAGAATGGTCACTGCCCTGCTGCTTCTGGGGGCATGTGGGGTGGCTGGAGCTGGTTCCCATTGCTGCTGTTAGTGAGAGGAAGGATATTCAGGATTTGCCTTTTCCTGCATCTCTATTGTCTTTATATACTAGATGTAGGCCCACAATGAGAAATTTGATTCTAGAATCAATCTAAATTTGAACTCTCTTCAAATGGATTCAGTTTTGAGTCCAGGCCATTACAGAGGCGAACTGAGTTATAAACTCAGATTTGGATTAAAATATAAACTTCTGAAGTTCAAGTGGTAAAGATCCAGAATTCTAATCTGAATCCACACAAACTCTCTACTTTATTTCCCTTACAATTAGCTCACAAAGAAATCCACCTGGCCAAAATGTAACTCCATTCTCTGTTTGGAGGTTGTATTTGATACTTCCTTTTTTCTAGGATGTTGAACCATTGCAAGAAAAATCCAAGTCTTCTCAGCTTTCAGACAGCACCAATAGACTATGTGGAAGCAAAAGGATAAAAGGGCACAAGTATAAACAATTTTTGAAGTAGAGAGCTTTTCATTTTAATAACACTTTCTTTAGAGATGGGTAGATTTTGAAAAACCTTTCACGAAGCCTTGGCTGAAAATAGAAAAACTAGGTGGTTCGGTAATATCTTTTGTTGGATTAACTTCTGTTGGTGAAAAGAAGAAGCTTTTGAACTACACAGAGCTCTTCGGGTCAACCCCAGATCTAAGGAAGAGTTCTGTGTAGCTCAAAAGCCTGTTTCTTTCACCAACAGAAGTTGGACCAATAAAAGATATTACCTCACCTACCTTGCCTCTCTAATATCCTGGAACCAACACGGTTACAGCAAGATTGGCTTAAAATTGACATACTGCTTAAGTAAATGAATACTAAAGCCTGCCTAGCATTTAGAAAAATATCAGTTGGGAATTTAGGTCAAAATTTTCAAACTTGTTGCCTAAAGTTAATCACCTTAATATATGGGCTGCATGATTGTCAAAAGTGCCGAGCAGCTGCAGCTCCCATAGCCTTCAGGAGGTATTGTGCATGCTCAGCATATATGAGGGTATGTCTGCACTAGGAATGTAAGTTGACCTATACTAAGTTGATTTACAGCCACCTGAGTAAATACTGCAGTGGTGCATGTCCACACTACCCTCCTTGGGCTGGTGGTGAGTATCATCACCAGGAGCATTTCCACCGACCTAAGAAAGGGAGTGGGTGGAGTTGAGACCAGATATGACTATGTAGAACAGGGAGCTGTGCGTCTTTAGAATCCCCAGTCAGAAGAGAATAAGATATGAGTATCTGCCCAGGACAGATTACAGCTGGGAGACAGAAACCCTTAAGAGCTTGCCCTCGAAGGATCACAGAGGGAGAAACACAGGTGCAGTTTTATCCTGAAACTATGACAGAGTATTCAAGAAACTGCATTTTTTCTTTACAGAATGTAAATGTTGTTGACAATTGCTTTTTTGCATCTTCCCCTTTATCGTTTTCCTAGCACAAATATTCTGTGTATAATCTCCAACAAATTCTTCTCACAGGTACTGTCAAGTTGATTTAAGGATGGCTCTTTTGAACTCCTTTGAACTGTCTAATATTGAGCTCTCAAACTATGTTTAAAAAAATTCACTGCATGAGAATACAACTGTCTCATCCAGTAGCACAGAGCAAGCATTTAGTTGCAAGTAATTATATCAGGCGAGTATCGCCTTAATATCATAGTCAAATCTCAGTTTCCTTGCTGCTGAAGGTAGTGCCACTTGCAACTTGACTTTAATATTTGCAGGTGCAGTCCAAATAGTTCTATCTTGCTGTTGAATAACTTGAGTGAGAAATGATATAATAAGCAAGCATGTATGAGCAGCAAATCGTATCTGAAACTGGGTTGAGATTAGAATTTCTCTCTCTCACCCTTTGCACAATCTTTTTGAATTGATAATTGTTTAAAGCATTTCATAGATTTATAGAGTTTAAACCCAGAAGGGGTCATTAGATCATCTAGTCTAATCTGTATAGCACAGGCTACTAAATTTTAACCAATAGCTTGTGTGTACTACCTTTGAAGGGTCAGCTAGAAGCCTCAGTCAGAACCACCTACATATAATTACAGAGACCTCTATCCCTAGACCTGCTCCACCTGAGGACTACCCTATTTAAAACAGAAAGAGGAAGCTGAGCAGGGGGGGCTTGTCTACACTTAAAACACTGCAGTGATGACACTACCTGCACTGATGGGAGGGCTTCTCCTATTGCCACAGGTATTCCACCTTGCCAAGAGGCAAAAGCTAGGTCAATGGGAAACTTTTCTCATCAGCGTAGTTCTGGTCTTCCCCAGGGGTAAGGTCTGTATTGTTGCATCTCTCAGGGGTGTGGATTTTTCACACTCCTTAGAGACATGCTATACCAAAGTAAATTCCTAGTGTAGACCAGGGCTGGGAGCAACACAACTGGGAAAGAGAAGTGATCTCTATCCAGGTCCCTGAAGACTGGCCTGATCAGACACAGAGACTTTTGTTTTGAGGTTGTAAATGGGGGCTCTTAGAAAAGGACTTCTTTCTTGGGGCTTCACTAAAGAGAGACACAGTTATATTCATTTGTGTGTTTGGTCTCGTTTTGCCCTGTGCTGTTAAAATAAATCCATTGCTGCACAATTGAAGGGGAAACTGAGGCAGGCCTCAGCAGAGGCACACTTAGCCAGAATGAGGTGCTATGGGGCAGGCATGCCTTCCTACACATCTTCCAGAAAGGCATCCAGTCTTGCTTTGAGTTGGAGAATCCACCACTTTCCTTGGCAGTTCCATAGGTTCGTCACCTTCATTGTTAAAAGTATATGCCTTATTTCTAATCTGAATTTGTCTGTCTTCAGTTTTCAGACACTTTTTCTTATTTTGCCTTTCTTTGCTAGATTAAAGAATCCTTTAGTTCCCACTGTTTTCTCCCCATGAAGGTACTTGTGTACTATAATCAAATCACTTCGTAATCTTCTTTGATAAAATAATAGATTGATCTCCTTAAGTCTCTTAATGTGTGTCCACACAGCTGCTGGGAGTGAATCTCACTGCCCAAGGCTATAGATTTGTGTTAGTGAGGTTCACATTACCATGCTAAAAATAACAAAGTGGATGTTCTGGCTTGGATGGGAGCTCGGGTTGTGAAGCTTATGGGTGAGCTAGCACAAGTCTGTTGACCTGGGCTGCAAGACTCAATCCAGCAGCTCTGTTGATATACCCTTGGTGTAAGGCATTTTCTCCAACCCTTAAATTATTTTATGACATTTTTTCTTCGTCTTTTTTGGATTTACACCCCCCATCCCCAACATATTTTTTTAAAATATGGACACAAGAACTGGATGTAACATACCAGTGTTGTCTCACCAATGCTGTTTACAGAGGTAAAATCACCTCCCTGCTCACTATTTCTCTGTTAATACATCCAAGGACTGTATTACCCCTTTTGGTCACAGCATCGCATAGGGAGCTCATGTTCAGTTGCTTGTCCACTATGATCCCTAAATTCCTTGCGGAGTCACTGCTTTGCAGGATACGGTCTCCCATTCATCACTTTACCAGCCAGCTCAGCTGCTTGGTTTGTGTGACAATGGAAAAGGGAACTGAAAGATCACCAAGGAAACAGTTCAAATTACAAAGTGGAGAGTAGAAAAGAAATGATTGAAGCATACTACTACTCCTTTTTATATTAATTTAAATGTAAAAATGGCAGAGTTGTATAAGTTATGTCACTATCATAAAAAGCATCAAAGTGTCATTGCTTTTTTACTTTTTTAAAAAAAAGTTAAAATGTCTAAAATCTGTGGGTTTTGCTTGGGCAGGGACACACACATATATATATAGGAGTTCCATTATTATAGAATTTTTAAATAAATCCACATCTGAATCTGATAAACTATTGGCTCCAGCAATATATTCTTCATCTTGTCTACTATTTAGTCTATTGGGACTGCTCAAAATAATCCAAACCTGAATGTTGAAAAAGTTTGACCTCCAAAGCAAATATGCATCTTTAGTAAGAAATGGGACTAGCTATTGAGACAACATTGTTTAATTTTAATTAAAGAGTCATTAATGCTTTTCTTCTGCTCTCATTAATGTGCAATATCAGGGAAGAGTGAACATGCTGTCCCAGGAATAATATACCATGCTGTGTCCAAACAATAGATGTTGCAGGTCTGTCTTTTTTTAAACAGATCCAGAACTGGACTGCGATCGCAATTATGATCAGTGACTTTAATGGTGGTGCTCCCAATTGGTCCTCCTTAACCCCAAATACATGTGACTTAGTTTCTGATCACAATTTTTAATTTAACTTCAGGGATTCATTTTTTTTCTCAACATTGTCC
This sequence comes from Chelonoidis abingdonii, assembly GCF_003597395.2. NCBI lineage: Eukaryota > Metazoa > Chordata > Testudines > Testudinidae > Chelonoidis > Chelonoidis abingdonii. Next base: position 319,633,548 of record NC_133769.1, on the reverse strand, counting down.
AGCTCTACTGACATAATCCCAAATTTATGGAGGGGGGGGGAGGGAATTACTATTAATCAGACTCAGATGAGATTAAGGCAAGATATTAAATGCTGGCCCTGCTTTCAGTTGGGAAGAGGTGCCTGGGAACTTGAGAGCCACTTCCCTGGGAAGAATGAAGAGCAGATTGGGCTGGTAAGTCCTCAATGCCAGAGGTCAGGGAAAGAGTTTAAGGGACTCAAGGACTATCCCACTGTGACCAAGGACAGAACAGGGCAAATATGGGGAGGAGCCAAGATTAAAACTCCTGACTGCAGGGGTGGAGGGGAAGAAGATGTGGGTGGGCTGGGGACATCCTGGAAGTAGTATGAATCCGAGGGGACAGCCTAAAATTCCTGCACCAAGGGGACAGTCCTGGAACTTCAGGGAAGGGCTTGGGGAAACCTGGCTACAAGGGACAAAGATCTGAGGATGTTTTGGAATTGTTGTTTGAAGACTTAAGTGAGTCATAAGGAAGAAGGAATTTTTTTAAAACTTTAAGGAATATAATAGCTCAGGGGTTTGAGCATTGGCTTGCTAAACCTAGGGATTGTGAGTTGAATCCTTGAGGGGGCCATTTAGGGAACTAGGGTAAAAATCTCTCTGGGGATTAATTGCCCTTTGAGGAGGGGGTTGGACTAGATGATCTCCTGAGGTCCCTTCCAACCCTGGTACTCTATGATAAAGCAGAGGAAATGGAGGCAGCAGCCCTATGCTAACAATAAAGTTAAGCAAAGACAACTGTGTTCTTTTTCCTTTGCAACATCACTCTGACAGGCACTTACATTGATACTGCATTTATTTAAATGGAACATACACCACTTTGGTGACTCAAATGTTATTTACATACATATGGGAGCTTACAGAAAACATGATTAGGATACATAAAGTAATATAAATGAACTCAACACATTCATGCAATATATATTAATTGGTAAAGTAGTGCAGAGGCTGCTCTAAAATGAATAATGGAGCCACCAAAAAGCCCTGTGTCTCTTAAGAATAACTTTGGTTTTATCTGCTATCAGAATTCAGTGAGAGAGAACTATGCTGTTGTAAACAGATTTTGGTATGTGAGAGGTCTTCATTAAATATCTCTGGTAAAGGTCATTTTAAAGGACTGATGTTAAGGAAGGCTTGAATTGGCCAGAAGGAGGGTGGGAGGAAGATTTTTATCCAAGCAAAATATAATGCAAAAGGTCAGATTTAAGATAAAGGTTTCTAAACCTGCAGGTACCAGTGCAATTATCTACCAGTACAGATCAAAGCCTATCAGAAATATCTCCTCTATCTTTAATGCTATCAAAAAAAGGAGAGCTCTAAACACAGCTATCAAATCACTACACTTCTCCCATTATACAAATACCATAGTTTAAATGAGCGATTGTCTGCAAAACGTTTGCTTAGATTAGTCGATATGACCCAGTCAAAGGACATAGGCCCAGATCCGCACTGAAATCAGTGGAAGCTAGGAGTCTTAATATCTTCTGTAGATCTGGGCTGTAGTGCTGTAAGTTAAGATCATAAGAATGGCCATATTGAGTCAGACAAGTGATCCGTCTATCCCAACAGCCTGTCTTCCGACAGTGACAAATGCCATGTACTTCAGAGGGAAGGAACAGAACAGGCAATCATCAACTGATCCCTGTTGTATACTCACAGCTTCTGGCACTCAGAGGCTAGGAATGCCCAGAGCATGCAGTTGCATCCCTGACCATCTTGGCTAATAGCCATTGATGGACTCATCTTCCATGAACTTATCTAGTTCTTTCCTGGATCCCATTATAGTTTTGGCCCTGGCAATGAGTTCCACAGGTTGACTATGCTTTGTGTGAAGAAATATTTCCTTTTGTTTGTTTTAACCTGTTGCCTATTAATTTCATGAGGTAACTCCTGATTCTTATGTTATGTGAAGGAGTAAATAACACATCCTTATTCACTTTCTCCACACCAGTCATGATTTTATAGACCTCTATCATATCCCCCCTTAATAGTCTCTTTTCCAAGATGAGAAGTTCTTGTCCTTTTAATCTTTCCTCATATGTTCCATACCTCTAATCATTTCTGTTGTTATCTGAACCTTTTCCAATTCTAATATATCTTTTTTTGAGATGGGGCAACCAGAACTGCGTGCAGTATTCAAGGTGTGGGCATAGCATAAATTTCTATAGTAACATTATGATAGTTTCTGTGCTATTATCTAATCCTTTCCTAATGGTGCGTAACATGCTATTAGCTTTTTTGATTGCTTCTGCACATTGAGTGAATGTTTTCAGAGAAGTATCCACAATGATTCCAAGATCTCTCTCTTGAGTGATAACAGCTAATTTGGACCTCACAATTTCAAAGATATAATTGGGATGATGTTTTCCAATGTACATTACTTTGCATTTATCAACACTGAATTTAATCTACCATCTTGTTGCCCAGTCACCCAGTTTTATGAGATCCGTTTGTAGCTCTTTGCAGAACTTAACTATCTTGAGTCATTTTATATTGTCTGCAAGCTTTGACACTTCAATGTTTACCCCTTTTTACAGATCATTTATGAACATGTCGAACAGCACTTGTGACACACAGATCCCTGGGGTACACCACTATTTACCTCCCTACATTCTGAAAACTATTTATTCCTACCCTTTGTTTTCTGTCTTTTAACCAGTTACTGATCCATGAGAGGACCTTCCCTATTATCCCATGACAGCTTACTTTGCTTAAGAGCCTTTGGTGAGGGACCTTGTCCAAGGCTTTCTGAAAGTCCAAATACACTGGAGTACCCTTACCCAAGTGTTTGTTGACCCCTTCAAAGTTACTATACTGTTCCACAGTAGGGCTTTATATGGTAAAATAGCATAACAGAGAAGGGAGCCAGTCTCCCCATTGCCTTGTATGAAAAAGATATAGCAAATTGGCTAATACAGATGTATCAGTAATCTACATGCATTCTGAAGTGTTAAGCCACATCAGAGAAGATACAAATGTATGAAATAACAAGAAAGATATCATATATAATAGTCTAATTACTGTGATCTTTGAATCATGCTCCTTCAATTGGTTATTCATGAAAATATTAACTGAAGTGTAACAATCATCATCTGCGGTTCGAGGAGGTAGAGTTTATCTTACACGTGCCATCACAAAAGCATTCTGAGCATTGTCAAGGCAAACGAGACCTTTGCATTCAAACAAATTACTGGATTTTTTTTCACTATTCACTCAGCTCTAGTAACACCACCTGCCTTTGCTCTCTAAAGAAAATCCTGTGAAACAAATCCCTTAGCTTAGTTACAATGCATCTCTGCTGTTTATCACTGCTGCATTTATTTCCCCCTTTTTTACAGTGGAAGAAAATGAAAGTCTTTCTGGACTAAAGGTATTAACTCAATAATATACTAGTCATTGTGCAGCACAAGCAATGGAACTCAAGGACAGCAGACGGTAATATCTGTAGTAATTCTAACTGCTGCACATTCTATGTATAGTAATAACCATAGGAGTGACTGTGACAGCTGTACACAGACACTAGCACACAAATTCCAACCCCAGTGCTTGAAGAGTATGTCTACACTGCAATTAAAAACCTGCGACTGGCCCAGGCCAGCTGACTCAAGCTCATGGGGTTTGGGCTAAGGCTGGAGCCCCCCTTTCAGGGAGGTCAGCCCCCAGTTATGTCCCTTCTGCTTATAACCCTCCCCCCTCCAGGGCCAAAGCCCCAAGCTCCCCTGCCGTCCCCCCAGCGGGAACCAGGAGCTCCCCCTGCCTGAAGGAGCCCAGAGTCCCCTCCTTCCCTCTGTCAGAGGATCCCTGGGATAGCTTGAGCTCTGAGCCCCCCAACCCTGTAACCAGAGAAGCCCCAGGCCAGCTGGAGCCCTGAGCCCCCTCCCCACAGCCATAGGAGCCCGGGCCAGCTGGAGCCCCCCAGGCATATTGCACTTTCCCAGATCCCAAGCCGCCCCATGGGAAAATCTCTTGTTTCTTCTCTTCTGGAAGAAGAACCTGAGGTTTTAATGTGCAGCATGCAGGTTCTGAGGCAGATAAAGAGGCAGTATATGTTACTCACTTTCCTGGGTTCAGCAGTAATCTCCGTGCTACCTGAATAGCAGATACTGCCGCCTTGGCAGCCTCAGAACCTGCATGGGGCATAATAATAAGCAAAAACTTCCCTCGCCAAACCCACAACTGGCATCTTGCAGCCGCACCAGGTCAGGCTTAGCTATTATACCCATCGCCCATGGGCTAAGGGGCTGTTTAACTGTGGTGTAGATATTCAGACTCAGGTTGCAGCTCAAGCTCCGAACCCTCCCACCCTGCAGGGTCCTAGGGCCTGGCCCCCAGACTGAACCCAACATCTACATTGCAATTAAACAGCCCCTTAACCCAAGCCCCATAAGTCTATGTCAGGCGGCAAGGACCAGCCATGTGTTTTTGATCACAATGTAGACATAGCCGTAGGTTCCTACATATGGATTTAGGTGACAAAGTTTAAGCACTTAATTTTAAGCCCAGGTGACTTTTCCTTTGCCACTCAGTAAATAAGAATACTTGAGTTCTTTGCTCACAGCACCATGTCTGGCTCAATCCTGCTAGATCAGAAATTATTCCTCCCTCCCCCTCCTAAAAAATTGTATAATATAAAATGATTGCTGTGTTCCAACCCCAGCTGAATTTCAGTTGCATTTAGAGCAAAATTAAAAGCATTCCCTGGTACAGTAGTGTTGCACTGCAAAACTGAATGGAAAGACAAATAACTTACTCAACACAATGCAAAGAAACAGGTAGAGAGCCAATCTCACAGGAAACTTCTATTTCCCTTGAGCTAGAAATAGAGAGGAAAAGAATAGAAAATTGCGCACCCAGTAAGTAGCAGTTGAAGTGTTATTATACTCTGCACTCCACAGGTGATTCAGGAGAATGCTCAGTCAAAGATCTTTCATGTGAATACGTGTTCTTAAAGACTTCTAAAAGCTTTAGGGTACACTCCTCTTAAAAAGGAAGAAAATAAATACGCAAAATTGCTTTCCTTTAGAATTCACACGATGTTCTATGCTCAGAATAAACAAATGCCAGTTGCCGTCAGAACAAATGATAAACCTATTTCACTCTGAGAAAGTGCGCTCCAGCCCTCCCCTTTCTCAACCCATCATGGAAAATACTAAGTTAGAAGATTCCAAATGCCAGAGAAAGCAAATTCCTATCTTGACTGTATAGGACAACCACTTACAAACAGACAAACCAACCAATTAACCCTCTAGCTACACCTCTAACAATATATTATAACAAAGATATTACTGAATGCAACATATAAACTGGTAGTGAGTGTGTAGGATGATTTTCTGACCAGATGTTTGCTATTCGGTTCTTTGAACCCACTTATCAGAAATGACTTCCAATTTTGTACTTACATTTTTGTAAGTACATTGTACAGCATGTAACTTGCAGGGTCAACTTGAATTTAGACTTCTGAGTGCTATAAAATATCCTCTCAAAAATAAGGGGTAAATTGAGGACCTTGTGCAAGTCCCCCTTAGCAAATATCTAATCTGGAATATGGCCAGCAAATAAGAGAAGATGTTAACTCAAAAGAGAAAATATCCTAAACCTTTACTATCCTGAATGTTTACTGTTCTTTTGTACTGTACATTTTAAGTCACACATCCCACTATAAAATCATTAAAAGATAAAATTTCTCACAGGATACAATTAATTTCCTAATTAAGAGATTGAAAGACGAGATTATTTGTTAAGATAAACAGAAACCAAATCAATTTTAAGGAAGGCCAACAGCCGTGTCTTCATATATTTTACTACTATCAGTAAATGTTGATTTTTTTTATTGCATTTTTCTCAAGAGAGCCATATGGGTCCATTGGCTGGAAGGAAATCATCAACCCATATAAAATGCAGCAGTGCGGGGCCATCTGGGTAGAGGTTAACCAACTGCTTTCTTGAGTGCTGAATTTAAACATGGAACAGAGCAGCCTTTTTAAAATATATTTAGTAGGTTCAAAATTATCAATACATTATGCCTCACAGACTACAGGGTTGTGGCACCTATATTTAAACTTAGGTAATATAACCACATGGCTAAAAAAGCTAAATGACAGTATAACTACATGATTTCTCTTTCTAAACATTCAATATCTTCGCAATAAAATTTACAGATTTCTTGGGTAATATTCAAGATGATGGGAAGTTAACAGTGTATATGACCAGCACTCTACCTGGATGGTATTCAGGAGGAGTAGAGCAGGAAGTGCACATTTTACAGTGACTTCCCACATCTTTCCTCTAAAAGGATCTGAAAGCACTTTACAAACTATGGATCCAAGCCTGGACTGAATTCCTTATAGGTACAGCAGTCTGCCAGCCTGAAGTTCAATGAAGAATCAAGGCATATATACACCAAGGGGACAAAACTTAGATGCAGTCCTTTATCTCATTCATTGTATACTAAAGAATGAGGGCCAAACTCCCTGTTGGTGTAATGCCATTGTCTCTAATGGAGTTATGCCAGCAGAGAATTTGTACATTGGTATCCAAAATCTAATGAGACTGTTAGGTGCATATGTATACATCTAAATGTATTCCTCACGTTTTCAAGTCCATTCACTTTAAATTGTTTAGAGATATGAGGCCAGATTATAGTCTGAGTTATACTTGACTCCACTGACTTCAGTGAAGTTACATCAGATGTACTTCAATGTAAATGGGAGCATAATTTGACCCACACTTTGCAAACAAACAGTAAAGTGCTGTTTTCTATGATAAGACACCTATACCTGTTAACACCAGCATTCAGATTGGACGGGGCATAAAAATGGAGAGTTGTACAATAAGTATGCAGAAAGAAAATATTGCATTCACTTTATCAAAGAGGGAGACAGTTTTAAGTAGACTTACAATGCAACTACATGGGCATGGGAAATGGATTGGAAATTGAAATGCAGAAATTCAAAAGGTTATTAGTAAAAGCCATTTTAATAGCCAGGCTTCCCACTGAAACATTCTAAATAATTGATGAGGTCAGGTGTGATGGCATATGAATCAGACTTTGGTCAGTGAACAAGGTTCTGGAGTTTTAGAGGCACCAAATAAAGTGTAGCCAACTTTAGATCTTCAAAAAACTGCTGAATAAGTAATGTCGGCAGTGCTTTAGCAAAGACTCCTGGTGGAAGCTCCTTTGCTGGACACTCTTCCAGAGAAATTGTTCATTGGAAGCTTTGTGACTAATAAAACTGAGAAAAAATATTATCTTAAGACTTCAGCCTGTGTATATCTAATATTGACCATCTACCTCTCACATAGTCCAATCCTTGTTTAAAAATACTCACATCTGGGGTCTAAACATTTACAATTTCCTTTGCACATAACTGCTGTTACAACAGTATGGAGAATACTATATATACTAAACTTGGGAACTACAATGAATGATGTAATGACAATGGCTGGAATTTTCAATGGGATATATGACCCTATATCATTCAGGTGCTTTGAAAATCTCACCAGTTATTTATTTGCAAGGCAAAACTGTAAAGGTTTTAATGCCAATCGAGCTCAGTCTTGGCAAGTGATTAGTGTTTCATGGGAACCATCAGCTCCCTGTGGGTTTTGAACTTTTCTATTTTACAACATTTTACCCCATTTCTGATGTGGCACAAGCTAACATGACTCAATAATGATTACTTTTTCATTTTTGCACCAAGGTCCTTATTCAAAGCACTTTATAGTCAATAAAATAACTCCCATTGACTTCTATAGGTTTTGGATTTGGCTATGATTTCAGCACAACCCCACCAATATAGTGTGTAGGTTACTCTGCACTCTCTTCTTTGGCCATGTGGTTGATAACCCTATTGCATTGTGGACTCTCTACATATTGTATCATGTAGAAAGGGTGTGTCAATGGAGTATTGTCTCAGTGGTGTAATGTCATTGTCTCATTCACTGTGTCGCCCTAACTACACTTACATAAGCCACCTATGGAGGCGGAGTTACTATGTCACTGTAGTAGGGCATTGAGGCCTTGTCTACACTACAGGGGTAAATTGATCTAAGCTACGCAATTTAAGTTACATTACTAGCCTAGATCTACTTACTGCAAGGTCCACACTACACTATGTTGACGGGAGATGCTGTTTCATCGTCTCCCCTTACTCTTCTTGTTCTGGTGGAGTTCCGGAGTCAACGGGAGAGCGATCTTCAGTTGATTTAGCAGGTCTTCACTAGACCTGCTAAAAAAACCCTGGGTGCATCAATCGCTGCAGTGTTGATCCCCCGGTAAGTGCAGACAAACCCTTATATCAGCTAGAGCACGGCTGTAGTATAGACACTGACATATTTAGGTTGACATAACCTGCCTTACATAGACCTAACTCTGTAATGTTGACCAGGCGTTGGCTACAAGACCATCCTTCTTCCTATCATTCTTCTATTGCTGTCTAGCTCTGTAGTATCTGCAACTAACAATGATTTCCTTTTCATATAAGACTTGCATTCAAAAACATAATTCTTTTAATTCTATGGCAAAGCTAATATAGTCCATCTTATACATGAATTGGAGAAGTCAACAGATGGATGTGATAACAGGCAGCCATTGAATGTTGGGACAGAACTAAGGTTATTTTGAAATATGTAGTGTTCATTTCATGAAGAGGTCGTATTCACTATGAGAGTATTTTGATATATATCCACTTCCCCATAAATATGAATTTCTATACTTTTAAGAGTTAGGGCTGGTTTTTGGGGGAAAGGGGGGATTATGTCTAATATACTTTAATATCCACACTTAGTTGAAATTTAAATTTAGTTACCAAACTTTTTTTCTGTTAATATCCTGATATCTATGTACACACATAGGCTACATCTACACTGGAGCTGGGCATATAATTTCCAGCCTGTGCAGATGTACTTACACTAGTTCTGCTCAAGATATCACAGTAAAAATACCATTATAGCCGGGGTAGCATGGGTGGTGGCTTGGGCTAGCTCCATTAAATACATACTTGCCCAGACCCCTTGGTACATACTTTGGAAGCTACCTCAGCTACACTGCTATTTTTAGCCTGCAAGCTCAAGCAGAGTTAGTGTGGGTTTATCTGAATAAGCTGGGAGTCACACCCTGAGCTCCAAGCGTAGATGTAGCCTCAGACACATATACATACATAAACACACAGAACCAATTCCACAGGGTCCCCAGCTGTTCCAATAATTCTTGTAAGTGTGGATCTTGAAATTGTGCAAGCTATGGCCTTTCCCTATGTCTCCCCCATCAACAGAGTATTGGATCTTCACCATTTTCTTCTCAGACCTCTCATTATATTGTGAAGCTCAGCTTGATCCTGGAGACAGCTGTAGTGAGGAGTCAACTTCAGTGGGTGGGGTGGAGTGGGGTGGGATCTGGGCACAAGAACACAGGACCTCCAAATGGCTGGCCTTTGCTTCCTGTGTTCCAGACAGGCTAATGTGAAGGGATCTTTTTAAAGGGATCCTTGTGGAGATTGCCTCCCACTAAATCTCTTTCCATGGGTTTTTCCTTTAGAAGAATAGCCTATGTAAAGTTACTCTTGTGCGTAAGTGTTCACAGATCCTTAGTGAGTGGTCCTAGTCACAAATGAGTTTTCTTCAGGAGAAATGTCAAGGTCAAACCTGTGACCTTGTGAGATCTGGATCATCCACAGAGTTAACCAAATGAAATTTTCAGTGTGGTCTAGAACATTGATTCACAACTCTGCCTGAGACTTCCTCATCTCTAGTTAGGATACGATGATGGTTTCTTTGCTTTTCCTAATATCATTAGCTTAATCTGACCGTGGTGTATTTTTCTTTTCTTTCCTTTTTTATTTTTTATTTGTGTGAGTGTGGTTATGTTGCAAAGATAAACCATAGGGTTAAAAAAAAAAGTTCATTCTTTTCTTTCTTGAAACCCCTATTGTAATTGACGCAAGCTGTTAGGTGAAACCATTTAAACTAATGGACTGCTGAGTTAAAAATCAGCTCAGTGTGGGAAGGGCAATCCACTGCTGGAAAACGGCTTCCTGTCAACAAGTTCCTATCAGTCATGGAAGGAACTGTTGTGTTAGTATAATTGATATTAGTATAATTGATATTGCAAGTGCATCAGCAAACAATCACTCAGGGATATCTCTCTGAAGCATACATCTTCACTGAGGCCACCTCACGCTCCGGAAAATCGTTGAGCCATAAATTTCATTTGTTTGCACCATGAACTGGATTGATCTTTGTACATATAATTATTCATTTTAGCATGCCTAGAATTATTTTGTGATCGCATCCTTATTGAAATGTTCTCTGTTCTTTCAGACAGTTGCACTATAAATACTTTGGCAATCTGCAAAAGGATAAATATGCACTACAAGATTATTAATGTATATGCATATAATCATAGCAGCAGCAGCATATTTTCCACATTAGTGGGTAACATTTTCTGTAGCATCACTTTTTAACAGCTGAATGATTCAGAAAAGACAAAATAATAATAATAAAATAAGCAATAATTTCAGTTAGCCATATAAATTTTCTGCTTTAAACCTTGACAACAACTTACTCTTAAATAATAAACAACTGTTAATAGAAATGAAGTACTTTACAATAGACTTTGTGATCCACTCTTTCACTTTCATAATCTTTATTTAGAGAAAACAAATATCCCTTGGGGAAGATAGCTCTCTCAGAAAATCTGCAAAAGTGTTTACCACAGCCCATTCCAAACCAGCTGACACTGCCTTTTGTTTTCCAAACAATTGGGAGTAGTATTGTACCTTGATTTAGGGCCTGTTCCTGCCCTCATCAAAGTTGATGGGAATTTCTCTATCTGTGGGTTTTACACTGTTAGCCTTCAACAAAATATCTGAGAACCTTTAAAATCAATAGCACTAGTGAAGTCCCTAGTGGACTTTATGAGTCCTTGGAGCTTTTGACTTTTTGGGGTAAAAACTTTTGACTTTTTTGGGATTCACAGATTCCAAGGCCAGAAGGGACCATTGTGGTCATCTAATCTGACTTCCTGTATTGCACAGGCCATAGAACTTTCCCAAAATAATCCCTAGTGTACATCGCTTTGAAAAACATCTAGGGTAAGGGTTTTGCTTTTGGTGTGCCTAGATTTTATTAATTTTCTATTGGGATGGGGTGTGATTTGGGGCCTGGTCTTCAATGGAAGCAGAAGCAGACTTTTAATTTGTTTTTCATTTTTAAATTAAAAGTTTCTCCAACTCTTTCACAATCCTGATTCCCACAAGCCCTGCCTTTCTATTTATGAAGGAAAGAGATGAATCACTCTTCCTGTGTAGTTCATAAGTGCCTCAAAAGCTTGGATATGAATTTAAAGAATAAATTATACGAAGTATATCCAATATTAGATACTTTTTCTGACTCCAAGAAAATTTCATTTCTTAGAGGAAAAAACCATATATATATAACAATTACAGTACCAGGCTAACTCACTTCTGACCCCTCCTGGTTTCTTTGAGTCCACTCCATTTAGGCCGCAAGCTGTCACCTGTCTCAGGGTGAAATGACACAATTCTCCTACACTCAGATTGGCCTTAAGATTCAGTCCCCTTTGATCAACTGAGTACCTCAGTAGATCTGACTTATGTTCAGTACCTGCAATTTTCTTCCCTTTGGGACCAGTGACAGTGGTATCCAGTAACCAAACAGCCTTCTTCAACCAAAGTATTATTTATTTAGAACCAAAGCATTTAGGAGAAAAACATAATAAAATAATAAATCAATCTATTTTTGCGCTTGTCTTTCCCTAAGGTTTATCACTTCCTAGATCTGGTGGAAGGCCCAACTTCTTTACACTCCCTGCACAAAGTCTCTCCCCATGTCTATCTGTCTCCCTAGAGAGCTCCTGACTACATCATCTCTTTTGAGAAGAGCTTTTTAACAGTTAGTGTTCTTTTGATCTCTTCATTCCCAGCAGTGGCAGACCAGGTGTGCTGCTTCAGCCAGGGGCCTGGAAATACGCTATTATCCTGTAACTGCTTCTGCTCTCCCAGCCCCCATGGTTTGCTGGCGGGTTGCTTATCTATAGTTATTTTGTCACTTCCCTGCTTGTTTTTCCCTCAGTCCCCTATTAAGCTAAAACAATACATTCATACAGGAAAGTCTTATAACCCAATATACAATAACTTTAACTCACTGACCAGGTCACATACAGTATTCCTAAATTATTACATCTCAGTATTCTTAGATTATTGCATAGCATCACCACGTCTGTCACACCAGAAACAATTAATAGATTACTGTAGTGGTTTTGACATTCAGTGACTTTTTTTTTTAAGAAAAAGTATTTAGGAAGTTTCAACAGGTTTATAACTCAGCCCCCTATAAGCATCAGAAATAAAACGTCAGTCATGACAACGCTGAGCCTATGTTTTTGTTTAGAGAAACATTATGCAGTAATATAATCATCAAATCTTTCTATTTGGCATTGTGGTACCATCGTACAGAGTGAGCCCTTTTTCACCATCAAAACATTCAGCAGCGATGCTGTGTTTCTGCAGATAATGTACTTGGTCTGAGTATCGACCAATTGGTAACAAAAGTGCTGTCTAGCTAGTTTTATAATTATTTTTTTTTCAGTTTATAATGGTAAAAATTCACAATCACATCTCTAGAACTGTTATGAGACTCAGGTGAAGGGAACAATGTCCTATGCACTTTTACTTCTTCCAGAGAGCTTGGATTTAATAAGATATTTATCAGATGAAGATTTTGCCTTCAAAACTTTCAAGCAACCCCTTAATTTTAATGTTGTTATTCATCTCTCTATCTCTCTATTTTCTACATCACTTAATTTAAGATGCATCTCTCTCTCTCTCAGGAGTGCCATATGGCTCTTTAACTTTGTTTCTCTCTTGTTTCTCCTAAGCCAGTTTCTAGCACAGCAACTTGATTTTCCAGGTCAACAACTTCCTTTTTTACTGCTAGAATCTGGGACATCAGATTGTTTCTCAAGGCCTTACACTCAGAGATCAGCTCCATGATGTATACCTTCATGGACAGTTAATTTTCTTCAGTCCCGTCCTTCCTGCCTGTATTGGTGGCTATGTCCTTCACTTGCACTCAGGTTTCAGGTAGCCATCTTAGTTCAGCATCCCCTGGATTCGCCTTAATGATCCTCTTAGTGACAACATTATCTTTGAAAATTTGTGGTAATCAGGGAAGGTCCCGGATGATTGGAAAAAGGCAAATATAGTGCCTACATTTTAAAAAGGGAAGAAAGAGAATCCAGGGAACTACAGACTGGTCAGCCTCACTTCAGTCCCCGGCAAAACCATGGAGCAGGTCCTCAAGAAATCCATTTTGAAGCACTTGGAGGAAAGGAAGGTGATCAGAAACAGTCAACATGGATTCACCATGGGCAAGTCATACCTGATCAACCTGATTGCCGTCTATGATGAGATAACTGGCTCTGTGGATATGGGAAGAGCGGTGGATGTGACATATCTTGATTTTAGCAAAGCTTTTGATACGGTCTCCCACTGTATTCTTGACAGCAAGTTAAAGAAATATTGATTGGATGAATGGACTATAAGGTGGATAGAAAGCTGGCTAGATTGTCAGGCTCAACAGGTAGCAATCAATGGCTTGATGTCTAGTTGGCAGCTGGTATCAAGTCGAGTGCCCCAAGGGTCAGTCCTCGGATCAGTTTTGTTCAATATCTTTATTAATGATTGAATGAATTGCACCCTCAGCAAATTCACAGATGGCACTAAGCTGGGGGGAGAGGTAGATACACTGGAGGGTAGGGATAGGGTCCAGAGTGACCTGGACAAATTGGAGGATTGGGCCAAAAGAAATCTGATGAGGTTCAACAAGGATAAGTGCAGAGTCTTGCACTTAGGAAGGAAGAATCCCATGCACCACTACAGGCTGGGGACTGATTGGCTAAGCAGCAGTTCTGCAGAAAAGAACCTAGGAGTTACAGTGGATGAGAAGCTGGATATGAGTTAGCAGTGTGCCCTTGTTGATAAGAAGGCCAATGGCATATTGGGCTGTATTAGTAGGAGCATTGCCAGTAGATTGAGGGAAGTAATTGTTCCTCTCTATTTGACACTGGTGAGGCTATATCTGGAATATTGTGTCCAGTTTTGGTTCCACCCTTCCCCCCCTCCACTACAGAAGGGATGTGGATAAATTGGAAAGAGTCCACCAGAGGGCAATGAAAATTATTAGGGGGCCTGAGCACATGATTTACGAGGGGATGCTGAGGGAACTGGGGTTATTTAGTCTACAGAAGAGACGAGAGATGGGGGATTTGATAGCAGCCTTCAATTACCTGAAGGGGGGTTCCAAAGAGGATGGAGCTAGGCTGTTCTCAGATGACAGAACAAGAAGCAATGGTCTCAAGTTGCAGTGCGGGAGGTCTAGTTTGGATATTAGAAAACACTATTTCACTAGGAGGCTGGTGAAGCACTGGAGTGGGTTACTTAGGGAGGAGGTGGAATCTCCATCCTTAGAGATTTTTAGTGCCTGGCTTGACAAAGCCCTGGCTGAGATGATTTAGCTGGTGTTGGTCCTGCTTTGAGCAGGGGATTGGACTAAATGACCTCCTTCCAACCCTAATAGTCTATGATTTGTGACAAAGTTCCTCCTTTACCTTGGTGGTTTTTGCGCTTATTGGCAGATTTGCTCACCTCAGTGATCTTCCCCACAATCTGGGTCAACTGCTCCTGTGTTTGATCAGGAGTTGGGAGGTTTGGGGGGAGCCCGGGCCTGCCCTCTACTCCAGGTTCCAGCCCAGGGCTCTGTGGATTGCAGCGGTTTATAGTGCCTCCTGTAACAGCTGTATGACAGCTACAACTCCCTGGGCTACTTCCCCATGGCCTCTTCCAAACACCTTCTTTATCCTCACCACAGGACCTTCCTCCTGGTGTCTGATAGTCCTCCAGCAGCACACCCTCTCACTCTCAGCCCCTTGCACCTCTTGATTCCAGCTCCTCACATGCACTTCCTCTTCTCTGGCTCCCCTTCACCTGACTGGAGTGAGCTCCTTTTTAAACCCAGGTGCCCTGATTAGCTTGCCTTGATTGGCTGCAGGTGTTCTAATTAGCCTGTCTGCCTTAATTGGTTCTAGCAGGTTCCTGATTACTCTAGTGCAGCCCCTGCTCTGGTCACTCAGGGAACGGAAGCCTGCTTCTCCTGTGACCAGTAGCGGATCTCCCTTCTACCGCGCTGCTGTAGAGGAAGGAGGAAGAGGGCTGCTGCTGCTGCTGCTGCTGCTGCTGCTGTTCCTGCTGTGTGCTGGGACCTTGCTGCTGTTGCTGCTGTTTCTGCTGCTGTTCCTGTCCTGCTGCTCCCCTGGCTGGACTAGACACCACCACCCACCCCTCTCTTTGCTATCTGCTTACTGGCTGGCTAGTAGATTCACCTCCCACCCTCGGTTGCTGCTGTTATTCCACCTACAGCTGTTGGGGGGGGCTACTGGCCTGCTTCCCAGAGAGAGGGGAGTGAGGGACCCCGGCTCTTGTTGCTGAGGACACCATCTGAGTGGGGTCCCTCCTACCTGGACACCAGACCACCACCACCTGGAGCTGCTGGGGCTACTGTGGCTGTTGCTGCGGAGCTGTTGGTGCCCCGAGGAAGAGAGGAAGGAGAAGAGAACCGCCTGCTGCTGGAGACCATATGAAGACCGCTGTGGAGGGGGCATTCCTGGACTAAGTCTTTTTCAAACTGCGCTCTTGTGGTGGGGGTTTAGACTGCGTCTCTTGGGACACCGGGGGTGTGGCGTGGAGCCTGCCCCCAGTCCATCTGTGTTCCCTTTCGCCCCCACCACTATTGTTGCCCCCTCTACCACCTCTGCTGGCTGTTTTCCTTCTGCTTTGGACTCCTGCCTCTGGGACTGAGCTGCTCGCCTGGCTCACCACACCCGCTTCCATCGTTTGGGCCTGCAGCAGCCTACCATTGACTTTTGCACAAGTGCCTGTGGGTGCACCACCTCCCCCCTCCCCCTGGACTAGCCCCTTTCCTTTGCCTTATTTGTCCGCCCTACCTATTTCCCTCTGCGGCCCTGATAGTTCTGCCCCAGGCTGCAGCTATCCGTGGTCCTCTACCCCATTCCGGCTCGCCCTTGTGCCCGCCCATCCTGTGCTCCCCCAGGGCCCCCCTGGGGATTGTTCCCCTCCCCCTCGTGCGCCCACGCCCCCATGCGCTTGTGCCTTCCCCCATTTGGTTTCCCCTTGTTCACTGCACCCCCCTCTGCCGTTGTCCCTTCTCATCCCATATGCAACTAGAGGAGCGGAGCTCCCCCTGCGTCGGTGCCCTGAACCCTCCCACCTCTAGGTCCTTGGTTGCTCCCCACCCCTTAGCTTCTCTTTCTGGCACCCTCCTCCCTGCCTGCAGCCTAGCCGGGAGGGGTGGTTGCCTTCTCTTCCTCCCTCCCCTCACTGTTGTCCCTCCCTGCTCTCGTTATGGGGAGGGACGTGGCAGGGGAGACCCCTCGCGATGCTCCCTACTGCCCTCCTCCACCTGCTCCTGTGTCTGCTGCCCGAGCCTTCACCTCGACGCCGCTGCGATCACCTACCTCCGCGCCCTGCTGGGGCACTGGCAGCGGCGAGTACTGGGAGACCTCCGCGGCTGCCACGTCCCTCCCCTTCTGATTCGGGGAGCCCCCCAGCCGGTGGGAAGGGTCGGGTGGGAAGAAGGGTAAGGGCCACTAGAAAGGCGCAGGCCCTCCATGGCAGACCGCTCCCGCTGCACGGCCCACTTCCGGTGGCGGCATCCCTCCCCACTGTTCCCTCCACCAGATCTGCGGGTGTCCCTCCCCCAGCCCCCAGGCGTACGCCCAGGTGGTGCGCCCCCCAGCCTGCCGCTGCTCCCCGACCGCAGCTTCCACTACCATCTACAGCGGCCGGGGCCCCTTTCCCACCTTGACCAGGAAGCACGGCATCGTTGCTCCTGGTGCCCGCCTCGCCCCCGTGGAGCCCTACGTGTGGCATTGCAAGTGTGGTGTGGGCCCACGCATCATGGCAGCCTCCAAAATGTATGGGAAAGTGGTCTTCTCCTGGCACAGAGGCTGCTGCACAGGAGGTGGTAGAGATGGGCCTGGCAGTGGGGGGCGTGTTTGTCCCCCTGGAGCCGCTGGAAGACTGGGGGTCTGCTTGTCCTGACCTCCGTCCCTCCCTTCCTGCCAATGCTGCCTGTTTGCCCGCCCTTTCTCCCTGGGGCGCCCCATCTTCCGTCATCAGCCCCTTCCCTTGGGCTGCAGGACCCCGCCCTCCGTCAGTCTCTCGTTTCGCCAGCAAGTGCAGCTTCAACTGCTGCCGACGGCACGTGGCGGGGAGGCGGAAGGCGCTCGAGGGGTCCTTTCTGGTCCCCTACCAGGGGGCCCACTACCGGGTGCACTTATTCGACGGGGAGGCCCGTGCTACCTCTGCCGGGCGATGGGGCACATCCGGAGGGATTGCCCCTTGGCCCAGCACGGAGGAGCGTCCGGGACCCCTGAGCCCGGCACGGTGCCGGCCCTGTTCATCGCCGGCACCCTCTGGCGCCAGGCACCCCAAGCTGCCCTCCTCCTCCTTCTCGGTCCATCGCTGTAGAGGAGGGGATGCAGCGGGGATACCGCCGGGCGTGGGAGAGGGCTTGTCCCAGGGGAATCTTCCCTCACTTCTGCCGGTCCCACCACTGCCTCCTGGAGTCCCTGAGCCATTGCCCTTGCCCCCCGATCCGACCCCTGTTAGCCAGCCCCCGGATGATGCCATGGAGGGCTGGTCCTTAGTGCAGGGGAAGCGGGGCAAGCGGAAGGCTCGAGTCTCGTTAAACCCTGCAGATTCGGAGGCCCCCGGAAGAGCAGGAAGGGGGCGCGATGACGAGCCTTCCGCCTTGCCCCTGATGACTCCCACTTTGTGGTGCCGGCTGGGGGACATCGTGGGGCAGCACCGGAGGGTAACGCCGCCCCTCCTCCGGGGTCCCTTCCCGTGGAAGCCCCCAAGGGAGCCTCTCTCACCCCCCTCCCACTCAACGTCTTGCGAGTGCCGAGGTGGGTGTCACCTCGGGTGCTAGCGAGGAGGGCCTGGGGTGGTGGAGGGCGATCTCCCTTCCATCTTTGAGGAGATCGAGGCCCTGGGTCTGACCCAGTCACGCAGGGGGGGGACGACCTCTGCCAGCGGGCCTCGATCTGGGCGACCTCACCCCGGTCCCCCTGTCCCCGAGTTCCTTTCCCTTACCGCTACTTCTGCTCCCACCTCTGAGGGTCCCCTGGATTCCTCCATCGACCCGGCTGCGGGTGGCCCTCTGTTGCTGGCCGCCGAGCCCATTAGGCGACGGCCAGTGCCCCCTGCTGCCGGGACCCGGTTCCCAGGGTTATCCTTCTTGGGTGTGGAGAACCCGCCCTCTTTCCTAGGCGGGGACCCCATTGACAACATCTATCTCCAGATGCCGAGGCTGCCCACGTGCCACTCTGGCTGCGCCCGGCATCATTAGGGGTCCCCTTCCCACTTCCCAGATCCCTGAGCCTGACCAGAAGGAGCCACCGTCCAGTGGCTCACCTATAGGGGCTCGGGATCCCGTCTCTGCCCCCTTCCCAGATTCTCTCCCTGATCCCCGCCCTACTCCTGTTAGCCCTGTCCTTGTCCCCCCACCTCCTGTGATGCCAGTGCCGCCCCTGGAATACCCCCAGGTGCGGCTCCGCTAGTTTTTCCTTTCCCGACCCACCAGGGGCTGCTGTTCTCCTTCCGCCACCCCTTGTTGAACCGGGGAGCGGGCGGTCGCGTGGCGTCGGCCCATCGGACGCCACGTCGGGGTCTGCCCCCTGCCTGCCCGCCTCGGTGGGCCACGGGGCTGTGACGGGGGCCCCACTGGGGACAGTCATCGGTCGGTGACCCCACCCCCCCATGCGCTGAGGGAGGAGCTGCGGGGAGTTCCTCGACGACGTCCGTGGCTCCCGTAACAAAGTCCATCTTGCGCTCCAGCGCTGGGGGGATTTCCATCAGGTCCTCCGGGCCGCGCCGCAGGGCCCTCATGGGGAGGGTAAGAGGACCGGGAAGCAGGCCGCCGCGGGCCTACCAGCGGGTCCGCCTCTTCCGTGACTCGTTAGTCACTATGGGGTAGGTCACGGATTGCTGCGCGGCCTGCCGGAGGCTGTGGCGTGTCTGCTGGCGAGGATCCCCCCAGCCCTCCTCATGGCACCGATCATCTTTGCAACGTTAAACACCCGGGGCTGTAGGATGGGTCTCCGCAGGAACCAGGTGCTCTCCTACCTTCGGGAGGGGGGTTACTCTGTGATTTCCTGCAGGAGACCCATACGGATCCGGCCGCTGAAGCTAGCTGGCGGCTGGAGTGGGGGGGAACGAGGCCTACTTTAGCCACTTCTCGGTTTGCGCGGCCGGGGTGGCGACCTTGTTCTCCCCCGACCTACGGCCCGAGGTGCTGGGGTCGCTGAGGCTGTGCCGGGCCGCCTGCTGCACCTCCGGTCCGCATGGAGGGGCTTGTGGTTAATCTCGTCAATGTTTATGCCCCGACATCGGGCCCGGAGAGGTTGCATTTTTATCAGCAGGCGTCCGCCTTCCTCGGCTCCCTGGATCCTCGTGAGTGCCTGGTCCTGGGAGGGGATTTTAATACCACCCTTGAGGAACGGGACCCTCGCCGCTCGGGGACGAGCAGTGCCCGGCCGCCGCGGACGTCCTCCGGGAGATTGTCGAACGCCACTCCCTGGTGGACGTCTGGCGCGACCACCACCCGGACGACGTTTCGACGTTCACCTTCGTCCGGGTGGAGGCCCATCGGTCGTGCCACTCCCGGCTGGACCGCATTTATCTATCACGTTTCCACCTTTTACGGGCCCACTCCGGCGTTCGGCCGGCCCCCTTTTCGGATCACCATCTTGCCACCGTGACAGCCTCTCTCTGCGCGGAGAGGCCGGGGCCGGCCTATTGGCACTTTAATAATAGTTTGCTGGAGGATGCGGGCTTCGTGGCGTCCTTCCGGGAGTTCTGGCTGGCCTGGCGAGGGCAGCGGCGCGCCTTTTCCTCGGCGCGGCGGTGGTGGGATCTGGGGAAGGTGCGCGCCCGGCTCTTCTGCCGTGACTACACCCGGGGCGCCAGCCGGCGGAGGGATGCGGCCATAGAGCAGCTGGAGCGGGAGGTCTTGGAGCTGGAGAGGCGTCTGGCCGCCAGCCCGAGGATCCATCCCTCTGCGGAGCGTGCCGGGAGAAGCGGGAGGAGCTTCGAGCCCTCGAGGACCATCGGGCCCGGGGAGCTTTTGTTCGATCCCGCATCCGCCTCCTTCGGGAGATGGACCGCGCTCCCGCTTCTTCTACGCCCTGGAGAAAAGGAGGGGGGCCAAGAAACACGTCACCTGCCTCCTGGCGGAGGACGGCACCCCCCTCACGGACCCGGCGGAGATGTGCGGGAGGGCCAGGGCCTTCTACGCGGCCCTTTTCTCCCGGATCCGACCGATCCTAACGCTTGCAGAGTACTCTGGGACGGGCTCCCGACGGTCGGCACGGGCGACCGGGACCGGCTGGAGCTGCCTCTCACTCTGGCCGAGTTCTCGGAAGCCCTCGTCGCATGCCCACCAATAAATCTCCGGGCATGGACGGGCTGACCGTGGAGTTCTACCGCGTGTTCTGGGACGTTCTCGGCCCAGACCTGGTCACCGTCTGGGCGAGTCTTTGCAGAGCGGGGTCCTCCCTCTCTCGTGCAGGCGAGCCGTGCTCGCCTTATTGCCGAAGAGAGGGGGACCTCCGCGATTTACGGAATTGGCGTCCCATCTCGCTCCTCAGCACGGACTACAAAATCATTGCAAAGGCCATCTCGCTACGTCTAGGGTCCGTGCTGGCGGACGTGGTCCATCCAGACCAGACCTACACCGTCCGGGCCGCACTATCTTTTTGATAACTTGTATCTGGTCCGGGACCTTCTGGAATTAGGGTGTAGGGATGGTCTGTCGTTCGCCCTCTTGTCCCTGGATCAGGAGAAGGCGTTCGACAGGATGGATCACGGGTATCTCCTGGGTACTCTGCGAGCGTTCGGCTTCGGACCCCGTTTTGTGGGTTTTCTCCAGGTGCTGTACGCTTCTGCGGAGTGTCTGGTCAGGCTCAACTGGACCCTGACCGAGCCGGTCAGCTTCGGGGGGAGTGCGGCAGGGGTGCCCCCTCTCGGCCAGCTGTACGCCCTGGCGATCGAGCCCTTCCTCTGTCTCCTCCGCGAGAGGTTGACGGGGTTGGTGCTTCGGGAGCCGGAGCTGCGGCTGGTCCTGTCGGCGTACGCTGACGATGTGCTCCTCGTGGTCCAGGACCCGGGCGACTTGGCGCGGGTGGAGGCTTGCCAGGCTGTGTACTCGGGCGGCCTCCTCCGCCCGGTTTAACTGGGTCAAGAGCTCTGGCCTGGTGGTCGGGACGGGTGGCAGGCGAGCTCCCTCCCACCCGCGCTTCAGGCCATCCGGTGGAGCGCGGGTCCGCTGCTCTATCTCGGCGTTTACCTCTCTGCCACGCATCCGTCTCCGCCGGAGAACTGGCACGGTTTGGAGGGCAGGGTGGCGGGCGGCTCCGGAAATGGACGGGACTACTCCGGTGCCTCTCCCTTCGGGGGGCACTGGTGCTTAATCAACTGGTCCTGTCCATGCTCTGGTACCGGCTCAACACCCTGGTCCCGGCCCCGGATTTCCTGACCAACCTCCGGACGAGGATTCTGGAGTTCTTTTGGCCAGGGACGCACTGGGTCTCTGCAGGGGTCCTCCACCTGCCCCTGGAGGAAGGGGGGCAGGGCCTGAAGTGCCTTCGCACTCAGGTCCGTGTCTTCCGCCTCCAGGCCCTGCAGAGGCTCCTGTATGGTGCGGGTAGTCCGGCGTGGAGCGTACTGGCGCACGCCTTCCTCCGCCGCTTCCGAGGGCTCCGATACGACCGGCAGCTCTTTTACCTCATCCGAGAGGTCTTCCGCGAGACCTCTCCGGGCTGCCGGTCTTCTACCAAGACCTCCTCCGGACCTGGAAGCTCTTTTCCGCGACCAGGTCCGTGGCGGCCACCGTGGGGGCCGACCTCCTCGCGGCCCCTGCTACACAATCCCCAGCTTCGTGTGCAGGTGGCGGAGTCCCCCGCGGTGCGCCGGAGGCTGGTCTTGGCGGGAGTCACCCAGGGTCGGAGACCTCCTGGACTACGACCGGGGAGATTGGCTGGATCCCCTGACGCTCGCCCGGCGCATGGGGCTCTCCAGACCTCATACTCCCAGGCGCGTACTTCAGGAGGTGAGGGCCGCTTTGCTGCCTGCTGCTCGGGCTTACCTCGACCGGGTCCTACGAGAGGGCACGCCCCGCCCACCCTCCACCCCGGGCCCCATGGACATTTTTATAGGGCCCCTGCCCCGTGGACCCAATCGGCCCCCTCACCTTTTCTGCAAGCCGGCTGCACGATGTGCAGCCGGTTCTGTTCCAGACCGCGCCACGGAAACATCTGTACACGCTCGTGCTCCACACCCTTCACTACCTCACCCTCGCGTCCCGCCCCCCCGATACCAAATGGCGGGACCTCCTGCCACCTCTCGAGGGTGAGAAGCCCGGTGGGCCAGCTTGTACTCTGCCTGGTCCGCGGCCCGCTGGGGATGTCAGTTGGCGGCTCCTTCATGGGGCCGTGAGCACGGGTGTGTACTTGGCGCGGTTCACCCTGTCCCCGACACCTGCCCTTTCTGTGGCGTGAAGGAGACCTTGGCGCACGTTTACTTGGAGTGCGCCAGGTTGCAGCCCCTGTTCCGGCTCCTCCTGAATATTTTTTTACGTTTCTGGTTGCACTTTTCCCCTCACCTTTTTATCTATGCACTCCCCATCCGTGGCCCCACGAAGTCGCGGGATCTCCTTCTCAACCTCCTCTTGGCCCTGGCCAAACTAGCCATCTACAACACCCGGGAGAGGAGGTTGGCCGACGGGACTTCCTGCGACTGTAGGGCCTATTTCCGTTCCTCCGTCTGTTCACGCATCCGGGCGGAGTTCCTCTGGGCGGCGTCCACTGGCTCCCTTGACGCCTTTGAGGAGCAGTGGGCGTTGTCCGGGGTTCTCTGCTCGGTGTCCCCATCCGGTTCCTTAGTTTAGCCCTCTGACCTCACTCCTGATCCTGTTTTTAGCTCCTTTTTAAACCCAGGTGCCCTGATTAGCTTGCCTTGATTGGCTGCAGGTGTTCTAATTAGCCTGTCTGCCTTAATTGGTTCTAGCAGGTTCCTGATTACTCTAGTGCAGCCCCTGCTCTGGTCACTCAGGGAACGGAAGCCTGCTTCTCCTGTGACCAGTAGCGGATCTCCCTTCTACCGCGCTGCTGTAGAGGAAGGAGGAAGAGGGCTGCTGCTGCTGCTGCTGCTGCTGCTGCTGTTCCTGCTGTGTGCTGGGACCTTGCTGCTGTTGCTGCTGTTTCTGCTGCTGTTCCTGTCCTGCTGCTCCCCTGGCTGGACTAGACACCACCACCCACCCCTCTCTTTGCTATCTGCTTACTGGCTGGCTAGTAGATTCACCTCCCACCCTCGGTTGCTGCTGTTATTCCACCTACAGCTGTTGGGGGGGGCTACTGGCCTGCTTCCCAGAGAGAGGGGAGTGAGGGACCCCGGCTCTTGTTGCTGAGGACACCATCTGAGTGGGGTCCCTCCTACCTGGACACCAGACCACCACCACCTGGAGCTGCTGGGGCTACTGTGGCTGTTGCTGCGGAGCTGTTGGTGCCCCGAGGAAGAGAGGAAGGAGAAGAGAACCGCCTGCTGCTGGAGACCATATGAAGACCGCTGTGGAGGGGGCATTCCTGGACTAAGTCTTTTTCAAACTGCGCTCTTGTGGTGGGGGTTTAGACTGCGTCTCTTGGGACACCGGGGGTGTGGCGTGGAGCCTGCCCCCAGTCCATCTGTGTTCCCTTTCGCCCCCACCACTATTGTTGCCCCCTCTACCACCTCTGCTGGCTGTTTTCCTTCTGCTTTGGACTCCTGCCTCTGGGACTGAGCTGCTCGCCTGGCTCACCACACCCGCTTCCATCGTTTGGGCCTGCAGCAGCCTACCATTGACTTTTGCACAAGTGCCTGTGGGTGCACCACCTCCCCCCTCCCCCTGGACTAGCCCCTTTCCTTTGCCTTATTTGTCCGCCCTACCTATTTCCCTCTGCGGCCCTGATAGTTCTGCCCCAGCCCTGCAGCTATCCCCGTGGTCCCTCTACCCCATTCCCGGCTCGCCCTTTGCCCGCCCATCCTGTGCTCCCCCAGCCCTGATTGTTCCCTCCCCTCGTGCGCCCACGCCCCCTCCCATGCGCTTGTGCCCTTCCCCCATTTGGTTTCCCCTTGTTCACTGCACCCCCCCTCTGCCGTTGTCCCTTCTCATCCCCTAGTGCAACTAGAGGAGCCGGAGCTCCCCTCTGCGTCGGTGCCCTGAAACCCTCCCACCTCTAGGTCCTTGGTTGCTCCCCACGCCCCTTTAGCCTTTCTCTTTCTGGCACCCTCCTCCCCTGCCTGCAGCCTAGCGGGGAGGGGTGGTTGCCTCTCTCTCCTTCCCCTCCCCTCACTGTTTGTCCCCCTCCCGGTGGCTCTCGTGTATGGGGAGGGACGTGGCAGGGGAGACCCCTCGCGATGCTCCCTACTGCCCTCCTCCACCTGCTCCTGTGTCTGCTGCCCGACGCCTCTCACCTCGACCGCCGCTGCCGATCCACCTACCTCCGCCCCTGCTGGGGCACTGGCAGCGGCGAGTATTCTGGGGAGACCTCCGCTGCTGCCACGTCCCTCCCCCTTCTGATTCGGGGGGAGCCCCCCAGCCGGTGGGAAGGGTCGGGTTGGGAAGAAGGGTAAGGGCCCCACTAGAAAGGCCAGGCCCTCCATGGCAGACAACCGCTCCCGCTGCCACGGCCCCACTTCCCGGCTGGCGGCATCCCTCCCCACTGTTCCCTCCACCAGATCTGCGGGTGTCCCTCCCCCAGCCCCCAGGCGTACACCCAGTTGGTGGCGGCCCCCCAGCCTGCCGCTGCTTCCCCGACCGCAGCTTCCACTTACCATCTACAGCCGGCCGGGGCCCCTTTCCAACCCTTGACCAGGAAGCACGGCATCCGTTGCCTTCCTGGTGCCCGCCTCGCCCACGTGGAGGTACGTTCTACGTGTCGGGCATTGGCAAGGGTGGTGGGGCCACGGCCATCTGGCAGCCTCCAAAATGTATGGGAAAAGTGGTCATTTCTTCCTGGCATCAGAGGCTGCTGCACAGGAGGTGGTAGAGATGGGCTGCCTGGCAGTGTTGGGCGTGTTTGTCCCCCTGGAGCGCGCTTGGAAGACCTGGGGGTCTGCTTGGTCCTGACCTCCGTCCCTCCCTTCCTGCCAATGCTTGCCCTGTTGCCCGCCCTTCTGCTCCCTGGGGCGCCCTATCTCCGTCATCAGCCCTTCTCCCTTGGGGCTGCAAGGACCCCGCCTCCGTCACAATTCTCTCGTTCCGCCGGCAAGTGCAGCTTCAACTGCCGCCGGGCGGCGCGTGGCGGAGAGTCGCTTGAGGGGTTCCTTTCCTGGTCCCCTCATCAGGGGGCCCAGCTACTGGGTGCACTATTTCAACGGGGGAGCCCCAGTGCTACCTCTGCCGGGCGACAGGGCCACGTCCGGGGGGATTGCCCCTTGGCCCAGACGCGGAGCATCCGGACCTGAGCCCCGGCATGGCTGGCCCTGTATCACCGGACCGCCGGCTGCCCGGCACCCGAAACTGGCCTCTCCCTTCTCGGTCTACCAACTGTGAGGAGGATGCAGCGGAGTGACCGCCGGGATGGGAGAGGGCTCGTCCAGGGGGAATCTCTCGCTCTGCTATTTCCCACTGCCTCCGAGTCCTGAGCCATTGGCCCTTGCCCTGATCGCCCCTGTTAGACAGCGCCGGAGATGCATGGAGGGCTGGTCATTAGTGCAGGGGAAGTGGGCAAGTGGAAGGCTCAAACTTCCTTATCCTTCGGTATTGGAGGCCCCCGGAGAGCAGGAAGGGTGGCACAAATGACAGATAGCCTTCCGCTTTGCCCCCGATGATCCCGTTCTTGGTGCGCTGGGGACATCATGGCAAACGGAGGTAATACCACCCTCCTCCGGATCCCCCCATGAGCTCGAGGAGCCCTCTCGCCCCTTCCCTGAAGCTCTGTGAGCGTGCGTGGGTATCGCTCGGGTGCAGCGGGAGGGCGCTGGGTAGTGGATGGTGATTCCCTTCCTCTACGAGGAGATCGAGGCCCCTGATGACCCCGAACGGCAGGGGGAGGATGACCCTCTGCCAGCGGCCTCTGATCTGGGCGCACTACTTATGTCCCCCTGTCCTGAGTTCTTCCCTCTGAACGCTGCTTGCCGCTCTGAAGGGTCCCTGGATTCTTCCATCGACGCCGCTGCGGGTGGACCTGTTGACAGCCGCCGACCTTGGGGCGACGCCAGTTCCCGCCTGCGAGGTCGGATCCGCAGAGGTGTCTCTCTTGGGTGTGGAGGACCCGCCCTCGCTTCCAGCGGGGACCATTGACGAACATCTTTCCTGGATGCGGCTTGACACGTGCCACAAGTGCTGCGCCGGCATCATTAGGGTCCCTTCTATTCCCAGATCCTGAGCCTGGCAGGTAGAGCCTACCGCCAGTGCTCACCGTATCCTATAGAGGCTCAGGATCCTGCCTCTACCCCCTTCCCCGATTCTCTCCCTGATCCCCGCTCTAGCTGTTAGCCCTATCCTTGTCCCCACCACCTCCTGTGATGCCAGTGCCGCCCCTGGGAATACCCCCCAGGGAGCAGCTTTAGTAACTTTTCCTTGTCCCGACCCACCGGGGGCTGCTGTTCTCCTTCCGCCACCCCTTGTTGAACCGGGGAGCTGGACGGGTCGCGTGGCGTCAGCCCATCGGACGCCACATCGGGGGTCTGCCCCCTGCCCGCCCGCCTCGGTGGACCATGGGGCTGTGACGGGAACCCCACTGGGGGCCGGTCATCGATCGGTGACCCCGCCCCCGCATGCACTGGGAGAGGAGCTGCGGGAGTTCCTTGAAGACGTCCGTGGCTCTCGTAATAAAGTCCAGTTTGCACTCTGGCGGTGGGGGGATTTCCATCAGGTCCTCCGGGCCGCGAGGGCCCTCATGGGGGAGGGTATGAGGACCAGGAAGCAGGCCTCCATGGCCTACCGGCGGGTCCGCATCTTCCATGACTCTTTACTCACCTACGGGGTAGGTCAGGGATTGCTGCGCAGCCTGCCAGAGGCCATGGGCATGTCTGCTGGCGAGGATCCCCCCCAGCCCTCCTCATGGCACCGATCATCTTTGCCATTTTAAACACCCGGGGCTGTTCGATGGGTCTCCGCAGGAGCCAGGTGCTCTCCTTCCTCCAGGAGAGGGGGTACTCTGTGGTTTTCCTGCAGGAGACCCATACGGATCCGGCCGCTGAAGCTAGCTGGCGGCTGGAGTGGGGGGACGGGGCCTACTTTAGCCACTTCTCAGTTTGCGCGACTGGAGTGGCGACCCTGTTCTCCCCCCACCTGTGGCCCGAGGTGCTGGGGGTCGCTGAGGCTGTGCCAGGCCGCCTGCTGCACCTCCGGGTCTGCATGGAGGGGCTTGTGGTTAATCTCGTCAACATTTACGCCCCGACATCGGGCCTGGAGAGGTTGCGTTTTTATCAGCAGGTGTCCACCTTCCTCGACTCCCTGGATCCTCGTGAGTGCCTGGTCCTGGGGGGGGGACTTTAACACCACCCTCGAGGAACGGGACCGCTCGGGGACCGAGCAGTGCCCAGCCGCTGCGGACGTCCTCCGGGGGATCGTCGAATGGCACTCCCTGGTGGACATCTGGCGCGACCACCACCCAGACGACGTCTCGGCGTTCACCTTCGTCCGGGTAGAGGCCCGTCGGTCGCGCCACTCCCGGCTGGACCGCATTTACCTATCACGTTTCCACCTTTCACAGGCCCACTCCTCCAGCGTTCGGCCGGCCCACTTTTCAGATCACCACCTTGCCACCATGACGGCCTCTCTCTGCACGGAGAGACCGGAGCAGGCCTATTGGCACTTTAATAATAGTTTGCTGGAGGATACGGGCTTCGTAGCATCCTTCCGGGAGTTCTGGCTGGCCTGGCGAGGGCAGAGGGGCGCCTTTTCCTCGGCGCGGCGGTGGTGGGATCTGGGGAAGTTGTGCGCCCGGCTCTTCTGCCGTGACTACACCCGGGGCACCAGCCAGCAGAGGGATGCGGCGATAGAGCAGTTGGAGCGGGAGGTCTTGGAGCTGGAGAGGCATCTGGCCACCAGCCCCGAGGATCCATCCCTCTGCGGAGCCTGCCGGGAGAAGCAGGAGGAGCTCCGGGCCCTCGAAGACCTTCAGGCCCGGGGTGCTTTTGTTCGATCCTGCATCCACCTCCTTCGGGAGATGGATCGCAGCTCCTGCTTCTTCTCTGTCCTGGAGAAAAGGAGGGGGTTCAAGAACCACGTCACCTGCCTCCTGGCGGAGGACGGCACCCCCCTCACGGACCCGGCGGAGATGTGCGGGAGGGCCAGGGCCTTCTATGCGACTCTTTTCTCCCTGGATCTGACCGATCCTAACGCTTGCAGAATGTCCTGGGACGGACTCCCGACGGTCAGCACGGGCGACCGGGACCGGCTAGAGCTGCCTCTCACTCTGGCCGAGTTATCGGAAGCCCTCCGTCGCATGCCCACCAATAAATCTCCGGGCATGGACGGGCTGACTGTGGAGTTCTACCACGTGTTCTGGGACGTCCTCGGCCCAGACGTGGTCACCGCCTGGGACGAGTCTTTGCAGAGCGGGGTCCTCCATCTCTCGTGCAGGCGAGCCATACTCGCCTTATTGCCGAGGAGGGGGGCCTCCGCGACTTACGTAATTGGCGTCTCGTCTTGCTCCTCAGCACGGACTACAAAATCGTTGCAAAGGCCATGTCGATGCTGCTAGGGTCCGTGCTGGTGGACGTGGTCCATCCAGACCAGACCTACACCTTCCCGGGCCGCACCAACTTTGATAACTTGTATCTGGTCCGGGACCTTCTGGACTTAGGATGTAGGGATGGTCTGTCATTCGCCCTCTTGTCCCTGGATCAGGAGAAGGCATTCGACAGGGTGGATCACGGGTATCTCCTGGGCACTCTGCGAGCGTTCGGCTTCGGACCCCAGTTTGTGGGTTTTCTCCGGGTGCTGTACGCTTCTGCGGAGTGTTTGGTCAGGTTCAACTGGACCCTGACCAAGCTGGTCAGCTTCGGGCGGGGAGTGCGGCAGGGGTGCCCTCGTCAGCTTCGTCTGCGATCAGCCCTCTTCTGCTGCCCCGAGAGGACAGGGGCTTGTGCTTCCGGGAGCTCAGAGTGCGGCTGTCCTCGAGTATGCTGACGGGATGTGCCACTCGTGGTCCAGACGGCGACTGCGCGGGTGGAGCTTGCCCAGGCATTGTATCGGCGGCTCCTCCGCCTGGGCGGTTCACCTGGTCAGAAAGCCGGCTGGATGGTCGGGACGGTTGCAGGTCGAGTCCTCCCACCACCGCTTCAGGCTCCGTGAGCTGGGTCTGCTGCTCTAATCTCGAGTTTAACTTTCTGCCACGCGATCCGTCTCCGCGGAGGAATGGCAGGTTTGGAGGGCAGGGTGACGGGGCGCTCTGAATGGACGGACTAACTCGTGCCTCCCTTGGGGGTTGGCACTGAAGTGCTTAATTAACTGATCCTGTCCATGCTCTGGTCAGGCTCAACATCCCTGGTCGGCCGGATTCCTGGCAACCTCTGACAGGATTTGGAGTTCTTTTGGCAAGGGAGCATGGGCTTCTGCAAGGGTCTCCACACCTGCCCTGGAAGAGGGGGGGCAGGGCCTAAGTGGCTAGCATCAGGTCAAATGTTCTTCCATCTCCAGGCCTGCAGAGGCCCTGTATGGGTGCAGGTAGTCGGCGTGGAGCGTATTGCACAACGTGTATCAGGGATTATCCTGCTTCCTCCGCTATTCGGGGCTTCCGATGCAACCGGCAGCTCCTTTACCTCCATCGAGAGGTCTTCCACGAGACTGCTTTGGCTGCAGTCTTTACCAAGACCTTCCTCTGGACTGGAAGCGTCTTTAACGACAGGTCCATGGCGGCCAGTGGGGGGCGACTCTCGCAGAGCCCGGCACACACCTAGCTTGTGTGCAAGAGCGAGAAGTCCCTGCGGTGCGCCAGAGGCGTCTTGGCAGGAGTCACAGTGGTCGGAGACCTCAGGACTAACGACTGGGGAGACTGGCTGGATCCCTGACACTCGCTCAGCCGCATGGGGTTCCAGAGTTGTAAATCCCGGTGTGTACTTCAGGAGGTGAGGCCGCTTTAAATAAACTTTACTGCCTGCTGCTCGGGCTTACCCGACCGGTCCTGCGAGAGGCACGCCCATCCCTCACCAAGCCGTGAGATTTTATAGGGCCCTGCTCGTGACGCCAATCGGCCCACCCTTTCCAAAAAGGTTGCCCCGTAGCCGAAAAAATTTTGGGGGCGCGATCCCCCCGCGACCGTCTGTTCCAGCCACGCCCGGAAAATCTGTACGCCATGCTCCAAACCTTCATATCTCACCCTCGCGTCATCCTACAAATGGCAGGACCTTGCCATCTCTCGGGGTAGAAGGCCGTGGCAAGCTTGTACTCGTGCCCTGTCCGAGGCGCGGGGATGTATTTGGAGCTCTTCATCGGGCGTAGCATGGAGCGTGTACTTGGCACGGTCACTCATGTACCTAAACACCTTCCTTTCTTGTGGCGAGAAAATAACTTTGGTGCATCATTATTTGGAGGGTGCCAGGTTGAGCCCCGTTCACGGCTCGTTTGAATATCCTTCTGCGTTATGGGTGCACTTTTCCCCTCATCTGTTATCTATCACTCCCATCCGTGGCGCCACGAGTGGGGATTCTCTCAACTCCTCTTAGCCCTGGCCAACTAGGCCATCTACACACAGCGAGAGAGGTTGGCCTGCAGGATTTCCTGCGAACTGTGAGCTATTTCATTTCCGTCTGTTCACGCATCGGGGTGGAGTTCCTAGGCGGCGTCACTGAACTCCCTTAATGCTTCGGGGAGCGTGGCATTGTCCGTGGGGGGGTGGTTTCTTGCTGTGGTCCCATCAGGTCCCTAGATTAGCCTATACTCATCCAGATCTGTTTTTTCATTAGTTGTCCCACATAATTACTTGGTGTCCCAGACCTGTGGGTCCTCCCCTTAGGCTGGGGGGAGGTCCTTTAGAAGTGGGCGGGCTTTGCCCGCCCACCCCCCATGGATACCAATAGGACCAGACTCCTGTACCCCACTGGTTTGGGTCTGTCATAGATTCTATGATTCCAGCTATTCCACAGCCCAGTTGTATAACCCTTACTCATACTAAGCAACACCTACTTGTGTAGATAATCCTATTGCAGGTACTAGGACTACTTGTGTGAGTAAGTACTATTCAGCAAGAATGAAAGTTGCAGAACTGGAGCCTAAATCTGAAAGCAGCAATGCATCAAAAGCGTGACAGTGGAGGAGGTAAAGGCCTTCTCCATAATTTAAATAAAAGGCAACTTTAGTGATCATTTAGGGAAATAATTTAATTAAAACATTATACATTCTGATTAAAGTAATGTACTGAGTCTAAGAGTCTATGTTTTGGCATACTCCAAGCAGAACAGATGCAAGCAAATTACATTTCCTAGCTGTTATTTTATATCCTGTCATCAGGAAAGGGAGTCTGAATGCAGTTCTGAATTAGGGCCACTAATGAATATGAGAGTGCCCTCATCATTCATAGATGCTACATATCAATTTTCAAAAGCCACTTCCTGTAATATATTAGCTGTGCAGAGAAAACTGCCTTCCATACTTCCATGTATTCCATCATGTCAGACTTCCTTTGGCAAACTTAAATTTTCCCAAACTTTTTCTAGAATTCTGGACACATGGTTAGTATCAAATCTTCCTTTTATAACTCACTTCAGCATAACTGTAATGTTCCATGTGTGTCAACAGCTATGATCACCATGATCAGGAACTAAAGTACATGTGGCATAGGGAATAAGACTTGCAAATTTTAACTGCTAATCAAAATGTAATAAATGGAAGTATCAAGTCTAATCACTGTAGAAATTGACTGGTAAGGACAAGGACTCAAAATAAGCAATTGTTCCATTATTTAGAAGAGTGCTTCAGAAGGTAGATTCTTCATGCACAGCATTTTGACTAACAGGCTGCATTTTATGTAAGGCAGTGCTAAAAATAAAAATACGTCCAAACAACTATGAGATAAAACTAAAAACTACTATAAACAAGAACTGCGGATAACAAAACTGATCAGCAAGATGGTAATGTAACAGGATAAAAGTTTGGGAACAAAAGAGAGTGTTAATTTAGTTGTCTTAAAAGAATATATTTCCAGAAAGACCTCGGGTAAAAGAAAGAGATGCCCAAAAGGAATAAAAGTAAAATATAAATTACTGATGAAATAAAAAGATTGGGAGAGGATAATAATGTGAATATCATCTCACTATGTAATAGTTTATGGATAACAGAAGGTGACAACATAAGTGGAAGCATATACTGAAAAGAGAAAAATATTATAGGAGAACTATCCAGGACCTCAGAAACTCAACATGACTAGAATATTTCATAGTAGTGGCCTTATTGTGCAGGGAATAAGGATATGTGCAGGGGAATCAGGGAGGGCAATTTCAGCGCTCAGTACCCAGTATGAATACTTAATTTTGGATGCTTTGGAAAACAAAGGCAAAGACGTGGGAGGGCTGTGCTGAAGTTTTGAAGATCCCAGTTTTGCTCTGGGTGAGCAAGCTTCCTGGGTCCTCTGTACCTATGTGCTCAGCCACCAGGATGACAGAAAACATCTGACACACTAGACTATAGTGCCTAGTTATTTGCTGTGCACATTTGTTGCTCCCCTCTCATGTTCTGAGTCCCAAATATTCATTTGGGAGTCAAGCAGAATCTATGTTGTGGCCACTGAGTAATAGGGAAAAACTCACACTGATTCAGGAAACATTACAGGATATTAGAAATGCAAACTGTACTCATATGGGTAGAGGTAATCCTCACGTCTTTCATATTATGGTAGCTCTGGCTAGATGACCAGCAGATTTTTCAGAACATCAGGAGCTCCTTCTCTTGTCCTTGCTAAAATGAACACCCTGCTTAAATATCTCCATTATGTGGGCTGGCACCATCCCTTTTGGATAGCACTCAAGTGAAAAAGCTGGTTGGCAGCTGGTTGTCCATATTATAAAATTGATGTTATGGGCAGGGGAAGTGTTGAGTAGAATTCTCTGCAGGTAGAATACCTAGTTACTGTGTGTCTCTGTGACTTCATTAGAATAAGATCACTTAAGGAAAATCACATTAATAAACAGATCTGAGAAAACTTGCAAAACCTTGTTAATGGGTGTTTCATATAGTAAGATACACATACATCAAAATGGTCGTTCGAGGGAAAGCAAACAAGAACTAGAATTTAATCAGAAGAGCTGCCAGGGACAGGGCTGAAACAGTTCCCATCCCAGACAGCTTGATGTAAGTCTGCTTACTCAGGGGGCCTCTGTCTGGGCTCAGTTGTGGGAGTGGTGCTTAAATGTGGAAACCAATGCAGATTGCCCCAGCGCCTCCTGTCTGCAGCACAGGCCCGTCTGGGACATAGGGTTTACTACAGGCTAAGATGGGGGGTTCCTCTTTGATCAAACAGTGGCAGAGACACCCTGACTGGATGCCTAGGCACTACCACAGTGGGCTCTATATAGAGCTAGAGCTGGGCAAACAATGGATATTTCAGTTCAGTGGCACTTATCAGAAATACGTTATTTTAAAGTTTTGTTTTGGGTCAAACTGAATGTGAAATTTTTCAAACTTTGCAGTAAGTCAAGGACAGTCCATGGTGGCTCTATTACAGAGCAGAGATTTGAACTGTTGCCTTTTACAGCTACGGTAAATGCAGCCTAACCACTGGACTAAAGGCAGAGAAGTTGCAATGCTACCAGCAGCACCAACTTTCTCCTTCTCTCCTGGCCCTTTTGTGACTGGCCAAAACTGTATGTGTCAAATGCGCTATTCATTTCAGGTCACTCAAAACTGCATTTTACATTTAATAATCCTCTTTATCCAAAGAATGTCACCCAGTTTGACACATTACACCAAGAGCTAAATTCACAATGTGACTGAGGTGTGGTGACAGTGAACGTCACCATGCCTAACTTTTGGATGATTCACAAAACCTGAGTTGGTGCCTGAGCTCCCTGTAGAACAACTGGGGCGAGACAGACACCTGAGAAAGGGATTCACAAAGGTGGTAGTGGAGAAGACTCCAGGTTCAAGGCCCATCCTCTAGCTGAGGGGAGAAGAATTTGAATGGGGATCTGCCACCTGTCAGGTGAACACACTGGGCTTTGGGACAGCCTGACAGGGGTTCCCTCAATCACTCCTGTTGAAGCTGTTCCATGGGGGGGCGGGTAATCAAAAAATCATTGGTGCAGGGATCCTGGACACTGGGTCTTCCACCTCCCCATCCTTCCCTCATCTTCTGTAAGCTCACTTAGAGGAGACTGATTGGGCCCCACAGCCAAGTTAGGTAGCCAGACTCCTCCCGCCCTGGTGTGGGTGCTACAGGGAGCATTCTCAGAAACACAGATGCCTAGTGAACTTTTACTACAAAAAATGTCACTGTCAAGCGAGTTTAGGAGCCTACAGTGTGAGCAGCAGCTGGGCGGGGGGTTGGACATCCCAGTGGGGCCTGATTCTGGCTGTTAGGTGCCTAAAGCAGCAGTTAGGCACTTAAACCCTGTGGTGAATCTGGCCCCAAGAGGTCGGCAGAGCTGGGAAGGGATATGAGCTCATAGGAAGAAGGAATCACAACTGGGAGGGGCTCAAGAAGTTTTGGGGTCTTAACTACGTGGGATCCCCTCTGAGCCATTCCCATCTCTTGGCAAGCAAAGAAGTTTCTCATAGACTTTAAGGCCAGGCGGGAACATTGTGATCATCTAGTCTGACCTCCTTCATCTTGCAGGCCAAAGAACCTCACCCATCCCCTCCTGTAATAGACCCATAACCTTCCCGAGCCTTTATGGCTTGGGGCAAACCAACCAGTACTTGGTTTTGTCAGAAGTTGATCTCATCAGGTTCCTTGGGCTAGATACCTCAATAATTCCCAGGCTTGAGAAGCTGCTTGTAGAGG
>NC_133769.1:319579349-319598347 GCF_003597395.2 Chelonoidis abingdonii | reverse complement strand
GAATTCCCAGTCATTTAAATTTCTCCTCCGTTTATACCCCTAATCACTTTGTTGCCCATCTCCATATACTTTCCGTTTCCAACATATTTTTTTTGGGTGGAGTGACCAGATCTCCTCACAGTAATTCAATGTGTACAAGTACCATGAATTTATATTTTCTGTTTTATTGTCTACCTTTTTAAAAAAAGCAACGGTTTTCAGAGTAGCAGCCATGTTAGTCTGTATCTGCAAAAAGAACAGGAATACTTGTAGCACCTTAGAGACTAACAAATTTTTTTGAGCATAAGCTTTTGTGGGCTACATCCGATGAAGTGGGCTGGAGCCCATAAAAGCTTATGCTCAAATAAATGTGTTAGTCTCTAAAGTGCCACAAGGACTCCTGTTTTTTTTAAAAAAGCAAACAGAATGTTGGGAATCATTGATTGCCGCTGCACATTGAGTGGATGTTTTCAGAGAACTACCCACAATGACTCCAAGATCTCTTTCTTGAGTGTTAACAGCTAATTTAGACACCATCATTTTGTATGCATAGTTGAGATTGTTTTCCAATGTGCATCACTTTGCATTGATCAACATTGAATTTCATCTGCCATTTTTGTTGCCCAGTCACCCAGTTTTGTGAGATCCCTTTGTGACGCTTCCCAGTCTGTCTGGGACTTAACTATCTTAAATAGTTTTGAATCATCTGCAAATTTTGCCACCTCACTGTTTACCCATTTTTCCAGATCATTTATGAGTATGTTGAACAGTAATGGTCCCAGTACGACCCCTCAGGGATACCACTATTTATCTCTCTACATTCTGAAAACTGATAATTTATTCCTACCCTTTGTTTCCTATCTTTTAATCAGTTACTGATCCTTGAGAGGACTTCCCTCTTATCCCATGATGGCTTACTTTTCAAAAGTCAATTTAAATTAAATACTTTTTTTTAAAATTTATATGTTTTTAGAAATCTAGACGTGTTATATGTTTTGGTGTAACTTGCATTATACTTACGTTAAATTTGCATCACTCTAACAAAATATTTACTTTATTCATATCTCCTTTATATATCTCATTGGTCCTGACACCCCCCCTGTAAATTTGAACACCTCCCCTAATTTCAGTTCCTGGGGAAACCACTGGATGGTACCATTTCTCCCATATCCCCCCACTTCCAGCTGAATACAGAACACAAAAAGGAAACATAGCCATGTCAGTCTCCAACTCTGTCCCTTCGTTAACTGATTACATTAATTTGTTCATGCTCCTGAGCATCAGTATTAAAACAGTTTGTTTAGGATCCTTGTAAAGCCAATGTTGTGCATTTAATAAAGCTGAAAATACATAGACTTGAAAAGGAATACAGAGCAGTATCTATTTCCCTAGCACTGGACACTTTAACAATTAAAACCAACATACCATAGAAGTCTTTCCCTGATACAATCATTTTAAATTAATAAATTGTAAGCCTGCTGATCAAAGGTCTGCATAAACAGATATACCCTGATCTGTGCCCCCATTGGTTCGTAGTTTAACAGGTAAATCAGGATATTACAGAAACCCTAAAAATTGTACTCTGGACCATATGATGATGATATTAATCTTAATCTAGATAAATAACTCATGAATAAAATCCTGTCTCCAA
Organism: Chelonoidis abingdonii; assembly: GCF_003597395.2. Lineage (NCBI taxonomy): Eukaryota > Metazoa > Chordata > Testudines > Testudinidae > Chelonoidis > Chelonoidis abingdonii. The sequence goes on along the minus strand of NC_133769.1, from coordinate 319,596,717 downwards.
AGGCATAGTCAAGGCATTGCTGTGGACATCAGTAAACAATTTCATCCATTTTCCCTTAATTCCCTGTTAAGCATGAATCTCATGGTTTGGGGAATACCCTATAATAATCTGTAGTGGAAGCTCCTCAGCATCAAAATTACAAGTATTTGTTAAGAATCTCTGTAAAATGTGGAACATTTAACAAAGGATATAGACTTGGCAAGGAACACAGAACAACATTCAATTATAATTATTATTGATTCACCATTTTTTAATCTTCATTATTTCCTTCATTATCAGCTATACATTTCTTAAGTAAAACTATCAAAGTTTCAGATGTATCATCTGGAAAGATCTCCAGGTTTCAAGAGAATTGCGGGAACTAAGTACTTCCTTCACTAACTAAGATTATTCAGTTTGTCACCAAGGCCCAGGTTCTCTAAGGTAGGTGCCTACCTCACACTGAAAACAACAAGAGGTAGATGCCTCTGAGGATCTGGGCTCAAGCTCCTGACAGCACTATTTTGTACTTTGAGTAAAGAATGGATAGAGAACAATGTAGGATACAAAAGAGCATTGTTTACCAAAGCTTGACTTCTCTTGGGCATGTAGGACTTGATCTGCTCAGACATATGGGCACTCAGCGCTGCTGCTAATTTAGGCCCTGATTCAATAAAGCACTTAAGCAAAGTATTTGAATTTCAGGCATGTGGGGATTCATGTAAAATGGAAAACAGTGGTACAGCACTTGTTATCAGTGGAGGCCAGGAGCAAGGTTTCAAACAGGGAGAAGGGGAATGAGTTCGGGGTGAGGATGCTCCCGCAGAGCTCTGCATTTTGTCTGACAGGAGGAATAGGATTTCTTTCCTCAGCTGTTCTAATGGTGCCTTTAGAAGCATGAGAGCTCTCAAAAAGATTCTGGGAGACAAGCATTTTGGCTTCCATGGGCCTTTTTCGTCTCAGGAAAGCATCTCTGTAAGCCCTGGAGAGAAAAGCATGTCCTGGTTTTGATGAGGGCTTTATTTAATCTGTCTCTTTCCTCTGCACTGATCAGCTACTGGAGGAACAAAACCCAGCGACTACTTTCCATGGAGAAAGTATAAATGTCCTTATGACTAAAAAGAAAGCCAATTGGAAAAGGTGAAATTTAAAGGAGATGACTTGTAATAAAAGGGGATATTTTTATGTAAGGATTCTGTTTACATAATGCCAAATGGGATATTACCAACTCTCTGTGCTCTTGTATGGAGGAGCTGACATATTCAGCCTCCTTAAGCACAGATGGAATAGTATGAGCAACTTTTAGGATGAGGCCACAGTGCATTAGGTAGCTTGCATACTGATTCACAAGTCTGAGATGCATCTGAGTGCTGGAGGCTGGAGATGCATATTAGTCTGGAGGCTGCATATTAGTCTGGAGATGCATATTAGTCTGGAGGCTGGGTCTGTAAAGAGAACCCTTTGAAAGGGAGAAATTCTTTTGAGGACTGCATGGGAAGGACTTAGTTTAAAAGCTCAAGTCACATGGGTGTCATAAGAACATAAGAACAACCATACTGGGTTAGGCCAATGGCCCATTTATCCTGGTATCCTATCTTCTGGCAGTAGCCAATGGTATAAGTTTCAGAGGGAAGAAGCAGAACAGACAATGACAGAGTGATCCACCCCCTGGCATCCACTCCCAGCTTCTAGCATTTGACAGGTAGGAACTAAAGGCTTTATCCTAAACCACTGATCTCAATGGGAGATTGTCATGTATGTGGAGGCCCTATGCCTCTGACTCAGCTCCATGGTCTCCTAACACCCCCTTCTCTCCAGGCCCTTGGCTCTCAGGAGCTATGCTTCCACTGATTTCTTTTCTTGTAGAAATCTCTGGGCACCCCTGAAGCCTCACTACCCTTTTAAGGAGTTTCAGCTGCATAGAAGAAGCTCAGCGGGAAATTCATACAGCCCCTTAGCTGTTGTAGCTTTCCAGAACTGTTCTCTGGGGAGTTGGTAGGTCATGCAACATGCATCCACTCAGATGTATGCATATTGGTGCCTGGCAAGTGTTCCCCGTGGGAGTGAAGAAAAATATGTGGAGATAGCTCCTCTACCTTCCCCCTTTCTGTGCAGAAAGGGATAGATTAACGTATGGATTCGATATATAATATTGATTTAATGAAATAATTGTTCTGCTGTGAGGAGAGACACTGGAACTAAAGCAGATCATATGTGAAGTAGGATGTAAGTGCTGATTTTTAGGGGGAAGAGATTAATGAGATTCTCTTAAATCAAAGAAAAACAAACAGTTAACTATCCAGACATCACATTAGGCACTTGATTGTATGTTTACATCCTTTTCCCACATTCTTAATCTGTATGTTAGTCTTTTTATTCTCCTATCCCACAAAATGATCTGTGGGTCAGATCTCTGCACCCGTTCAGTGTCTCACTGGTGTCACGTACAAGCACGGGGATCTGCACATGCAAATCCAGTTGCATATTCACGGCTTTAGACAGTAGGTTCTTTGAGGCAGAAACTGTTTTCCTCTGTGTTTGGAAAGCATCTTGCACTTTGGGGGCACTTCACTATCTAATAATAATATGTGGTAAATGGGTAATGTGTTTGCATAGTTAATCGTGCTGTCATTAATGAATACAGTGAGGCTAGACTAGAAAAAGGTGCTAATTGTTAAGTGAGGGTAATTAACTGTTGAAACAGCTTGCCTATGTATTTGGTAGATTCTCCAACACTTGCAATGTTTAAGTCAGTAGTTCTTAGATTGTGGGTTACAGCCCCAAATGGGGTCAAGACATCAGCTGATGAGGTCACAGAGATCTCTATTGTGTGGAGGATGTCATTTTACTCTGCGTAGTGTGACCTTGCATGTATGGCGGATGTGAGGTCATGATGCATGGAGAATGCCATTTTGCTCTACAAAATGGTATCTCTACATGGTGTGACCTCACACACACACCATATGTATCAGGTCACAGTGAGTGGATGACACCATTTTGCAGAGTAAAATGGTTTCCTCCATGTGGGGTGACCTCGCATGTATGGTGCCTATGAAGTCATGGTGTGGAGAACGCCATTTTGTTCTTCAAAACGGCATCCTCTATTCTGTCAGGGATCCCAGCAGGAAAGACTTCATTAAAATGGGGTCATGACGGCAAAAAGTTGGGGAGCCACTGATTTAAGTTAAGACAGGATAGCTTTTTAAAAGATATGCTATAGCGCAAACAGAAGTTTGATGCAGAAACTGAGTGACACTCTATGCCCTGTGTTATGCCGAAGGTCAGTCTAGATCAGTGTTTCCCAAACTTGGGACACCGCTTGTGTAGGGAAAGCCCCTGGTGGGCTAGGCTGGTTTGTTTACCTGCTGCATCCACAGGTCCAGCTGATCGTGGCTCCCACTGGCCACAGTTTGCTGCTCCAGGCCAATAGAAGCTGTTGGAAGCAGTGTGGGCTGAGGGACATACTGGCCGTCACTTCCAGCAGCTCCCATTGGCCTGGAGCAGTGAACTGCAGCCAGTGGGAGCCGCTAGAAGCGGCACAGGCTGAGGGACGTACTGGCTGCTGCTTCCAGCAGCTCCCATTGACCTAGAGCAGTGAACTGCAGCCAGTGGAAGCTGCGATCAGCCAGATCTGCGGAAGTGGCAGGTAAACAAACTGGCCTGGCCTGCCAGGGGCTTTCCCTGCACAAGCAGCATCCCAAGTTTGAGAAACACTGGTCTAGATGATCATAGTGGTCCCATCTGATCTTAAAATACATGAATTAATGTTTAACAGTGGAATGAAAACATAGCAGCTCTGTGTTAATGATGAGATCTGTAAATAAGAGCACCCAATGCAATTCCCAAACCACTGTTTCAGAATGTTTGTTTACTGCTGTTTGCTACAAACTGAGTAAGGGTTTGTTAACTTCAAAACATTACTACATGAGTTATGAGAAGTGTACTCTAAATAGAAAAGAAAAGATTGAGTTACGGTTGCTTCATTTAAAGTTAATACTTTTAGAAAGTTTCATCCTCCGAGGCATCATTTTTGATTGCACAAGATTTGATGCTGACTTAGTAAAAAACAAAACAACATTTTCTATGGCTTAGCAAGCTGTCTGAAAACTATTTAAAAGCAGAATGTAATTTTCTTTTAAGTGATCTAGCATGAATGTACCCAGCAGACCATTAGGGTATTTTTATATTTAAAGTTGAATAATGACCACACTATTTCACAAAGCCCTTTAGGCTGAGAGTTTCAAGAGTGACTAATGATTTTTGATGCCTCAATTTTGGTGCTCCCAGTTTGAGACAAATTAAAGGGGTTGGGTTTCCCAAGGGTGGATGTTCAGCATTTTCTGAAACTCAACCTCCTTGAAGGTGTCTGAATTGGGGTGCTGAATAACTGATGATCAAAAATTACTAGTTACTCTTGAAAATCTTACCCTCAAGTCTTTACTTCAAGTGTATCTCCTGGGAAACTTTACAATAAATATCAAAAATAGCAAGCCTGCCTTTGAAGAAGTAGGAAATGTTTATGTTAACAATATCTCACATGTCAAATTACTGATGGTCAATGAAACATTGACCTGGAACCTTGGCATATCTGTCACATGTCCAGCATGATGTGTACCTAATACTGATAATCTAGCCCCAATGTAATATAAGTGTGTGGTGTTTTGTAAAGTTTTGGCTATTTACAATAGATGTCAAACAATATAAATTCTAAAATACTTTGAAAAGTTTTGAGCTGAATTCATCGCTAGTGTAATTTCACTTATTTTTGCCTTTAAAGAACTCAATCCTGGAGTTGGTGGCGTGTGGGCAGACACCTGAATTTATGTGGAGACCCACTGACTTCAGATTGCAGAATCAGAACCATGGTTCGCTACTTCTTTTCCAGTTCTATTTCATTTATTTTCTCCACGTCTTTTTTCAAATCATCAGTAATTGTTTATACTGTGTTAGCATCCAAAATGTGTTAGTAGTCATACAAACATACGCTAAAGCCAAGGGTTTACAATCCGAAAAGGAAAAATACAAAATCAGAAGGAGGGAAAAGAGATACAGAATTTACTTAGTCGGGGTGATAATTGTTAAGTATCTTGCTATCTATAATAAGTTTTCTATTTTTGTTTTTTTAATCTCTGTAACATGGATTGTCAAAAGCAAGTCTGCACTGTGAAGAGATGGGGGATGCATAGCAGTGATAGCATTGTCTAGGCACCGTAAACATACAGGCCTTATAATATTCCGTAGATAGAAATGCCAATGTACCTTAGTTCTGGCCTGCACAGCCTGTTGTTCTCATACCGCATTTCCCCTAAGCAGAGACATAAATCTAGAGCTGGTTAGCTACCATGAAACAGTATACATAACTTTAGCTTGAATTCCTATATGGTTAGACCATGTACATTTCCTTTAGTCTACTCTTCTGCAAGCAGTTCCATGAACAGTTTTTGTTCACATAAATGCATTGTTGGCAAATGAAAAGAAATGCCCACAAGAAAGAAGAATCTGCACTGCTCATTCTTATGACTTGGGGTCTAAATTAACTAATCATTCAGGGAAAATACATACCATTGTAGGCAGTTAAATGAAAAACACCGGTCAATGTACAATGGCAGCCAAAAAAGTAAACAAAACGTGGGAATGCATAATAACTGGAGGAAGATAACACTGAAAGTATGATAATACCATCCTATAAATGGATAGAATAACCTCTCTGGGAGTACTATATTGAATTCTGCTTTTTCTATCTCAAAAAAAGATAGAGAAGGTGACCAGAAATGTGTAATAAAAATAATCAGACAGAGAAAAATTATGAAAAGTGGTGGAAAGCCTGGAAACATTTCATTTAGAGGGAAAACAAGGCTGATGGAACAAAAATGTACAAAAGGTGAATTATGCACTTTTATTTACTTTCTCAAAATATAGGAACAAGGAGGCATTTAGTAAAAAAGGGAGAAGCGACACATTCAAAAGAGATAAAAGTCAAGGTACTCCATCCAGATACACAGCATTTTTGAAAACTAAGTCACTTATTTAAATGGCTAAATGTAGCCTTGAGAATCATACTTTAGGCACTTGTTTTTGAACAGTTTGTTTTTCAACTATTGTGACAAAGTTCCTCATCTACCTTGGTGGGTCCTGCGCTTATATTGGCAGATTTGCTCACCTCAGTGATCTCCCCCACAGTCTGGATCAACTCCTCCTGTGTCTGATCAGGAGTTGGGAGGTTTGGGGGGAACCCGGGCCCGCTCTTTACTCCGGGTTCCAGCCCAGGGCCCTATGGATTTGCAGCTGTCTATAGTGCTTCTTGTGACAGCTACATCTCCCTGGGCTACTTCCCCAAGGCCTCCTCCAAACATCCTCTTTATCCTCACCACAGGACCTTCCTCCTGGTGTCTGATAACGCTTGTACTCCTTAGTCCTCCAGCAGCACACCCTCTCACTCTCAGCTCCTTGTGTCTCTTGCTCCCAGCTCCTCACACGCACTTCCTCTCCTCTGGCTCCTCCCCATCTGACTGGAGAGAGCCCCTTTTAAAACCCAGGTGCCCTGATTAGCCTGCCTTGATTGGCTGCAGGTGTTCTAATCAGCCTGTCTGCCTTAATTGGTTCTAGCAAGTTCCTGACTACTCTAGTGCAGACCCTGCTCTGGTCACTTAGGGAACAGAAAACTACTTACCCAGTGACCAGTATATTTACCCTTGACCAGACTCCCGCACCCCACAGGCCTGGGTCTGTCACACTATATAAGTAAGAAGGAAATCCAGTTCAATTAGATAAGATTAAAAACAAATGTGATATGAACCTTTTTCCTTCAGCCATAAAACCAACCACTAATTGGCATGCTTCAGAAAATTCCCCTATAGACTGGTCATTCTATATCATCCATATAGGATTCATTGCAACTTCCTCTGATAACACCCACTATTGGAAATAGGATACCTGATTAGTTGGACCACTGGTCCAATATGAAATAGTAATTTCTTTGTTCCTGTGTTCCTTCCTGAATGTTAGAGGAATGACTGGTCTTTGTGGAAGTACCCATGTTCGTCTGCAAAAATAAAGAATACTCTCTTTTCATGACAGAAGTGCTAAATTCTTCTTTATAAATTTTCCATCTTCCAGTCAGGGAACAGAAACAATGCCATATGACTCAGGTGACCAGTCACACAGCACAGATAACAATGAGTAGTCAATAGTCAAAGAAATAGCTAGAAGCAATAGTCTAAATTAATATGATCAGCCCACAGTCTGAAATTCGCAGTCATTGAAAACATATTTTGAAAAAGTGTCTTCCTGTCTAATTTGTCAAATTACAGAGGACTGTATTTGTCAGATTGTCTGGTTTTAATAGTACACGCAGGTCAATGAACAATACTATAAATGTATGGTACCTGGTAGGTCATCTTAAGGGAATTAAAAATCAGGACTTTATTAACCTAATCTAAAGCCCATCTAAGTCTTTCCATTGCCTTCAACAGGCTTTAGATCAGCCCTTAATTATGTAACCTGTCTGTTAGTATAATCTTAATTCTGTATTCCACAATACATGATATGAGGCAGTATAAGAATAAAAACAAATACTTAGAAGAAGAAGAATTGCTGGAGTATATATTCAAAAAAATTATCACTAAAGATGCACTGAACATTTCTAAATATTTCCACACATAGGTAAGTTGCTCTGCTAGCCATAAATTGCTATCCATTCATATGTACAGTTAATTAGACCTGCTTCTGAGATCACTTCTCTTCCCATGTGATACAGCAGAGATCCTCTAAGGTGTTTAAGCTAATACCACCCATTGGTTTAATTAAGATGTGGCTGGACTCTGGAGGCAATGCATTCTCAGTAGCATTTCCTCAACTGTGGGATTCACTGTCTGACCTGGTTCTCCTGATCCCAAAACTCTTGACTTTCATGTCTTCCCTCAAGAACTATTTAGTTTTCCCTATTTTTTTTTTCCTGGTGAGGAAGGATAAATTGCTGGGTTAAAGTCGTGGGCGAACCTGTGAGTTAACTGGTGTGATTTGGAGAGTTTGTTATTGTGTTTAGGACTCTTTCTGAATGGCTAGTTTGGTTTAAATCAAGTACTATTTGTGCATGACCCCAGGGTATGGGATTTTAGAAATTTAAATAAATATTTTCAAAGCCTAAAAGGAAACTATTTGAAATATCTGTGAATAGTCCATATCGTATCTTTATGCACTGTATCTCCCTATTGCAACGTGCCATTTTTAACAATAAGTACTTATAGCATGACTATTGGAACAGGGAACAAAAATCTTCCATTGATGTATAAGCCTGAATCTACTCTCTGAGTCTTATTCTATCTAGACTGTAGGCTTCTTCTTCAGTGCTTTGGGACTGCTAAATTAAGAATGAAAATCATAGGCTTGGAACCCTGGCTAAGGAGATCACTTTTAATACACGGTAAATAGTGAGTGATAATGTCCATTAACTAAATGCCCTTCATAAGAGCTCAGAGCAGGTGTGTGTGATCAGACTTGTGGTAACATTATGTTCTTCAATGATTCGCCAATAGTGCCATGTTATCAGACTATAATGGCACTGTTTATGTTTGTCATCACTGCATGATTCTTTGTCACGGTACTTATGGCTTTCCTGGATACTCAGAAGACAGTCTGTACCCAAACAGAAATGACTTCAATAAACCAGAAGGATCAGGGTCTTAGAGTTTGTCTACTGTAAACTTTCAGTATGCCGTTATCCCATCAGACAACCAATTTTGTTAACAGGCATAGCAAGATGATAGAGGTATTAGCGGTAAGCATTGTGATACTTGTATATGATTAATACTGCTTATGCTGGGAAGATTTGAAGGTTTTTGATAAGATAGAATGGAGCAAGTTCTGTCCTTAGTTACAGCTATGGAACGGCAGCCAGGGCACTGTGTGCTTTTTAAAACATTTAACATACAGTACAAACACTCAGCTGTGCCTTTAAATAAAATAAAAAAGAGATTCTAATATTAAATAGAAATGGGAAAAAGGTAAATAAGGGACTAATAATGGCCATGTTTCAAATGCCTCTGAAAAAGAAAAGCCTCATTTAAAATGGGAATGGATTGACAAAGAAAGGGATGAAAGTTCCACAGACCAAAGTCCACACAACAAAGAAATATTTATCTGCTGACCTAAGAAATGACAGTGAGATTCTGAATGAAAATGCATATTAGGGCAAGGCTCAGTAAAATGGTCTTAAAATAGCCTGGACCTACATTATATAAAATATGGGAAGAATCAAAAGAGTGAAGTGTCAAGAAATGTATCCGAATTACTTCAGTTCAGGAAAGGGCAGCATCTGGGAGTTGACTAAGAGCAGATGACAGATGGCCTTTCACAATCTGAGTCAATCTAAGTCAATTCTAAAACTAGTGTAAGTGAGAAGAGACTGAGGCCTCAGATTTATTGACAGTTACTTGGCAATGTTTCCAAGTAGTCCTAATTTACTGAAACTACGTACACTATCAATGTTATTTTGAAATAGAGGATGTGGCACAGCCACCAAGAATGTGCAGGAAGATGTGCAGTGATTAATGATGAAAGAACACAAGTTATTTGCATTATTAATAGCTCAAATAATTAATCTTCAAATTGTTGCAGACCTCACTGCACATATTAACATATAATAGTATACCTCAGCAGTCATGTGGCACTGTTGGACTTGAATGAGCCAGTCTTGGCGGAATGCTGATTTTTTTCTTGGAAACAAAGTATCCCCACAAGTTAATTTAAATACAGCCTGGAAGAAAAAGCAAGCCATTTGGACTATTATGCAAAGAGACGGTCTTAAAAAGGACTGAGAATTTAAATCAAGAACAGGGCAAAGGGTTCAGATAACCTAAGAATGGATCCTAATCTTGACACAAACAAACAAACAGAATAACAACTTGGCATTTGAAAAGTCTGGTATATATTTGCATGGCTCACCACTTCTTGGTGCTGATGCAGTAATCGGAGCTGAATGAATTCTGAAGAATGGTTCATGTGAACTATGTAAATTGGGACCTGCAGGGTCTGGGTGAAGTGGCTGGTAATGAATTATCTCTTACTGATTTGCCAAGGGGACCTCCTTTTTAATTTTGTGTACTCCTTCCATCTGCCTCCATGATGAGGTCCTGGAACCCACCTTATTACTATCAGTGTCTTCTGAAAGCCTGGTGGCTCCTTTTCCCCCTTGGATTTCCTCTGGGTCAGTGTGGTTCCCTCCTCCCATTTGCAGAATTCTGGTAAGTGCTGCACTGATTCACATGATTTCCATTAAATTACCACTGCATTACTTTACAAAATTAGTTCTCTATTATTATGGACATGCAGATATGCAGTAAGAGAAAACGACACAGGCTTGATAGAAATCAAGAAGTGTACATACTGTTATATAGGAAACCTTAACACATCAGATTGACACTCCTGCAACATGTGCCTACCGTGTATCAGTAATGTCACGTGACAACTAGGAACTTACTCCAAGGTAAATGAAATTAATGTAATTTTAGATAGCAAACCATGCTCGATTTTATAGTATAGCACTAGATCCTAAGCTAACATAAATGAACATAGCTCTAGTCAGTTCAATGGAAATATTCTGATTTATACCAGCTGAGGGTTTGGCACTCATGTACTTAATTCATATTTCCTCATTTTCTCTCACTTGCCCTCTCCCCTTCAGGGTTGAGCTATGCGATTGCTCTCCATTCCCCTTCCATTCGTATTCAGCACATGATCATGATAATGAAGCAGTCTTATTCTGAATGGGATTGGGTTGGTCAGTAATTCTGTTGCCCACTCCGCGTAGCACTTTGAAGGATCTACTGCCTGTTTACTTGGGTTCATTGGCAGAGTGAACATTTCATTGCAATTATATTTATCAGCTTTTTCCTTGAGGAAATGTATTTTGCCTTTCAGAATAGAATTTAAAGAGAATATCTCAGCCATGCATGGAAATTAACATTACTATTAATGAAAAGAAATGACAAAAAGTTCCAGTCTCAAAGAAATCCAGTTAGTAACAAAAACAATTTAGCCCTTTCAAAGTATTGCTTTTATTTAAGCTTTCTACATGATGTCATCAAAGAGAATATGGAATAATTAGTCTAGTCTGTGCCCCAGAACATTATAAAAAAATTGGATCTAGTAAACAAACTAATGAATTGGTTATAGAGAAACAGAATAATTAGAGTTATGCTCAGAAACATCAGATATCCCAAGAAAGATCACAGCAACTTTTTCATACTCTGTCCATAATCCTGGTTCTTTGTGAATGTATAAAACAGCTATAAATGAGAACTCCTAGAAAAAAACAAACCATCTATTATATTAGTGGATTTAGAGAACTGATTATAAGCCAAATCAGATGGGAGGAAGAATTTAACCAGAAAAATGTGAATGATAATTGGGAATCACTTAAGAACACTTTATTAGAGGCCCCAAAAGCCATAATCAAAGAAGGCCTGCCTGGTTTACAGGGGATGTGAAGGCAGCTATACAAATTTTTTAAGGAAGAAAGTGGAAGTTGGCAGTAATGAATATAAAACAGAAGTTAGGAATTGCAAAAAAATGATAAAAAAAAAGAAAAGGGATACAAGGCAAAATCTCTGGCCAGCAGAGATAAGGACAATAAGAATAAAATCCTGACAATGCTACTGATCCATTTTTAAATAGAAATGGTAAAATTATCAATAATAATGCAGAAAAGGCAGAAGTGTTCAATAAATATTTCTATTCTGGATTTGGGGGAAAATAGATATATAATCTCAATCTAGTGACAGGGCCGCCCAGAGTATTCAGGGGGCCTGAGGCAATGCAATTTTGGGTGCCCCTTCCATAAAGTTGCAATACTATAGAATACTATATTCTTGTGGGGGCGCCTGCAGGACCCGGGGCCTGGGGCAAATTGCCCCATGTGCCCCACCCTCTGGGCGGCCCTATCTAGTGATGAGAACAATCTTTCCATTCCCCAAGTATCTTTGAAGGATATTAAACAGAAACTACTTAAGTCAGACATTTTTAAATCAGCAAGTACAGATAACTTGCCTCCAATAATTTTAAAAAATCTGAGCAAGAAGTCATTGTGCCATTTCTGTTGATTTCTGATGGGTCTTGGAGAACTGGGGAAGTTCCGGAAGACTGGAAGAAATCTAACATTGTGTCAGTTTTTGAAAAGGACAACTGGGATGACGTGGGTAATTATAACCTTGTTAGCGTGACATTAAAACCAGGCAAGATAATAGAGCTTCAGATACCAGACTTGATTAATAAAGAATTAAAGGACGGTAATATTAATCATGCAAATCAATATGAGTTTATAGAAAATAGAACCTGTCAAAATAACTTTTTTTAATAAGATTTCAAGTTTGATTGATAATGGTAACAGTGTTGACATAATATACTTAGACTTCAGTAAGGCATTTGACTGGGTACCATGTGACATTTTGATTAAAAAGCTAGAACAATATAACATTAACACACATTAAATGAATTAAAAACAGGCTAATATGACAGGTCTCAAAATGTAATTGTAAACAGGGAATTCTCATCAAGGGGTATGGGGAGTGGTTCCAGTGGGGTCCTGCAAGGACTGGGTCTTGGCCTTATGTTATTTAACGTTTTGATCAATAACCTGGAAGAAAACATACAATCATCATTGATAAAGTTTGCAGATGACACAAAAACTGGGGGAGTGGTAAAAAATGAAGGGGGCAATATGTGTTTTAATATGGCTAAATATAAATGTAAATCTAGAAACAAACAAAATAGGCCATACTTAGGGGATTAGGGACTCTATTCTGGGAAACAATGATTCTGAAAATATTGGGGGGAAGGGGAAAGGAGCAGAGTATAATCAGCTGAACATGAGCTTCCAGTATGATGCTGTGGCCAAAAGATCTAGTGTAATCATGGGATGCAAAATCAGGAATATTGAGTTGGAGAAGAGATTTTATTTTATTTCTGTGTTTGGTACTGGTGTGACCGCAGCTGGAATACTGTGCCCAGTTCTGGGTCCCACAATTCAAAAAGGATGTTAACCAATTGAAGAGCCATGAGAATGATCAAAGATTTAGAAAACATGTGTCATAATGACAGACTCAAAGAGCTTAATCTATTATTTTAACAAAGAGAAGGTTAAGGAGTGACTTGATTACAGTCTATAACTACCTGCATTGGAAACAAATATTTAAGAGTGGGCTCTTCAGTCTAGCAGAGAAAGGTGTAACATGATCCAGTGGCCAGAGGTTAAAGGTGGACAAATTCTGTCTGGAAATAAGGTGTAAAACAGTGAGTATGATTAACCAATGGAACAGTTTATCAAGGGTTGTGAGGTACTCTCTATCACTGACCATTTTTAAATCAAGATCAGATGTTCTTCTAAAAGCGATGCTCTAGGAATTATTTGGGGAAGTTCTATGGCCTGTGTAAGGCAGGTCAGACTAAATAATTACAGTAGTCCCTTCTGGCCTTAGAATCTATGAATCTATAATTACTAGGGCTGTCAATTAATCACAGTTAACTCATGCGATTAACTCAAAAAATTAATTGCAATTAAAAATATTTATTGTGATTAATCGCACTGTTAAACAATAGAATACCAACTTAAATTTGTTAAATATTTTTGGATGTTTTTCTACATTCTCAAATTTATTGACTTCTATTACAACACAGAATAAAAAGTGGAGAGTGCTTACTTTATATTATTATTTTTATTACAAACATTTGCATTGTAAAAATAAATAAAATAAATTGTATTTTTCAATTCACCTCATACAAGTACCATAGTGCAATCTCTTTATCTGGAAAGTGTAACTTACCAACGCAGAATTTTTTTTGTTATATAACTGCTCTCAAAAATAAAACAATGTAAAACTTTAGAGCCTACAAGTCCACTCTGTCCTACTTCTTGTTCAGCCAATTGCTGAGACAAACAAGTTTGTTTACATTTACAGGAGATGCTGCTGCCTGCTTCGTATTTACAAAGTCATCTGAAAATGAGAACAGGCATTCGCATGACAATTTTGTAGTAGGAGTTGCAAGGTATTTACACGCCAGATATGCTAGACATTTGTATGCCCCTTCATGCTTCGGCCACAATTCCAGAAGAAATGCTTCCATGCTGATGATGCTTGTTAAAATATAATGCATTAATTAAATTTGTGACTGAACTCCTTGGGGGAGAACTGTTTGTCTCTTGCTGCTTTACCCACATTCTGCCATATATTTCATGTTATAGCGGTCTCAGATGATAACCCAACACATGTTCATATTAAGAACACTTTCACAGCAGATTTGACAAAATGTAAAGAAGATACCAAAGTGAGATTTCTAAAAATAGTGTGACAGGGTCAGGCTAGATGGCTACAGGAGAGTTATAGAAGGCAGATATTTTAGCCCCAGGTTAAGCAGGTCCATTTTCTCTGGGTAAGGTAACAGTGGCAGTTCCAGAACAATCAAGATGTTGCTGGAACAAATTAAGGCAGACATGCTAATTAGGAAACCTGGAGCCAATTAAGAAGCTGCTAGAATCAATTAAGACAGGCAGGCTAATCAGGACACCTGGTTTAAAAAGGACCTCACTTTAGTCAGTGAGGGGCATGTATGAGGAGCTAGGAGTAAGAGGCGCAAGAAGCTGAGAGTGAGTAGGCATACTGCTGGAGGACTGAGAAGTACAAGCATTACCAGACATCAGGAAGAAGGTCCTATGGAGAGGATAAAGAAATTGTTGGGAGGAGGCCATGGGGAAGTACCCCAGGGAGTTGTAGCTGTCATGCAGCTATTACAGGAGACGCTATTAACAGCTGCAATCCACAGGGCCCTGGGCTGGAACCTGGAGTAGAGGGCAGGCCTGGGTTCCCCCCATCTCCCCCAACTCCCTATTTGATATGAGGAGTTGATCTGGACTGTGGGTCCCACCAGAAAGGAATGTCTCTGACCTGTCCCTTGACCCATTAGGTGGGCCAGCAGAGACTGCAGGGATTGTTCTCCTCCTTTCCCCCTTGCTGGCCAGTGATGAGGTTAGCCAAGTGAATGGCAGGTTTGTGCCACTAACAAAAGGAGCCAAACTGAGGACTGCCATGAATCTCTGAGGCGAGCAAATCCACCAGAAAGCACAGAACCCACCAAGGCACAGGAGGAACTTTATCACAATAGCTACAGCACTCGATCCAAGCTTTAAGAATCAACAGTGCCTTCCAAAATCTGAGAGGAACGAGGTGTGGAGCTTGCTTTCAGAAGTCTTAAAAAAGCAACACTCAGATGTGGAAACTACAGAACCCGAACCACCAAAACAGAAAATCAACCGTCTGCTGGTGGCATCTGACTCAGATGATGAAAATGAACATGTATCAGTCGGCTCTGCTTTGGATCATTATCGAGCAGAACCCATCATCAGCATGGACACATGTCCTATGGAATGGTGGTTGAAGATGAAGGGACATATGAATTTTTAGCACATCTGGCACGTATATAACTTGTGACGCCGGCTTCACCAGTGCCATGAGAACGCCTGTTCTCACTTTCGGGTGATATTGTAAACAAAAAGTGGGCAGCATTATCTTATGCAAATGCAAACAAACTTGTTTGATTGACAGGTGTCAAAGGGGTAGCCGTCGTTAGTCTGTATCAGCAAAAACAATGAGGAGTCCTTGTGGCACCTTAGAGACTAATACATTTATTTGGGCATAAGCTTTTGTGGGCTAAAACCCACTTCATCAAATGCATGGAGTGGAAAATACAGTAGGCAGGTATAAATATACAGCACAAGAAAAGAAAAGAGTTGTCTTACCAAGTGGGGGGGGTCAATGCTAATGAGGCCAATTCAGTTAGAGTGGATGTGCCCATTTCCAACAGCTGACAAGAAGGTGTGAGTATCAACAGAGGGAAAATTATTTTTTGCAGTGACTCAGCCACGCCATCTTTATTAAGGCCTAATTTGATGGTGTCAAGTTTGTAAATTAATTCCAGTTCTGCGGTTTCATACTGAAGTCTGGTTTTGAAGATTTTTTGTTGAAGAATTGCCACTTTTAAGTCTGTTATTGAGTGTTCAGGGAGATTGAAGTGCTTTGCTACTGGTTTTTGAATGTTATAATGCTTGATGTCAGATTTGTATGCATTTATTCTTTTGCGTAAAGACTGCCTAGTTTGGCCAATGCACATGGCAGAGCGGCTTTGCTGGCACATGATGGCATATATCACATTGATAGATGTGCAGGTGAATGAGCCCCTGATGGCGTGGCTGATGTGGTTAGGTCCTCTGATGATGTCCCTTGAATAAATATGCAGAGTTGGCAAGGTGGTTTGTTGCAGGGATTGGTTCCTGGGTTAGTGTTTCTGTTGTGTGGTGTGTAGTTGGTAGTGAGTAAGCAAATACGATATACTTTGTATTCTGTGTTATAATTGAAATCAATATATTTGAAAATGTAGAAAACATCCAAAATATTTAAATAAATGGTATTCCATTATTGATTAACAACACAATTAATCACGTGTTTAATCACGCTTAATTTTTTTTAATCACTTGACAGCCCTAATAATTACCCAATGAAAAATTCTTTCAAGAAAATACTTAACATATATTGGTATGTTTATTCTAGATATATTTAAAGAGGATGTTTGTGAGGGTGTCTGTTCCTCCTACTTATTTCCTGATACAATTTTTAAAACTGCAATTTTGCAGCCATTTGCACAGTTACATAATCATATTATACAGGTTCCCTCATTCTATCTAGTCTATGAATTTGAAACAGAAACAGTTACTATGTTTCCTATAGATTAATACTATGCTGAGGTGATATTCTCAAAAGAAAAGGGGATCCTATGAAATTGCAACCTGGAATGTTTCATTAAAATAAGTCCGTTTTGTTTCTCATCTTTCTTTCTTTTTGGTACTCTCACCTACCTTGGCTTCTTCAAAAGACTGACACTTTACAATTTTCACCCTATTGTGTTCCCATACTTAATTGCCAATTCTCAAATACTAAATGTAACCAAGTAGGCAATATTCTTGTAAAGGTTAATTTAAAGGAGTGGTTCTTTACTTCCCAATGTGGTCTGCACTAACAAGAGGCCTAAATTGATTCAGAGCAGATGTGAGAGTGAAGCTGAGGTAGGAGGTTCTCTTTGTTTTACAAAGTGTCTGCAAAATGAAACAGCAGCAGAGAATCCTGTGGCACCTTATAGACTAACAGACGTTTTGGATCATGAGCTTTCATGGATGAATACCCACTTCGTCTGATGAATGTAGTGGAAATTTCCAGGGGCAGGTATATATATGCTAGCAAGCAAGCTAGAGATAACCGAGGTTAGTTCAATCAGGGAGGATGAGGCCCTGTTCTAGCAGTAGAGGTGTGAAAACCAAGGGAGGAGAAACTGGTTCTGTAGTTGGCAA